>NC_142868.1:34781250-35092500 GCF_051225735.1 Oryctolagus cuniculus
CAACCGTGGGGCTGCATTTGATTAGAAGGTCAAGGGCCAGGAAACCCCTGTCACCAGTCTCTATCTCTAGGAGTCTTAGCATTGAACTCACTGTGGCCAACAGGAACCAACAGGGCCAAGGGAAGGCAGGAGGCCCCACTGTGCCCAGCAGTGGAGCAGACAGATCATGTGATTCCCAAGGAGGAGACAAAACTCCAGCCCAGGCCTACAGGGGCCCAGCCCCACAGAGGACCTGCACCTGCAGCTCTCTGCACGGTGCATAACAAGAGCCTTCCCCACTCTACCTTGGGGCTCAGTGGGGGGACATCCTTCACTCCAAGTGAACTTCACCCACCAGGAATTTCTCCAAAGCAAATCCAAAACACTGGAAGGCCCTGAGATAACGCTAAACCCCAAACACTCTTATAAATTTGGCAGTTGCGTGGGCACTCTGGGTTTTAGGAGGGGTTTGTGCCTTTCGAGCCTGGCATCCATACTCTGCTCGCTCATTTAACCAACCAAGAAACCCCTGAAGAGACTCTGTTCTTTCAGCGAGAAAAGGGCATGGCGAATGGGCTCGTTCTCCCAAGCACAATGAAACACTTTCATGTTTTATTCATGCAAAGTGGGGACCCCTTTCTTCTGCAGCCGTACAAATTGCATTTGCTCTAGTAAATTGCTGTTACAAAAGAAAAAAAAAAAGAATCAAAAGGAAAGGAACATTCAAAAAATAGGCAGGCAGGAATACAAAGGCCCCTTCTTGTACAGACGGAAAGCTCGGGGGCCTAACGGCAAGAAGCAGAACCTCGCACTGGCAAACTCACTTCTTTAGTTACTGCTGGTTCCCAGAGTGGGGTGGCCGCGGGCCGGGACACCTGTGTGAACCCTGGGTGTGTTTCTAAATGACACTTAGCTGCTAACACTGGGCAAGCAGAAAAAGTGATTCCAAACATGAATAATCAGGCCCGAATTGTAAAAGTGTAACCAAGGCAATGTAAGCTAATACATGCTGATATCACTGGGGGCAGGACAACCAGCCTTAGAGTCTGCAGCAGCCCCTCCTCCGGCATACCCCAGGCACGCACACTGTCCCCAAAGCCTTGGAGTCTGAATAATTTCGTCTACTGGAGTCTCAATCAGTCCCCCATCCCAGCTGTGCAGGGTCTGGCTTCATTTTAAAGAGCTGGAGTGGGCTAGATGCCCTCAAGGTATACACGTGTGTGCCGTGAGCACACACAAGCCCACCAAGGTGTGCCCATGTGTGTACCTTGAGCACACACAAGCCCTTCAACATGTATGTACACATATGCACAGTAAGAACATACAAGCTCACCAAGGTGTGTGTACTGACTGCCACTTTGGCTCCTGCCTTGAAAACAAATGTGGTGGACAGCGGCCAGGACAGAATTAAGCATCTTACGCCCAGGATCTCTGACCAAGGCTAAACATCTCTAGTAACGACCAAACATCACCAGATTCTTCCTTGTAAAATCGATCGGTCCACAGCAAGGCAGCTGCCGAGCCACGGAACCGCAGGTCTGCGTGCATAATCTGTGCACTCCTTCCCCCCACAAGCACGGCCCAGCTGTCACCTCGCATCAGTGCGCAGGACGCTCACAGTCACACTGTGCTCCCAAGGAGGTTTAACCAATCCGCTAGCACCGGCTACTTCAGCTCTCTCCTTTGCAAACCATCTCTCACATCCGGTTCCAGCACACATGCGTTCTTTGATGACGACTCAGCCATACCCCTCCTTTCTGGTTTAGGACTTGGGGCTGAATCAGAAGACAAGCAAATGTGCCCACGCCCAGCCTCGGGAGAGAAAGGCTGAGATAAGCAAAGACAGACCCTCCTCCCAGAGGGCCAGGGAGCCAAGACAACCCCTGCCTGCCCAGGACGGGAAGCACAAGCCCACAAGAGCCACAGCTCAGCTGTGTGGGCTCTCTCTGCACCTTCAGCAGAGCCGTAACTCCTCATCCCACAGCTCCGCCTCCTGCACCTGCAGAAAGGCTATGGTTGCTTGCTAACTTAAAGGTTCACCGCATTTAACAGAGCCCAGGCACTCAAGGATGGTCTCCCAGCAGGCTGCGTGGGGTCGCTGTCGCTTTGCTAGCTGGGAGATGCACCTGAGAATCAGAACGTCCTCCTTCGCGCTCAGCGTGGACCACAGAAATTCACAGCACATCCAGGAAGCTCCTCACACGCGTGCTCACACATCACACGGAAACACACTTGAATGGTGTCACGATACGACCAGCCATCTCCAGAGTTTGAAAAACATTTGGTGAGCCCAGACCCCGGAAATTCCTGGTCACCATCGTTTCATGACCCAGGGTTTGCGCTTACTGACGGCACCAAGAGCAGGCAAGCCCGCGGGGGGTGGGTGGGTGGAGGGACACCCCGGCAGGAGGGGGTGCGAGAAGGCAGAGACTCCACCGAATGCCATGGAAAGGAATTTGTTAGAAGGCTGCGAGAAGAGAAAATAAGAAGTCTGGACTTGTGGGACGGTTAGCGGCTTGGCCGAATGAGGGCGGGCAGGGGAGAAAGACGTAGGAGAGCAGGGTGCGGGTGGGGTGGAGGAGCCGGAAGTGCAGCGGCTGGGAGGGCTGGCAAGGCAGAGAGACAAGCCAGGCGATGCTTTCCGCTTGTCCCCGCGAGGCTCCGTCCGGTGCCGTGCCCGGGGAGGTGCCGGGACAGCACACTGAGGAGTTAAGCTATGAGCGGCCGCCGGCCGCGGCCCAGGGACTCACCGGCCATTGTCGCGGCCCACGCCCCACACGCGGATGCTCACGATGGGCTGGGAGTGCAGCACCGTGCGGTCCATGGGGTCCACGAGGCTGAGCGTGTCGTTCTCCAGGATCAGGTACATGTCCTTCCCCTGCACGCAACGAGAAACACGCCGTCTGGCACGCGCACCCTGGCTCCACAACGCGCGCGCATGCGTGTCTGGCCATCCAGGGGCGCTGTGCAACCACCAAAAGCAGCCACCCCTCAGGCCTGCCACTCGTTTTCTTAAGAGAAAAACCTCTTTCCCAGTCCCAATGTCTGTCTCCTGGCCCTTTAACGGATGCCCCTGGCTGCCTTTCAGTCGGCTCCCAGTTCCAATGATTTACACTTGCGACTCTTGAAGAGCAAAGAATCACGGGACGCGCCGGGAGAACCGGCCGCTTCACTAATTCCACGCCTGTCAGATGCCTACAGCCGCTCTCTGCCCTTCCCTCCGGCCGGGCCCACCACGCACCCACCCAGGCCTTCCCGGACTGGCCTTCGTCCCGCCTCCTGGCAACCCCACAGGCGCAGTTCTGAGAAATTCTCACACCTCTGCCGGGCAGCCATGAGACCACAGCACTGAAGCTGGGAGGTCCAGCGGCGCAGGACGGGAAGAATTCTTGTGGGTCTTCAAATCCCAAAGTGAGCCCGATGAAGGGCTCTTTGGGGTGGTTTTGGAGAGAGGTGATAAAGATTCCCAACACAGGTTCTCAGAGCAGGTGCAGCCCTGGCCGCTGGCTGTAGCTGAGATCCAGCGTGCTCTCAACTCTCCCCCAAAGGGTGGCCAAGCCATCTACAGAGGACAGCGCCAGCCACAAACACAGCTTGTGTAGACTGTGTCAAGGCTCCAGACTCCACAGAGCCAAGCGCAACAGGCTGTGTGGTGCCTCCAACCAAAGGCCCCTCCAAATGTCAGTCATTCACGTGCTAGTATAAACTACAGCGACCTTGCTTCTCGGTCCTGACTGAGAACTGTGCTTTGGGAGCAAGAGCATTTTGACTGAAGGAACGAGAAGACACGTGGGTGACTCGGTGGGGAAGCTGGGCCTGGGTGAGTCCGGGTGGCAGGTGCGGGGTGGGAGGCCATGCGGTGAGAAGACGGTAAAGCCCAACAGCGGAGGGATACAGGGCTTTGCTTGGACAGGAGAACACTCCTCCTCCTCTCTCTCCCCCTGCCTGGGATCGGAATGTCCGGCTGTCAGTGGAGTTCAGCCCCGTTCTAAGGTCGACAGGCGGTGCCATGGGAGGGCGTGGGCACCTGCCCGCCCACTGGGAGATTGTCACGCGACTCACCTCGCCCCAGATGCCGACCGTGTCGCGGATGTCGTTTTTGCAGTAGGAGAGCTGTCTGATGCAGTTGTTGACGGCAACGCTGCTCTTCCCGGGCGCGAGGTCCTCCTCTGCCATCTCCACCCACCCCAGCGAGCGCACAGCGAAACACTGCAAGATAAAGCCGGAAGACGGGCTCACTCGCTGGCCCGGGCCCGTCTGCATCCATGTGGGCCAAACCGCGCCTTTCACTGTCTCGCCACGCTCAGCCGTCCAACGTTGGTAACAACGTGTCGGAAGATGAAGTCAAAAAGGTTTTCTGTTTTAGGGGGACAAACTTCTTGCGTAACTGACGTACGTGTATTAAAGATTTTCTTACGATTGAGTGATAGAGCTTACAGTGACAGAGCTAATGAACTGGCACAACATTTCTACATTTTTTCATCCCCTATCACGTGTCACCTGTTAGGGTTGTAGTTTTGTATCTTGTTTTTTAGTAAGAAATGTAACCCTCTGAGACCTGCTATTGTTAAGTGCCCAGAAACAGGAAATAGGGAGAACACAGATTAAATGCACGTTAGGTACTTGGTTCTCAAGGGACGGAGGAAACTGTTTTCTCCAATACCCAGGAAGGAAGAAGTGGTGGTGGTGGTGGGGAATGCATTCGGCCTGCATCACGCAGGTCTCAGGCCCCAGCTGCCTGCTGCCCCGAGGGAGGTGGGAGATGCCACCTCCCAGGGCGGCTGGGGCTAGAGCCTAGGATGGTGTCCTAGACTCCTAGAGTCTAGGATGGTGTCAGGGTGTAGATCTATGGTGTAGATCGCACCATAGATAAGACTTGGAGCTATTCTGAAAGCATGGCCCCATTTTCCATCTTAAAGTTGTTGTTTAACTTTTTTCCCTTTAATTTAATGTAAACAGCATTTTATACTTAGTGTAGCAAGGTGAAAATTCAAAGATACACAAGGGAAAGGAGTTCAGAGCACACGTGCGGGTGCCCTGGCCAAGGCCTCTGCCTTGTACCGACTGGCAGCACTGCTAGGCTGTGGGGCAGCCCAGCCAGGGCCCTCTTCCTCTGGGGGCCCTCCCCAGCAGTGCATCCACCAACAGAGGGGGCAGCCACCCTCCCAGCACAGGGAGGGCAGACTGGGAGCCAACCACACCTCCGCCAGCAGACTGGCTCGCCGACAGCAGCTTGTAGCATCTCCAAGAGAACTTCGACAGGAAGCAGGGACCAGACATGACCAACACGGAGTCGGGTTCACCGTTTTCCTCTCCACACCTGCCAGCACCAAGGGCCCGGCATCTGCTTCCAGAGGTGCCAATCACGCTTTCTCACGGGGAAACCCACCCAACTACCAAGGGCAAAAGCGGCCCACAGAGCAGCCAGCACACCCTGGGGAGGCTGCGGAACTACGTTCCCCGGCCCTGGCTACGCGGATAGACAGCGCACACATGCGAGCGCCCTGCTCAAAGAAACCCCAAGGACGTGGTGGTCCCTGGCCCCCGAGGAAGGTTCTGGAGAGCCCCGCAGACCCCTGCACAAGGGGGAAACGCTACAGGGAACCTGCTGTTGGCGCAGGCACCGACCGGCCTCTGCCCACAGCTAAGATGCTTCTCTGTCGGCCTGGCTCTGCCCCTGCTGTGGCGCCACACCCTCGGCCCCAGACCTCACTGTACAGCCCCAATGGACACGGCAGATGGGACACAGGTATGCGCCAGTCGCCGCCTCCTTGTTTTATTAAACCGCTGACTCCCGGGGCCGAGACCGTGAAGGAGCCCTTGCCACCCACGCTGGATCCCAAAACACCCCTGGTCAGCAAGATCCCAGTGTCCCAGGCTGGCCCTGCTGGCCGGGTTAACTTGGCTACCCTCCACCGAGAGAGCAGTTATTTATATTCTTCCCTCCACCCACAGCAGAAAACAGGCACAACATGTGCTGTCCTTGGATGCAGAAAACAACTCATTTCAATGCCTGTACCCATTTTATAGACGAGGAAACTGAGTGAGGTACAAAAAGCTGGCACATGGAGGGGAAAGCATCCGATGGGGCTGGACCACAGGAAGGTTCAAGATTGCATGGGCAGTATCGACGGAGGTTAGAGCACAGATGGTCAGGGGTAGGGGCAGCCCGGGCTCCAGACTGAGCCCTGTTTCACCGCGACTGTGACCGTGGGCAAGACCCTGGCTAAGGCCTATGCTAAATGGGAGTGTTGATAATAACACTCCCATTAACATAATAATAACATAATAGTAACTATGCTAAATGGGAGTGCTGATAATAACAGCTGCCTCCCAGGGTGTCTATGAAGAGGAAACAAAATAATACAGAGGGAGAACTGTGCGTGTCAGTGAACATCTATAGAGGGAACAAGCTGAGGAACAGAAGATGTGTGACACGGTGCCCGCCTGTCCCCATTTCCCCCATGACAGTTCTGGCGGATGACTGGGAATGCTTCCTCCCAACAGTGACTATGATCGCCCCAAAGTGTCGGTGAAGCTGCAGGCACTGACACCCCAAATGCTCCCAACAGTCAGGTTCATCTCCTGCATGGAAGCTGAGGCCCAAGTGGAAATGGAGCTCCAGGCCAGCAGAGGGCGCTACCCGCAGAGCGAATCTCCAGTCCCCAGCATTGCTGTGGGATGGTCGCGCACTTCGGCTGTTGTTTTCATTTCAGTTGAAAGGGGGCGGGTGGGGGGGGGGAGAGATCTTCCATTTGCTGGTTCACACCCCAGATGCCCACAACAGCCAGGAACAGATCAAAGCCAGGGCCCAGGAACTTCATCTGGTCTCCCACATGGGTGGCAGGGGCACAAACACTTGAGCCATCATCCGCTGCCTCCCAGTGTGCAGAAGCAGGGAGCTGGCCAGGAGATGCTCAGGGTCTCTGGTGTGAGATGCGGCATCCCCAGCGTTAACTTGACCTCCACACGAAGCACCCATACCTGGTCCCACACCAGAAGCTGGGAACACACTTCCCACTGTCTCTAACTGCTCCTAGGAAACCCTACAGCCTGTGAATACACAAAAGAAGTCATTAGCAGTAAGGAAGGTAAAAGCAGTACTGGAGTCCAAGCACACAAGGATTTCAATCTAAACAAGCTCACGGGAAACCAAGAGCATCCTTTTATTTTTATTTATTTATTTATTTATTTTTGATAGGCAGAGTTAAACAGTGAGAGAGACAGACAGAGAGAAAAGTCTTCCTTTTGTTGGTTCACTCCCCCAAATGGCTGCTACGGCCGGCGCTGCACCAGTCCAAAGCCAGGAGCCAGGTGCTTCTCCTGGTCTCCCATGGAGTGCAAGGTCCAAGCACCTGGGCCATCCTCCACTGCACTCCCTGGCCACAGCAGAGAGCTGGACTGGAAGAGGAGCAACCGGGACAGAATCCAGTGCCCCAACCGGGACTAGAACCCGGGGTGCTAGCACCACAGGCAGAGGATTAGCCTAGTGAGCTGCGGCACCGGCCAAGAGCATCCTTCTTGGCGAAGAAATGCAAACCACTCAACCCCACCACAGCCCACTGAGAATACTGCCTTGCTGTGCTGATAAAAACAAGGGCCTGAGCTATATTATAATCATGAATTTATTTAAAATAATTTTCCTTGTGCAATCCTACCGTTGCTTCACTTTCTGATCTGCCAACTTCACTGCCATTTCATGCAGCCAAAGTAGAAGGAACCAAGCAGGTGTAAGGGGGAATACTCAACTCCTCCACAAAGAACACAGCTGCACAGAGCAACCCGGTGCTGTTAGGTGCTGCCCCCGTGTGGCCAGGAAGGGTTATAACCGCCACCCCTCAGCTCTGGCCAAATGCGGGGAAGAGCTCAAAATAGCAATCAAGTCACGTTTTTCAAATGTTTATTTAAGATTAACTTACTTTTTAATTTTAATGGCAGAGTTACAGAGAGAGAGAGAGAACCACACACACACAAAGATTATCTTCCATGTTCTGGTTCAACTCCTCAAATGGTCGCACCAGCCAGGGCTGGGCCAGGCTAAAGCCAAGAGCCAGGAACTTCATCTGGGTCTCCCACATGGGTGCAGGGGCCCAAGCACTTCCCAGGCCATTAGCAGGGAGTGGGATCAGAAGTAGAGCAGCTGGGACTCAAACCAGTGCTCATAAGGGATGCTGGTATCACACGTGCTTCCGGCCCTGGGACCAGTCTTTGCAGCCTGTAAGCAAAGGGCTGTGGCCTGAAACGACTTTCAGAGTCTGTTCCAAACATGCGCAGGCTTTTCAAGGCTCAGAAGGTCCTCCAGGCACACGGCCACCGTCCCAGGGACGTCTGCCCTAGCTCACCGGCTGCGGTCATCACCCCGAGGAAGCCAGGCCATTGCCCGGAGGACCGGGTGCTCACCACAATCGGGCTTTCTTTGTCATTGCTTCTCGTTGAAATACTGAACTGCTCTCCAGCTCTAGACGCCAGTGGGTTCTGCGGGGAGAGGCATCTGGGGTTCCCTGGGCTGCCTCAGTTCTCCATCAGCTGCTGCAAGGAACCCGCCCAATGAATCACTCACCATGGCAGTGACCGCGGTGGCCGGTGAGCACTCCCACACAGCCACTCTCCTCGTGGGTCACCTCTTTCTACACATCACAGACGATGCTTGGTCCACAGCGATGAGTTCACACACTGAGTGGGGCTGAATCATCACCCCATTGTGACCAAGTGACAGCTTGGGTTTGCTAGTAAGAGGGGGCATGCCCTGGAGGGCACCCACGGTGGCTCCTACGCGGCAGCCCGCTGCAGGATGACAAACCCAGAGGCCAGCAGAGGGGCCCCAGCCCACATCTCCATGGCCAGGACTCCTGGAGAACCTTCACTGCTGCCAGCCCCAGAGACAACTTCTTGGATCAGTACTTTCCTGCCCAGGCTCCAGGGGGGCATCTGAGACCTGTTTTCTATCAGTGGGAAATCGGAGCAGGAATGGGCAGAGGCAGCCCGGTATCTCTAGAACGATCTGACTTGGAGACCAGGCCTGATCTGTGGACCCAAGTGCCCGCCAGCCTAAACAGAGCCTGGCTCTCGTGACATACTCACGCAGTATCCGTCAAGTGAAAATACCCACGGCCACGGTGGCCCCAACCTGCCTGCAGATCCTGGACCTCCATTCCCTCCATCAGTGGAGGGGGAGCCCTGGCCTCACAGGTGCCGGGGAGGGTTCGGGGGGCGTGACCCTCTCAGAGGCCCAGCACTGCCCACGGGAAGCAACTGTTTTCACTACAGCCTGGGCTCTGAGGCCGGAGCCACCTGCGTTTGGATCCCAGTTCTGCACTTGATCCTGGACAGCCCTGGACCTCAGCTTTCTGATCTGGAAAATGGAAACAGCAGTAGTACTTACATTCTAAGGAACGTTGGGGGCAAAAAACAAATGGTATGTATATAAAGTGCGTCCCCTAGCATTCAGCATACTGGCTTCTACCATATTAATTTTAATTATCAATAAATGTCTGACTCACGCCATGCCTAGGGATATGAAAGTCATATAAAAATATGCAGTTGGCCAAGAAGGGAACGGCGCGTCTGGGACATGTGCGACTGCTCCTGCACCACAGACCAGAGGGCCAGTGCTTTCCCTGGGCTTCATGCTCCCCAGCCTGCGGTCCAACCCTTCTGTAGCTCCTCAGAGGCTCCGCCTTCACGGGCTGGCCCGGAAACCAGCTGCACACTGCAGCCCGCACTCAAGGGCCCTGGGACAAGGCGACAGACGGGCGGGTGGCCTGAGCTCTTGCTGAACTCGCAGTCCTGCCAGCTGGCCTTCCAGGTCTTCCTGCCCACCCTTGGGGCAGCCCACTGGCCCAGAGCCCTGTCCTGGGGCTGCCCCTGCCCCCCCCCTCCAGCCCTGGCAAAGCTCTGTGCCAGTGTCCTCTCTCCCTGCCACTCCTGCACAGATGACACAGGCAGCATGGGGCAAGTGCAGGTGTCAACAATATATTTTTAAAAGACTTATTTATTCATTTGAAGACACAGTAGGAGAGAAAGGGAGAAGCAGAGAGAAAGAGAAAAAAGGGGAGAAATACAGAGGGACTTCTACCATCTGCAGGTCCACTCCTGGAAGGCCCCCACCAGCAGGGGAGTGTGGCCAGGCTGAAGCCAGGAGCCCAGGGCTCCATCCAGGTCCTCCACATGGGTGGCAGGAGCCCAGGAACTCGGGCCACCATCCTCTGCCTCCCGGAATCCATGAATAGGAAGGCAGAGCAGAAGCAGAGTAGCCAGGATTCAAATCAGCACTCTGATATGGGAGTGGGTGTCCCAAGAGGCAGCTAAACCCACTGCATCACAGCAGTAATATTTAAACCAGAATATTTAAACTGTTCAAAACTTCAAAAACTGCTGCCAAAGACTATTCCATCCACAGTACAAACTGGCAGCTCTCGTCCGAAGGGGCGGGGCGGCGGCATGTGGATAAGGGATGCACTTCTCCAACCAGCCCCCAGCACACAGGGCACCTGTCAAGTCCCAGGAGCCAAAGTCCCACACACGAGCCTCCCAGGGCTTCCCACCATGAACCACCCCCCAGTGTCACGGCCTGCACATGACCACGGTTCTCTTGGTGCGGCAGTGAACCTGGTACCCCAGAGGGGACTTAATCAGACCCGCTGCTGCGCATACTCACACGCCAACCAGGGCGGAGTTGTGGCAGGAAACAGCAGGTTCACATCGCACCCTCTCCAAGCCCGTGGAGGCGGAGGCCAGGAAGCGAGGCTGGCGAACTGCGCTTCCATTCCTGCCCATGAGCAGCAGATGCCGGATCTGCTGGGAACCACTCTTCCCTGCTGCAAGCGTGAGTGGTGTTTTAGCTCCCCCGCGGCAGTCTCAGAAAAAGACGGCGCTCAAGGTCCCCGTGGCCGATTCACACCACAGATGATGTTTCCGCCACAGCAGAGCTGAGCTACGGTCTTTGCAGAGGAAGCATGGAATAACACCATCACGCCGACCCGAGCTGTGCACGGCCAGGAGAGCATTTTGCTGCTGGGAAAGGCAAGACGGCTGCGTTCACTCAAGGGGAGAGCCCGGTGCTGGGAGACCAGGATGTGCCCAGGGAAGCCAGGAGCCGTGGCGCTGGGCACCACGTGCGGATAAGGAAGTTACAGAGTGCAGCCTCAAGGGGCAACAGGTGGATCTGCAGCAGGGAAATCATGCAATTCTCAAACAAACAAGAGGGGCTGGTGTCAGGGCACAGTGGGCTAAGCTGTTGCTTGGGAAGCCAGCAACCGTATCGGAGCGCCAGTTCAAGTCCTGGATGCTCTGCTTCCAGTCCAGCTCCGTGATGATGTGTCAGCAGGTGACCACCCAAGCCCTTGGAACCCTACCACCCATGAGGGAGACACGGAGCACCAGGTTCCTGGCTTTGCCCTGGTTCAGCCCCAACTATGCAGGCATTTGGAGAAATGAACCAGCAGGGGGAAGCACTCGCTCGCTTGCTTGCTCTATCTGTCACTCTGCCTTCCAAATAAATAAAATAAAATAAAAACAAACCCCAAACCCAGAGGATTGTCTTAGACAAGGGTCTGTGCTAAGCATACAGTCCCGGGAGTCTCTGAGGCAATCCTGAGCCCTCTCCTGTGCTCCCCTGGTGGACAGCTCCTCCAAGAACAATGCCACCTGGACCTTGAACATGGTCCTTCTCCAAACAGTTCAAGTGCAAAGTGCAAATACAGTCGATCCTTGTTGTGTGCACACTGTGTATCTGCGAGCTGGCTTACTGGCTAGAATTCACTTTCAACCCTCAAGCCAACACTTACTGAGTGTCTGAGTCATCGGTGGGCTCCAGGCTGCCCCAGGCACAAGCGCCACTGAGGTCAAGCACAACCCTCACTCCCCGGGCTCCTTCAGCTCTCACGCCCCCAACAAGCACCCTTGCCAAGGTCCATGCCATGCTACGTTTTGTGCCTGCTGGTGACGGGTCACGGAGGTCCCCAAGAACAGCGCTCAGGTCCTCCTAAGTGCAGGGGGGCCCCAAGGAGCCTCGTGGAGAAAGACACATGGCAGACCACTTGTCGTGGTGCTGTTGGCTGTGAGCTCAGTGGTAGGGGTACAACGTGTGTCAGGGAAGGAGCTGACCAGCTGATGAGCGTGTGGTGACGAGAGGCTGGGGGGGGGAGCGGGGAGGGGGGGCGACACTGCAGCATTCACCAGGTCAGTACAGGCAGGGACCCTCAGGACCTCAGTGCCAAGGTGACGCACATCACGGGTACCTGCCCTATCCTGCAGAGCAAGGCGGGGGGGGGGGGCGGTGTGTGTGTGTGTGTGTGTGTGTGTGCGCACACACACAGGGAGCGGGGTCTTAATCCTTCTTAGGTGATCAGGGTCGTGGTGTGGTGGGGGCAGGCAGCACTGGGAATCGTGACTCCTGGGCTCCTGTCCTGGTCTCAGAGACAGATGGGGCGGGGTGGGGGGTGGGGGCAGCTGAAGAGGAAGCAGAGTTTGGGCTAGAAGCTCTCTCCGGCTGATCTCGGGGCATTTCCGGTTGTTGTCCTAGCTGACCCGAGACAGGCCCCTGGTTCTGCAGGCTGGGAGGCCCGACAGCTCAGTGCTGGCGTCTGCTCGGGTTTTGGTGAGGGCCTCACACAGGGCAGGAGGGCAGGTAGGCTCCCGCAGAACAGGGAAGGTGGGAGAGGCAGCGCTGCCCGTGACCATGCCACCCTCCGGGTAACAGATCCCGACCTCCGAGGGCAGCACAGGCCAGGGGCAGAGTCCCTCGCACTCCCCTTTAGTCTTCACTGGTTCTAAATTTCCTTCTTCATTCACTTGAAAGGCAGTTACAGAGACCGGGGGAGAGAGAGACAGAAATCTTCTGTTTACTCCCAAAATGGCCGGAACGGCCAGGGCTGAGCCAGGCCACAGCCAATAACCCGGAACTCCCTCTGGGTCTCCCACGTGGGTGGCAGGGCCCAAGCACTCGGGTCATCTTCTGCAGCTTTCCAAGGCACTTTAGCAGGGAGCTAAATTGGAAGTGGGTCAGTCAGGGACTCGAACTGGCACCCACGTGGGATGCCAGTGTTGCAGGTGGAAGCTTAAGATGCTGAACCCAACACCAGCCACCCCTCAGCCACATATACACACACTGGCCTTTAAATCTCCCCATGAGATGTGCAAGGGGCCAAGCATATTCACTCCAGCCCCAATGCCCCAGCCTCTCCTGCCCTGGCTGCTCAGTCCCTCAGCTCCCGGGGGACTCTGGCCTCCCAGGCTGAGCCCTCATCCATCAGGTGGGGACTTGCCATGGGCTTCCCTTCTCCCTCCCCTCCTCTTCATGGCCACCCTCCCTAGCTCTCTTCCCTGCTGTTTCTCCCCAGAGCAAGTGTCTTCCGGAATGGACCACACACATTCTGTGTGTGTGTGTGTGTGTGTGTGTGATTGTGTTTCTGTGTCTGTGTGTGCATGGGTTGGGGGGTTTCTCCTTCCCCACGAAGGGAGGGCTTGGGTCTGCAGTATCCAGGCCCTTGAACAGGAAGCCTGATTGTTAGAGAGTTAAATGAGCTTACACTTGCAAAAACTCAGCTTAACATAATGCCCGGGACTGGGAAATGTTAGCTATAATTATCAGCAACATCATCAGGACTCATTTTACTTTTATTGCTGCCTTATTGAAAAAGAGGTTCACAATATTCCTCACCAAGAAGTGAAAAGTCTGCAACTTCCTACAAAGCAAGCTCGTGGTGTGAGGAGACCCGCTAAGACCTGAATTAAGGCCCGGCTGTGACAGCCCTACAGACAGCTGGCATTGATACTGTCCTCACCTCGGGAAAGACCCTCACAGACAGCACAGGGATGCAGCATCCAGTGCTCTGGGGACCTGGAAACCCATTTCACAGATGAGCAACACCAAGTCTCCCAAGGCGCCGCCAACAGGAACCTCATGTGCTCTGCAGCAGCAGGGTCGCTGCTCATGGGGTTTCCTTGGCAACTTGTCCTCAAGCCCTTAGGACTCAGTCCCCAGCCAACAGGCACTCGCCCCCGTTATAGGGGTTGGTGTTGTGGCACAGTGGGTTAAGCTGCCACCTGTGACACTGACATCCTGTACGGGTACAGGTTCTAGTCCCAGCTGCTCCACTTCCAACCCAGCTCCCCGCTAATGCACCTGGCAAGGAGTGGGAGATGGCCCAACCGCTTGGGTCCCTGCCACCCACATGGGAGACCCAGATGGAGTTCTAGGCTCCTGGCTTTGGCTGGCCCAGCCCTGACTGTTGTGGCGATTTGGAGAGTGAACCAGTGGATGGCAGATTTTTCTATCTCCTTCACTCTGCCTTTCAAATAAATAAAATACATCTCTGCCATAAGGAATTTGCCTTAAATGACATCAATTCTTAAGGGTAGGAATGTGTGTCCACAGCTGAGATATTAAGAAACAAGAGCTTTCTCAGCAACTCTGAGAATACAGACTAACACCTAGAGAGGAGACGGTGTCTGAGAACTGACATTGCTCAGGCTTGACCTGCAGACAGACAGACGGACACGAGGCAAAGCTGCCACTGGCACGCGTGTCTGGAGAGGCGTGTGGAGTCCCTAACACAGGCCCACACTTCCTGCGCTGCTCTTCCCACACAGGGCGGCAGCTGTCACCCCGTGCTGGGGATGTGCCGTTCCCACGTGAACACACAGCTGCGGCCCACGCACACTTCCGTGGCTGGTCCTGCTCCATGCAGGCAGCACAGCCGTAGCTCAGCAGAACCACACACGGCCAGACGCCAGGACACATGGGTCAGGGGGACCCTCAAGAAGCCTGGTGGCTCTAGGAACCAGAAAGTCTCGCGGAGTGAGTGTGCCCGACCAACAGTGGCGATCCCACCCACAGAAACAGGCAGGAGGAAGAGGGACCCAGAGGAAGCAGCAGGGTCATGGATGGCCAAACCCATCAGGAGCCACTGGGCAGATTCCAGTTCCTGGGAAGGCAGCACAGTGAGGGCAGCAGTTAGCAGGAACAAGACCTGGTGGGGGAGGGGAGGGGAGGGATCGGGGGGAGGGGAGTGGGGGGTGACAGCAGCCCTGTGCTGCTGCAGCTCATTCCCACCATGTGTGGGACCCCATGGGGTCTGTCCCCGCATGGGCCTGCGTGGGGTCTCAGAGACTGTGGGCCCCTGCTCAGGGGGGAAGCCTGGTTCCCCAACTCATGTCCCCTGCTCTCTCAGCTGCTGCACGTGCCCAGTGGCTTGCTAGCCTCGGAATCTTCTCTACAGAACTGCAGAGAGAGAGAGAGAGAGAGAGAGAGAGAGAGAGAGAGAGAATGAATGAATGAATGAATGTGTTCCATTTCCAAATGCCAGTCACAGCCAGGACTGGGCCAGGCCAAAGCCAGAGGCAGCCACTCAATCCAGGTCTCCCATGTGGGGTCAGGAACCCAAGTATTTGAGTTATCACTGTGACCTCCCAGGGTTTGATTGGCAGGAAGCTGTAGCTGCGAGCGGAGCCAGGAGTTGAACCAGACACTCTGATTGGACACAGGCATCTTAACTGCCAGGCTCAATGCCCGCCCCTTCTTGGATCCTTTGCTTCGCCGATGAGGCCTGTCAAAAGGAGCTGCTTGCACAGGGTCTCTCAGCCTGTGGATTGAAGATGTAGGCACTCAGAGGGGTCTTCTGAGGGTCAACACGACTCCCTCCGCCACCTCTACATGCCCCCTCCCACCAGCCATCCTGAGCTCGGGGTCCCCATGGGCAGCTTCTCCACGTCCCCAGGACCTAGGAAGTGCCAAGCCCATAACCAGCACTTCCGACCTGCCCATCAGATTCTCTTCTATGTGAAAAACCTCCAGAAAAATAACACAGCAATGCGAGCCTGTGAATTGCAAAGAAAGATGAGAGTGGAGACCGGCTGTCTCCGCTGTCTCAGAGGAGGAAAAGGGAGTCTTGCAGTATTTGAGTGAACGCTAGGAAGAGGTCAAGCAACATGCGCCCTGCTCAGCGGGCCAGCCAGAGGCAGACACTTTGGGATTGCAGGGGTGGCCTGGACAGGAGCCGTGGGGAAGTCCCTAAGGGGAAGAAAGCGCTCAAGATGAGGGGTCCTCTCCCAAGGGAGCTGGGGGCCCTGGACCGGTTCCTACTCTACCACTAGGTTCCTGCTCTAGCCAGGCCGTGATTCTGCACGCCGCACCAATGCATCCTGGGAGCCGCGGCTGCCCCATCCTCCACACTGGCTCAGATGGAGCTTGCGCAGTACTGAGGGAGAGGACGGTGGGCCACGCTGAAGACGGCCAGGAGGGCACCCGTGCTCGCTCCGATGCCTTGCAGACAGCCTGCCTTAAAATGACAGCACGTGCCCAGGGCTGGCTCAGCCACAGGATGGGAACTCGTTTCTTCTCTCTTTTTTTAAAGGTCATTTTCTTTTTATTTGACAGGCAGAGAGACAGAGAGATCTTCCACTCACTGCTTCACTCTCCCAAATGCCCACAACGGGTGGGGCTGGGCCAAGCTGAGGCCAAGAGCCTGGAATCCAGTCTCAGGGACCCACGTGGGTGGCAGAGACTGAAGTACTGGAGCCCTCACTGCTGCCTCTCAGGGCGTGCATCAGCAGGAGGTTAGACCAGGAGGCAGAGCCGGGACTCAAGCCCAGGCACTCCAACACGGCACGAGGGCGTGGCAAGCAGTGCGGCACGCTCAGCCCCTGTCTCACCCGGCACACCACCCGCCAGCACGCCTTCCCCCGGCTGAGGTACAGTTACAGAGCCCCAGCTGACCACACCTGCTCCTGCCGGCCTCTCATGGCACAGGTGCACACAGGAGCCAAGAAAAACAGGAGTGTGCACTGCACGCAACGCTCTGCCGACACAGGCCCAGGAGCCCCCCGGGAACACATTGGCGGCTGTTCAATTCCTCACCCCCGACGTTAACTTTTCATTACCTTAAAAAAAAAAAAAGATCTAGGGAGAGTGTTTTCTGGGTGCTACATTGTTCACCTGCAGCCTATCTCTTGGGCAGTCAGTGCTCTCAAGCTGCTCCCCGCAGCAAGCCAGGGCCTGCCCAAGCCTGCTGGCGTCCCGCTCACAGGCAGTGGAGACAGAACGAGGGCTGCGGATGCTTCCCTGTAGAACAAGGGCAACTTCCAGCTCAGCCAACAGGCAGACAGGGCCTCGGGCAGGCTGGATCGAAAGTGGAGCAGTCGAGACTTGAACTAGCACCCACAGGGGATGCCAGCGTCACGTATTACAAAGCTCCAGCTGCTCATCTGAGACCACTGCTGTGAGATGCACAAGCCACACGGAGAGACCCTGAGAGTGGGAGGCTGTGTGCAGAAGCCCCCGGGGGCTGCTCCCTACCATAGTGAAGTGGATCCTCCAGCTCCAGCTGCCCCCATGTGGATCAGAAAGGAACTGCACCACTGTACCGACCCCACCCCTCTACCCCCGTCCCAAATTCCCAGACCACAGAAATAAATGACTGTTTCAAGCCATGGAGTTTGAGCACAGTGTGCTATGCAGTGCACAGGAACAGATAACAGGAAGCCTGTTATCCAAAGGCTGGACACATCCAAATGAGCCTCATCTTAATACATCTGTTCCGAAAAGCATCTGCTGACATGTGAGATCATTTTCAAAGGTCCTGCACTTGAACTTCTGTGAAAGAAAGGGGGTGTGGGGAGAATCACTAAACCCCATCACATTCAAGTTCACTCCTCAGCTCAGCCATTTCCCTCTGGGAAGCTGCAGGTGCTACTCTTCCATCTAGCCCAGGCAGACGTCCCTGGCATGGCCTCCTACCACGATGCCATGGCTCAGCTCCTAGACAAGGCCTTGAACTTGCTACTTGCCATCTGCTCCTTGAAGACCAGGGCCGTCACTATTCCCTTCTGTGGTAGGAAGAGCAATAACAGCTAATGCAGGGAGGAAGCTTGTCACGGGCCACGCACTGTTCAAGCAGGGGACACCTATCTTACGTTGCTAGTGCATGAACCCAGCGTTTACAACAGCCATGTAAGGCAGGCACCACTGCTGTCCTCATTCCACACGTGAGGCACAGCTGAGGCACGTGCCCAAGGCCTCTGAGCTAAGAAGCAGAAGAGCCTGACTTTGAACCCAGGCGGTTTGGGTCCACAGTCTGTGCTCTCACTTTCTTTTTAAGATTTATTTATTTTTAAGCTGGTGCCGCGGCTCACTAGGCTAATCCTCCGCCTTGCGGCGCTGGCACACCAGGTTCTAGTCCCGGTTGGGGCGCCGGATTCTGTCCCGGCTGCCCCTCTTCCAGGCCAGCTCTCTGCTGTGGCCAGGGAGTGCAGTGGAGGATGGCCCAAGTCCTTGGGCCCTGCACCCCATGAGAGACCAGGAGAAGCACCTGGCTCCTGCCATCGGATCAGCGCGGTGCGCCAGCCGCAGTGCGTCGGCCACGGCGGCCATTGGAGGGTGAACCAACGGCAAAGGAAGACCTTTATCTCTCTCTCTCTCTCACTGTCCACTCTGCCTGTCAAAAAATTTAAAAAAATTTATTTATTTTTATTTTGAATGGCAGAGTTATATATATAGATATCCATCCACTGGCCAAAGTCAGGAGCCAGGTGCTTCTGCAGGGTCTCCCACGTGGGTGCAGGGGCCCAAACACTTGGGCCACCCTCTGCTGTTTTCCCAGGCACATTAGCAGGGAGCTAGATCAGAAGTGGAGCAGCCGAGACTTGAACTAGCGCCCATATGGGCTGCTGGCGTCACAGGTGGCAGCCTTACTTGCTATGCCACGGCGCTGGCCCCTGGGAGTCTGTGCTCTTACCCGTTACACCACACTCGGGCCATAAACATGTATGGTCCTTCAGCGTGAAGCTTGAGACATATTTTCAAATCAACTCATGAATCAACAACTCAAATCAAATACAAACATCCTAAACACATCATGAACAAAAATCAACTCATGAACAAAATCAACTATGAGAACTACATGCAGCTGTAAAACCCCATATGCATGCTAGGTAATGATAATGAACTTGCTACATGGGCCAGAAATGAATCTGAATGAGAAAGATGTGCCCTACCACTTCCTGTCTGTCTGTTAGGGCTAATCTAGTCAGAAGCCACTAATAGAATTATGCTATGAAAATCTATGTTAATAGGAACCGAGGGCGGGCACAGATAAATAAAGCTCACAGAGCAACCTCAGAATCCCATGCTCATCCCCTACCTATTGACTGACTGATTTGTGTCGAGTCCCTTCCCAATTCTACCTGGGGCAGAGTATAACAAAAGAGTTAAGTGAGCAGCTAAGCAAGGCTGTCACAAAACCCAGGGTCCAGATAAGAAAATCCCCAGGATTTGGTTGTAAACTGCACATAACCGAAGCAGGAGGTCTGGGGTGGAACGACCACCTGCACTTCTCTGCAGAAGATGCATAAAAACGATGCCTTGATCCCATCTGGTTCTGCTCACAATGCCGTCTGCAGGTCAGGAGGTCCTGACCCCTTCTTGGGCTTGGGAATCAAATGCATCTGAACTCCAGTCCCAGTCGCAGCCATTACCAGCTAGGGGATAAAACGAATGGCTGAGGTCAGTGTTGTGGCCCAGCAGGTAAAGCCTCTGCCTGTGACACTGGCATCCCATATGGGTGCCTGGCTTGTGCATGGCTGCTCCACTTCCAATCCAGCTCCCTGCTAACAGTCTGGGAAAGCAGAAGATGGTCCAGGTGTTTGGGTCCCTGGCTCTTGGCTTTGGCCTAGCCCAGCCCTGGCAGGTGCAGCCATCTGGGGAGTGAATCAGAGGACAGAAGAGCTCTCTTTCTTTCAATTAATAAATAAATCTTTAAAATGACTTAACCTGCTGAAAACATCGTTGCTTACTGCTCCAGTGGGAACGTAACTATGATGCCTCGTGCTTGCAGCAATGTTGCACAGAGGTCCCTAGCAGGTGCAGGGCACACAGCACCTGTGTCCAGCAGAGTGCAGCCAGCCCCAGTTGGTGGCTCTGGTTTGAAGCTCTCTGTCTTCCCCTCTCCAGACTTGACCACGGATCAGAAGGAGCCATTCCATCTCCAGATGCCCCGCGTCAGGACTAATTATTCCATCTGGAATCTCAGGATTTCTCTGAACCGGAAGGGACCTCTACCATGGTGACCTAATCATAACCTATGAAAGGAGGCCCATCAGGTCATGGCTAATGTCACGTCCAGCTGTAAGCAGTTCTCCAGCTCCAAGTGGAACATAGCCTGTTTCGTTACAGATGTACTTTTCAGTATTGTCCACCAGGTGGCAGAACTTTTCCTTTACAAAAGTCTAGGCAGAGTTAACACAAAGGATAGGCACCGGATCTGTTTCTCCAAGCATTCAATTTCCCACAGTTGGACTGCAACTGGTTTTTATTTTAGTGTTCATCCAGCATTTGTCCAGCAATGCGCCTTGGCTAATTTTGGGTCCTAAGGTATTAAAGTAGGAGGGACAATTCCTTTAAAAGGCCAAAGATTTATTGACCCAAGGAGAAACCAGAGTATGGGACTCATCTTTTAAGAAAGAGGACTGAGAAGTGCAGGTCACCTGGCCACCCACATTCAGGAGGAATTAAAAAACTGCATGGAAAATGGGATTAAAAGGTGTTTATTCTGATGCCAACAATTTCTAAATCTATGCCTATGTTTATGAAAAATGTCTGTTATGGAAAATTGTACCTGGATTTCAGAAAGCTTTGCATCAGAACAAACTTACCCTTTATGGGCTGACGTTGAACATAGCGGTAAATCCACTGCCTGCAGTGTTGTTGGCATCCCATATGGGTGCCGGTTCAAGTCCCAGCTGCTCTACTTCTGATCCAGCTCCCTGCTCGTGGCCTGGGAAAAGCAAAGATTTGGGCCTCTGCCACCCATGTAGGAGACGTGAAGTTCTTGGCTCCTGGCTTTGGCCTGGCCCAGCTCTGACCATTGCTGCCATCTGGGGAGTGAACCAGCAAATGGAAGATCTCTGTCTGTCTCTCCCTCTATCTCTGTAACTCTTTCAAATAAATAAATCTTTAACAAAAACCCTTATCCTTTAATTCTATTTTTCTATGAACTTTTTGAAGAACCCTCGCATGCCAAGGAGTCCTGTTCTTGACCAGTGAGTCTTGAGAGCTGACTAGCTACAGAAGGTTTGCATCTACAGAAAACTATCAAGCCATTTCCACGTTGGAAAGTGACACAAAGGAGACAAAAATAAACTACAAGATGAAGATTTCAAGATCACAATAGCAGAGTTTTAAGCTTAAAAATGCACAAGGAGCTGGCGCCACGGCTCACTAGGCTAATCCTCCGCCTGCAGCGCCAGTACCCCGGGTTCTAGTCCCGGTTGGGGCGCCAGATTCTGTCCTGGTAGCTCCTCTTCCAGTCCAGCTCTCCGCTGTGGCCCAGGAAGGCAGTGGAGGATGGCCCAGGTCTTTGGGCCCTGCACCCGCATGGGAGACCAGTAGGAATCACCTGGCTCCTGGCTTCAGATCGGCGCAGCGCACCGGCTGAGTGGCCATTTGGGGGGTGAACCAATGGAAGGAAGACCTGTCTTTCTGTCTAAATCTGCTTGTCAAAGCACAAGGAAGTGCTGGCGTAGTGGCCAGTGGGTTAAACCACTGCCTGCAATCCTGGCATGCCATGTGGCTGCTCCACTTCTGATCCAGCTCCCTGCCGATGCACCTGGGAAAGTAGCGGAAGATGGCCCAAGTGTTTGGGTCCCTGCTATGCACATGGGAGACCTGGATGGAGTTCCAGCTCCTGGCTTTGGCCTGGCCCAGCCCCAGTCATTGTGGCCATTTGTGGACTGAATCAGCAGACGGAAGATCTCTCTCTCTCTCTCTGTCCCTCCCTCTAACTCTATATTCCAAATAAATAAAAATAACTTTAAAAAAGAATAAGAAATAAGAGGAAAAAACAGCTAAGAACGGAAACAAACAAACCCCAAAGCATCATATGAAATATCCTGTGTCAATGACAATTTAAGAAGGGGGAATTTTAAAACCAAGGGATAGGCACTCCCGTGCAATAAAACTAGGACAACTAAGTAACAACGACACAGCCTGCAGTAACGCAGCACGCAGGCAGAGGCGTGCTCCCGGACAGCGCTGGAGGGGCGGCGGCTGCTGCAGGCTCCGGAAAGCAATTTTGCAGTAAGTCACAGAAGCTGTAAGCGGATGGCCCTTGACCTGGTAATATCAGCGAGGGCAACCTATACCACAGCAGTAATTGGAAAGAAAAAAAAAGTCACTTGTCTTTATAAAGTTGAAGTTCCGCTCTATTAGTGCTGAAAACTGCTCCTCTCGCTACTGGTTCCTGGACGGATTATGGTGCTGCTGGCCAAATGCAGTATTATAATGAAATGAGGAATGCTAAGCAGGAGAACCGTGCGAGGGGCTCTGAGAAATGCTTTTGGAAGATCTCACCACGTGCAGTGCTGTATCCTACACTGAAGGGGAGCAGTGGGGGAAAACGGTGCTGGCATTAGTTCCTTGGTTATGGTAACTGAACCATAATTATGAGATGCTACTCTTGGGGAAGCCAAAGCTAAGGGCATAGGAAAACTCTGACTTGAGCACTCTTCCATAAACCCATAATAATAATTTCACACACACACAATCTATTGCCATCAACTACAAAACAATTCATTGTATAAGAATTGGGTAGGCTTGAAAAAAATTTGCATAATCACAAAAGCACGTGGATCTTTGGGGGAATGCATATGCGCATGCATGCATATGCATGTTCACGCAAGTATATGCATGTGTGGACGTGTGTGTATGCATGTGAGTATATGCACACAAGTGTGTGTGGACATGTGTGAGTGTGCATGTGAGTATATGCACACAAGTGTGTGTGGACATGTGTGAGTGTGCATGTGAGTATATGCACACAAGTGTTTGTGGACATGTGTGAGTGTGCATGTGAGTATATGCACACAAGTGTGTGTGGACATGTGTGAGTGCATCTGAGCCCATGTGCACGCACAGTGTATGTGTGTGTATGTGGCTACTCTGTGTTTAAGGTTTTGCTGCTTAGCCAGAGCTTTCCCTGAGTGAGTGGCTCACAAAGCCAGGAGTCACGGTGTCTGGAGGGGGGCAGAAGCGCCCCCGTGCTGCAGAGTGAACGGCCCTGCATTTCTCTGCATGCAAGGACTGTCTGGGGCGTAGGGAGGGCACCTCCTATCCTCCGGCCATAACCTTCGTAGCCATCATTCCTCATGGACTTCTGCTTGGCTGTTTGCCCACAGCTTCCAAGGATTCATGCTACACAACACCAACAGGCAAAATCCCAACTTCTCAGGACCTCCATCTACCTGGAATATTGCCGAGGCCACGGACCACGTCACTAGGCGGTGGCCCCTATGTAACGCTTGTTTTCTCTGGTCAGCCTTGGGAGCCCCGGCTGGAGCCTCACGGCCTGGATTCAAACCCTGGCTCTGGCCTTTGACTGCCCCTGGCTGCACACTTGGCTTTGTGCCCCAGCCCACGCGGCCCTTCTGTGGAGATGAGTCAACAGAACGAAAGCCCTGCAAAAGGAACCACTCCACGCACTAGTCCATCATGACAATGACTTTATAAGGTAGCTCAAGGGAAAGCTTACGTTCCAGAAAGATCTGGAAGGCTGTGCCTTGGGCACAGCGTGATTTATATCAAGCAGGTTCCTGAAGTCTTTCCCTCTTCCCGACACACTTGTGGGTCACAGATACCCACCCTGACTTCCCACAGCAGGGGAGACCTGCAGAACCTTCAGTGAGGGGGCCAGCGCTGTGGTGTAACGGATAAGGCTGCCGCCTTCTATGCCGGCATCCCATATGGGAGCTGGTTCGAGACTTGACTGCTCCACTTCTGATCCAGTTGTCTGCTATGGCTTGGGAAAGCAGTGGAAGATGACCCAAGTATTTGGGCCCCTGCACCCATGTGGGAGACCTGGAGGAAGGCCCTGGCTCCTGGCTTCGGATTGGCGCAGCTCCGGCCATTGCAGCCATCTGGGGAGTGAACCAGCGGATGGAAGACCTCTCTCTCTGTCTGCCTCTCCTTCTCTCTGTGTAACTATGAGTTTGAAGTAAAATAAATACATCTTAAAAAAAAAAAAAACCTTCAGTGGGGGTTGAATGGCAGGTTAGAAGCACGTGCAGGTTGCAAATGTCCTTTTGAGGTTCTGATATGCCCTTCTGTGCCATTCACCCCAAGAATCCTTGATGGAAATACAGATGCTCTTTGACTTACAGCAGGGCTGTACTGCAAGAGACGCATCCTAAGTAGGAAATACTTTAGGCGGAAAACGCACTGGCTACACCCAACCTATGGAAGACCACAGCTCTGAGAGCATTGGTTCCCTCCCCTGGAGATGGCAGGGCTGACCGGGAGCTGGGGGTGTGGCTGCTCAGACAGGGGCGGGGCTGCACACTGCTGGCCCAGGGAAGGGGCAGGATTCTAAGTCTCAGGTGTGGTTCCTGTTAAATTCACAGTGCTCTCACACCACTGAAAGGTCAAAACATTGTAAGTCGAATCACTGTAAGCTGGGGACAGCCTACTGTCACCAGGAGGCATTAAAAAATAAAACTACCTGCAGGCCAACTGTGCACCTGGCAAACCCTCTTCTGAAAAGCCGTGGTTTCATCCTCTCCCCGGGCTGATCTTGCCTTTCCCTGGGGACTGTCCCAGCCCCAGTGGATGCACGGGCCGTTCCTTTACATGTATTGTGCCTTTTTGGCAAAACACTTGTTCTTAGGCTTCTCAGATCTTCCTAGTGTCACAAAGTAGGATATAAACAAACAATGCGGCACACATACTTAGGCTGCTGAGAACTAAGCACAGCTTCAGTAACTTAGGAAGAAGCTGAGCCTCCTTCACAGACACAAGTTCCCAGGTGTCGATGGAACAGACAAGGGATCGCAAGGCGGCAGGTGGAGGGCTCAGCAGGCAATGCAGCCGGGTGGGAAGGAAGAGGAAGCCCCACCCATCAACGCAAGTGCCACTGAGCCGCTCCTCTTGTTCCTGCCACCAAGTCCCCGCCCAGTGCAGGCACCAGCCCCTGCTCACCCTTGGCAGCTTCACACCTGGCGTCCCAGACACGTTCCTCCTCCTGCAGCCTGCGCCGGGGGTCCCGGTAACACACTTGGATGCGAGGCAGCTGATTCACAGCTTGCCTTCCTGTTTCATGCATCTGTCCCTTGCTACAAAACCCATCTTTGAAGGCCGGCATGCCAACAGCAGTCCCAGGACCGTTTCAAAATTCCACTGGCTCTGGAGCAGCCCTCCCCTCATCCGGCCGTGCAAGGAACGAGGCAGAGTTAGCAGAAGCAGTGGCGGGGGCCACATGGGAGCCCCAAGGTTCCGGCTGGTGAGATGGAGGGCGGGGAAGGGTGCTAGGGTGGACACAGGGCCATTCCAGGGTGGTTAGTTCTGAGGACCAACTATGAAATGCGAACATGAAAATGAAACATGCTGGGGCCGGCACTGTGGTGCGGTGGGTTAAGCTGCCATCTGCAGCACCAGCATCTCGTATGGGCACCCACGTGAGTCCTGGCTGCTCCACTTCTGATACAGCTCCCTGCCATTGCACCTGGGAAGGCAGTGGAATGTTTGGGCCCCTGCACCCATGTGGGGGACCCAAAAGAAGCTCTTGGCTCCTGGCTTTGGCCTGGCCCAGCCCTGGTAGCTGTGGCCATTTGGGAAGTGAACCAGCGGATGGAAGATCTCTCTCTTCTCTGTTTCTCCCTCTCTCACTGTGGCTCTTTCAAATAAAATAAATAAATATGCACAAATACAGAGGCCCTTGTACAAAAAGCGGGGAAATGCAATAAAAGGTAGTAAAACAAACTTCTTTTTTCTCTTCTGCATTCACTCTCTTGACTTAAGGTGTCTAAAATGCTGCTTCAGGCCGGCAGGGGTTCAAGCCCCAGCCTGCGGCACTAGCAGCCCATATGAGCAACAGCTGGTGTCCCACCTGCCCCGCTTCCCATCCAACTCCCTGCTAATGCACCCGGGAAGGCAGCGGACGATAAGCCAAACGCTTGGGCCTCTACCACCCACAAGGGAGACCCAAATGGAGTTTCAGGTTTCTGGCTTCAGCCTGGCCCAGCCCTAGTCCGTTGTGGTGGTTTGGGGAGTGAACCAGAAAGATCTCTCTGTCTCTCCCTCTCATTCTATAACTCTGCCTTTCAAATAACTAAATAAATCTTAAATAAAGTAAAATAAAAAGGAAAGATCAAGTTAATGCTAAAATTCAAAGGACATATTCATTTAAAAAACTGCTCTTGTGTCATGCTGCCTCAGGCACGGGGATCCCAGGTCCTGGTGCCCACACCAACCACTGGCTTCCGGGATTCCCTCTCCCACCAGCTGCCAGGCCAACACATCCTGTGTCAGGCAGGGGCAAAGAAATCAAGCCAGGAATTCCCCATTCCTGTGGGCCCAGGACCACAACCCAGGGCAGACGGGTGACCCACAGTGTCTGCTAGCTGGGCGGGGGTGGGACTCCCCCAGGCACCTGCTTTTAACACAACAGAGTGCTTCTGGCTCAGGCTGGGCTGACTGCTCCCACACCCAGGTCGGAGGCACCATGGGGCACGGGTGCCTGACCCCTCGCTTCCCTGCACTCATGCCCAGTAGGCAGGAGGCTGTGAGAATCCCTGCGTGAAGGCAGAGATGGGGAGGTGTGCAAAGTTGGGGGTCCCAGGGAGGTGGCGGGACTGCACGAGCCAAGCCTCCAATGCCATGGGGGTGGCCTCTGTTGTCCCCCGGGACTTCTGGACCTCACTTCTCAAACAGGGCTGCCTTCCAGATCCTTGTGGTGTGTAACCAACCAATCACGGGCCAGAAATACTCTAAAACATGGTGCGTCCATCCTGACAGGTGCAGACTTCGGTCTGCCATTCTCCCCTACACTGTAGGAATTCAGCAAAAGAACTGTTCACACTGCACTTACATGGCAGTAGGGGTTCTAGACAATTAGAGACGATGGGATGCATACAAGAGGACGTGCACAGGTTATACACAAACACTGCACCATTCAGAGAAGGGTCTGGAGCCTCTGTGGATGCTGCTATCCTCGGGGGACCCTGGAACCAACCCCTCATGCACACCAAGGACTGACAAAGGCAAAGATGACTGAGCATTCCAACCTCCCCCGGCATGGAAACCCCAGGCACAAGGCCCCACCCAGGTGCGGCCCTGCAGAACTGTGTGCCCATCACTGGCCCTGCCAGCACCACCACAAGCCCAGAAATGAAACGGAGTCCAGTCTGCCCTTGCCTGACGTCGTCCCACCTCTGACTCCAACCTGAGCTGGTGGCAGGCATGCAACATCGCTTCACCCGGCACGGGTGCGGCTGCTCTGGCGCAGGTAGAAGCGAGGGGTCTCGCTCGTTTGAACAGAAATTCTGTCTCACTGCATTGCACAAAGCACTGATGTAATGACACACAGGCAGAGACGTGCTGGTTACAGAAATCCCCCCCCAAACCTAACGCGGCCTAGAGATTTTCTTAAAGTGTCGAGGAGATTAATTAGGAAAGAGAGAAGATCAAGGGGTAATTACTTAATAAGTGGCTCTAGGTTGATAGTTTGTAAAAACCGGGCCATTCTCCAAAGTCATTACTTTGATGCAAGAATGAAACCTGGGCACTGAGAGTACGTTCATCTCACAAACCTTGGCTTCTGGGTCACTGTTGATACTACAGGAATCATCGTCATCAGAATGAGGGGCGTTTCTGGAAAGAAAAACAGACACCTGGCTTAGAATGCCACCGCAGACTCCAGAGTGCAAAGCCACCGGGCAGGGACCAGCCTTAGAATGTCCTACCTGAGTTTCAAAGATGCATAGCGTAGCGTCGCTCCTTCAAACTCTTTTAAGCTGGGGTCTGGGTGAACGGTGGCCGCGTGCAAATCCTAGAGGAAGACAGGGCCAGTTAACGTGCAACGCAGGAGGGGCCCTTCCGGCATCTCAAATACCAAAGGGGCGAGAAGCCTTCCCAGCGAGAGGCGGAGAGTGGATGTGAGCTCAGGCGGCAACAGGCATGCAGGGGCTGCTGGGAGCGGACCGGGTGCAAGCGCCCGCTCTCACGGGAGACAGGGAACTGGCGTGGTCGGCTTGAAGGCATTCACCAAGGGGGACATCAGAAAAGGCCGCCAGAGTGTGAGCTGGATGCCCCCAGCAAGAAGCCCACTCACTCGGAGCCTGCCCAATGCACGAGCTTACAAAGAACACAGAGCCACAGCCATGCAGAGAGGGAAACAGACGATCTCAGGTCTGACAATATACTTGCCTTCCAAATGTCACTATTAATCTTTCCCCCATTCAGAACAGCAAAATCACTCCATGGCTGTTTCTAGACATATAATCATTCACATAGGAAAAAGCACATTGATTTAAAGGAAAAAGAAAAAGAAAACAAAAGAAAAAAAGAAAAAAAAACACAAGACACTGTTGTTAGCAGTAATATTCACAGGATGGGTTAGGGAACAAAATAACAGCACCTCCTCAGGCTCATTGCCTCTGACCGGAGCAGGGCACAAGATGGGGCACCTACATCAGTCCCCGAACATCACTCCCCGAATCAACTGGCTGAGCCTTATGGGAAGCTGCTTGCTAAATGCCTACACCTGGCATTCCTCCTGTCACAGGAACCCTCCCCGCTGTTAACCACATAGCACTGTTCACAGGGGGTGGGGCAGAATGAGGGATGACGCTGTGCTGGCTTGGAGACTGGACAATGCAAGATACGGGGGTCAGGTGTTCTTCATGTCAAAGGAGCGGAGGAGGATGAAGGGGAGAGAGGGCTGGTAGGGGCGCACACAGATCTCAACTTCTTGCTGAAGTTTAACTTAACCAAAAACGGCTCAGAACAACCTAATGTAAATGCCTCCACGCCGTCAAAATCTCCATTTCCTTTTCACACGATTCCCTGAACATAATACAGGACAGAGTACGACATCGTCACTCACTGGGTAGACTCATGCACGACACAAGCCACAGGCCTTCAAAGCTAAACACCCCCTGCCTCCAGGTCAGAGCACGAAGAGGCCTCTCCTACTGTGCAGAGTGATGGAGTCAGCCTTCCGCACCTAGGGCCTCCACACCCCAAGTACTCAAAAGGGGAAGACCGTCTGCCCTGAATCTGTACCCCCGGCCCCCTGCTCTGCTCATGATTTTCATAGCATTCACATTACATTAGGTGTTGTTACTGAGCTAGTGTGCCCAAATACTACACCACTTCACAGAAGGCACTGGGTACCCAAGGATTTTGGTATCCACTGGGGTCCTGCAATGAATCCCATGGATTCTGATGCTCAAGTATCTTTCACTTTAGTTTTGGAGATATAAATGATGTGAAGAAAACCCAAGGACTAAATGTCAATTTGTCCCATGGACTTATCAGGTCAAACTCTTTCCCTGGTATGCAACAAGGCAATAATGGAACCTTTTCAACTAAGTCACTTTTCAACTGAAGATCTCTGAAAGTGAGAAGTGACTACTGGCCATCCCATAATTTCTACTCTAAATGTTAAAACAGTCTGTAAAGCCACGAAAAGCAGAAGTGAAGTTCAAGTGTGTCCTATACTGAAAGATACAATGATGTAGCTCTGAGGGCAGCTTTCCATGCAGCATGGCTGGTGCCACTTTGCACTGGGTTGGAGGGTAGGCACCTGGGCTGCAGTGTCATAAAATGGAAAGCATCTAGATCAATGTATTTATTTTTCAAAATAATGTTTCTCAATGAGGGGAAAAAGAAAGGCACGAACACTAACCAAACCCAACTCCTTACCTCTTCTTACTCTTGCCTCAAAGCAGTGTTCATTCCTCTCCGAGGAGATTACTAACTCGGGAGAGTCAGCCTGCGGGCTCAGGGCAGGCTGCGAACCACAGAATGAGGCGAGACGAGATACAGGTGTGTTTTCCCAGGGGAAAGCTGCCCCACCTTTCTCATGTTTTCCGAGGGGCCAGACACCTAGAGTTTTAGAGCCACCACTGGAGGGGTACTCAGAAAGGCTCATGATAAGGACATCAAATATCGAGTGCAAAATAAAATTTTGAGCCAGAATATCTTTTTTGAAAAAAAGGAAATAGGCTGACATGGCCCCAAAATCGTCCTCATTGGGTACATGTGAGTAATATTTGCTTTCTATTGACATTAAACTTGAAAAGGGAAACCAAAGGATGAATCCAGGATACCAAGGATAAACGTGTTCTTGCGGAGGGAGACATTTAAAAGAAAAAGAGAAGGAAAAGGAGAGGTGTCTTACAGAAAGAATTTGAATTTAGAAGCGATCTTCAAGGGACACTGTATGTGGGGACTGGTGAGAGTGAAAGAATATTTGCTAAACAAATACGCAGAAAAGCTCAGCACTTAACTGGAACAGTTCCCTCTAGGTGTGTGTGGTTTTGACATTTTTTATGTATTTACTCTTTGCACACAGGCGCGCTTGTTAAGTGAAAATTGACGATAGCTCCAAGACTATTTGAATCCAGTCTGCATGCTATGGAAACACCAGTCAACTGGCAGACTTCCAACAATCACCTTTTACAGCATTAAATAAACAAAGGCGCCACAGAGAGATTTCACAAGGACTTACAATACCATGGGCCAGCCTAGAGAAACACTCCAGCATGCAGCTCAAGTGAGGAAAAATGGAAAGTAGCATTATATATGTTATGACTGGGCCAGAGGTTTTTTTTCTCTCTCCTATATTTAAAAATATCCATTTACATCAGAGGTGAGACGCTTCCTCTAAATGAATACAACTTTCCTTTTTTTTTTTTTAATCAAGGTCAATGAAGTACAAAAGCTCTTTGTCTTAAATTGCAAGAACTATGTAATGTCTTCATTTGATTCTTTTGAGTACACAGAATGGCTTCTACATTTAGCTAATAATTTTACCTAATACATTTTTTTTTTTTTTTGACAGGCAGAGTGGACAGTGAGAGAGAGAGAGAGACAGAGAGAAAGGTCTTCCTTTGCCGTTGGTTCACCCTCCAATGGCCGCCGCGGCCAGCGCGATGCGACCGGCGCACCGCGCTGATCCGATGGCAGGAGCCAGGAGCCAGGTGCTTTTCCTGGTCTCCCATGGGGTGCAGGGCCCAAGCACCTGGGCCATCCTCCACTGCACTCCCGGGCCACAGCAGAGAGCTGGCCTGGAAGAGGGGCAACCGGGACAGAATCCGGCGCCCCGACCGGGACTAGAACCCGGTGTGCCGGCGCCGCTAGGCGGAGGATTAGCCTAGTGAGCCGCGGCGCCGGCACCTAATACATTTTTTAAAAAACCCAACATAGATTCTTTGGTCCAACAGGAAGTCTGTAGCCTGAGTGGTAGGGGTGGGAGAGATGAAGGAAGAGAAAGACAGCAAAGGACCAAGAGCCAGGTGCAGCCAGATGCCCCCGGGAAGGCAAGGCTCAAAGACGGTCGAAGGTAACGGAGGGCGGGCACAGCCCATCTTCCATGAGCAATAACCTCCCAGCTTCCGGCCAACATGCCTAAAGCCTTGCACGGCCACGTGATCTCTGCTGCCAGGTCCGGGTTCTCACTCTCCTGGTGCTGTCCTGACCGTGCCCAGGGGGCAGCACCCCTGACTTTGGAAATGGTGACCCCGTTCAGTTCTGGGAGAGAACCTGAGTCTTGGCTCCTCAGAGGCAGAGCGGGTGAGCACGGCACTTGTCATGACCCTGCAGCACCACACAGAAGCCATGGAAGGTGGACCCACTGCGGGAATCCAATAATTCAACCCTGACAACTGAGTGTGCTCCTACTATGTGGCGGGGGGGGGGGGGGATGTTGGAAAGTTTGTATGAAAGGGGATTAAGATGATTAAAAAATAAAAAAACCTCGAACTTGGTTTCTCAACACAAGCTCTGTCAAGTTCAAGATCGTTTTGGTAAACTTGTCCCCAAAGAACTGAGCACTCTGGGAACTTATCCGTCAGTGTGGTCCTTTTTACTTTATTAACTGAAGAAAAACAATGGTTTTTGTTTTAAAGATATTTTCAGATTAGGAAACAAAAAGATCAGAAGGAGCCGAATCAGGACGTCCAGGTGCGCTGCGGTGGACACAACACTACCAGATGTGTACAGAATTACAGCAAACACAATCCAGAGACGTTAAAAAAAAAGCTAATCAGAGGGACACAAACTCGTGCAACACATGTGTGTCTGTGAGCAGCGGCTCATGTAGAATCCACACTCCAGAGGGGCTCAGGAGCCCTGGGCTGCAGTGCCGGCTTCGCCGCTGGAGCAAGTCCACCAGCAGCTTCATTCGGCAAATGTTACCTGAACTTCACCACCTATGTGCAACAGTGCAAGGTGCTGGGGACACAAGACGAGGGGACCAGGCCCCGACCCCAAGGAGTCTGCTGCAGGGACTCTGAGTCATGCTACTGCTAAAGGAAGGGACTGATACAGGGCTTTCAAAGCACAGAGGTGAGCGCAGTGGTTCCCAGAAGACACTGGGGTGAGGCCCAAGAACGTCAGCAGAAGTGACATCAGAATCAAAATAGGGGCCGTGGCTCCCCAGAGGCCTGCCTGAGCCCCTCGCTTGGCATCAGCTCCCATGGACGCGCACATAAAGGCAGGTTCCCAGGCCTGCCCTAGAGCACCTGGCTCCGTGGCCAAGGAATTGTCCCCTCCTGGCCACAGCCCTCAGCCCCCAGGCTGAGGAGTGCCCGCTCCAGCACTGGCTAGGCCCTGCTCCAAGGTTCTGTGCAGCTCTGATGACTAGACTGGGTCAAGAAGTCCCTGCAGAACGAGGGCCAGACGGCCCTTTCATGGTATCTCATTTCTAAGTGCACACAGCCACCCCCAGGTCCTAACACGACCCGGGAGCCAGCAGTTCAGAAGCAAGGACACTGATTTACAGACAGACCCCAAAGAGATGGCAGGTGTGACTCCATCTGCCTCCTCGGCTTCAACTCCATCTTCCCAGGGAAACCTTTCACCGGAAAGATTCAGACAGACCTGGTTATGGGCCAATGCTTATTCATAAAAGTACGTTGTGTGGCTCTCTCTTCTGTCTGAAATCCAACATCCGAGTGATTTGGAGCAAATAGATGGTAGGGGGTGGGGAGGGGAGGGAGTGCTCTGAGCCAAGTTGCAGCAGCAAATGCTTCCTGGGCAGTTTATAAACTCTGAGAAATCCCTCTGGCAAGTGCAGTGGAAATATTATCCCTCGAGCTTCGCACTTCCTGAGTGAACTTTGGAATGTGCAATGTAAAATCTTCAAACTGCAAGGAAGCCTTCCATCCTCAACTTTCGTGAAATCAACGGATTTGGCACTTATCTATCTGATTTTTTTTTAAGGCAGTTCAGGAAAAAGCTGAGTAAAATATGCATTTCCAACTCGGCATGGTACGAGTTTCCTCGTTCTCTTAACATTTTGCTTTATCTCATGTTTCAAAATTAGTTGAAAAAGATTCTATTTAGGGATCAAAGAAATGGTGTTAGAGGAATAATCATTTCTAATTGTTATTAGAATCGAGTCAAAGTCATTGAGAGAAGTCATTCTCTAGAAGGCTTTGAGTGGGACACAAAGAGATGCAGAGACCTGGGGGTCTCCAACTCCTCTTTCATACAATACTGAAGGCCTGGGGCAGCAGTAGGCATCAACAGACCCGAATGCAAGCTTGACCACGGATGACTGGGACCGGACACCTGTAGGGAAAGCGAGGACCCAGCCTCTCCCCTGTTTCCCTTCCCCCGAGGAGTCCTTGCCCGTCCTTTACCAAAAGGAATCCACTGCATTGATGGAGCAGTACAGCTGGCCCTACAAAGTTCTAACCACTGGACTCAATGGCTACAGCAGTAACACATTGTTGGCTACTACTGTCCCGAGGGGTTTGTTTAGGGGAATTCTAATTCTGGGTAGGGAAATTTCAGGCCTGGGGCAGAAAGTAATTACCACGTACAGGTAACCCCCCCGGACCAAATGGAGCCCACTGGCCATCAAAAATCCCATAAAGAGCACAGCATCACTGACCAATCAAAGGAAAGTCATGAGCACCACTGACCAATCAGCAACTTGGACACAAGCTGCTCATGCACCTCTCAGCCCTGATTTCAATATATACACAACAAGACCCTTCACCCCTCACTCCTCGGGGAGCCAGGAAATTATGCTGCAGCTGCCGGCTCCTTGCTCTGCAATGAACACCTCCTTCCTTCCCCTGTCCTAATGTCAGCGACTGGCTTTCTGCGGGTTGGGCGAGGGGACCCAGGTTTGGGGGTTCCATAGCCTCCAAGTAGTTTGGGGGTTATTCAGCAACACCCTTGCACAAGTTCCTTCACCTATCTCAGTGTTGTCCAATGTCACACGGGACTGGTAACGTTAGCGGCAGGTACACACGTGGTCGATGGGAGGTCTTGGGACAAGGCACAAGCCTGGGGCTGTAAATACTTGAAGACTCTGTGTCTCTGGTTGAACATCCATGTCAGGGTCGCCGTGTCCCAGTAGGTGGCAGGTTGCATCTTTTCCCCAGCTCTCTCACTCCTCTCTCCCTACTTGTCCCAGTGCCTGGATGATTCTAATTCATTGCCTTCTAAATCTGCTTGGTTCTCTGACTTAACAGATGGCCTAAGGCAGTGAATGGAGAGGCTGACCGGAACAGCACTCATCCTACTGGTCTACTAAAGTGCTGGAGCTGACTCTCTTTGAAATGTCTAAAATCACGCATCCATTAACCAAGTTCCATGGCGGGGTAAGATCGTGGGTTAGCAGCTAAAGACAGGAATGGAACGAAGACAAGGGAGAAACCGTGGCGTCTCAGGGGCAGAGCCCAGGCCCCAGAAGCAACACCTGCTGCACAGCTACCCAGCACATGTGGCTCGGGAGTTCTGTTCTTGGACCAGGAACACAACAGCTGCCTTCTCTGGTTGGCAGTCTTGGGAGGACCCAATGAAATGAGGTCTGGGAAAGCCACAATAGCCAGCAGGAGTGGCAAGGGGCTGGGCGGGGGCTGCATGAGGGGAACCCAGAGCTACAGGAGGGGAAGAGAGAGGGTGAGCCTCTCTATGAGCCTAGGACGCGGCTCTGAGTGGTGGACGGGACGGGTGTCGAGGGGAAGAATGGGCAGCAGTGGGCACCAGGAGGAGGCCCAGAGGCTGGAGAGGAAGTCGCCCCTGGACCCTTGGACCCACACCAGCTGCCCTGTTGTGCTGCCTTCTTTCCAATACTTGCTACAGACCACAGGGAAGCAGACAGGAGCTGCAGGGGTCTCGGTGCATCCTCCCTGGATCCCACCCAACCTGTGTGTCGACCCCAGCACATGGACTTTAAGGACTTCACTTCCCCCCAGTACAGAGGACATGAGACTCAAGGAACACACCAGAACACTCGGGCCGTGTCTCAGGACTGGTCTGACCGCCTCACCTCCGGGACAATGAGGCTGAGGACACAAAGCCCGGGGAGCCAAGCAAGGGGAACTCTGGGCTGGAACTCTAGGATTCCAGGGCTGTGAGTTCTGTGCCTCAGTTTCCTTGTCTGTCACTCACGGCTGCAGCTGATCCCTCCCTGCCCTGGCACTGTCTGGGAAGTCAGGCATTGCTGCAGATGGTTAAAGGATTCAGGTAGGGAGAAAGAGATCCTGCCAGAGATGTGTATGTAGGTGGGGAAGGTGGAGCACGGCTGAGCCTTGGTGAGCGCAGGGGCTGGTCCTGGCTGGCTCCAGTTCTAAGAGTCCCCCCTAGGGCACAGGGAGGAATCCCGGATGCATTGGGCTGTGATAGGCAGTGGAAGCCCCTTCAGGCCCAGCTCCTGGAGGGCTGAGGTTATGCTGGTTCATCCTCATCCCCCAGCACACCTAACGCTAGGTGAATAAATAATGGTTGGGAACTGGGCAGACGGTGGAGAATTATGCATCCATGAAAAGCTACCTAAATTGCCTGGGGGTAGGCAGGGCTAGCCTGCATGGCTCAACAGTGCTAAGCCTGTGCGTGATGAGCAGGGCAAAGCACTGACCAACCGAGTCCCCCACCCCCCCAGCTGCAGTGTAGCTCGCCCCACCCATCACTTCCATGAGGGCGAATCAGAGGACTGGGCTGGGTGAATGAGATGTGGGGGCCTGGGGACAGCAGGAGTGTGACTAGGACACAGGTCTCACCAGCCCCCCACCCCCACCCCAGGAGAACCCAGGAACACCCAAAATCAAAGATTCAGGACACAAGACGCCATCCGCTTCAGAAGACACGCAGGGTGATGACAAATGTAAACAGAGAGGAAGCTCCCAGGTAAGAGGTGCACAGCAAATGCCCAGTGTGTGCTCCAAGTTCAAGAATACGGGCTCGTTTCATGGAGCAGACCAGGCTAGGACCAAGGTAGAAATGCCTGGGTGTCCGGGACAGAACCACTGCTCTCCAAACAAGAGAGACCTTTTCCAACTGTAATTCCTGTGACTGTCTGGTTATCAGAACTCACAAAGCCTCGTTGCTGGACTCTCCCTATTAATAAATACCACAGTGGCACTGTTAAAGGGCTCAATTCTTTGTTTACACATCCAGACCTTCCTTTCTCAGGGACAGTAGAAAAATATGCTGCTAATTATTTCTAAAATAGTGTCACTTCTGCTAAATCAACAGATTTTTTAAAAATAGAAATTACACATTTAAGGGCTCTCGAGGGTCATCCTTGCAGACATCATCTCCCTACTCACAGAGGAACCCAGGGCTCACAGGCTGTGCAGCAATTAGAACATGGCTGAGTGTAAATATTTCATGTAGCCAGCACCACGCAGTGGCACCTGCAGAGTGAAATACCGCATCACGGAGCCCCAGGGAGACCTAACCACTTCTCATTAATCAGCCCCTCCTGCTCTCTGAACCTGGAACGGTGTTTCAAGACACACAAAGTCATTAAAAAATGAAAACACCCCTGGAAGATGGATACTAACACTGCTTACTGGGAGGAGGAAGCACTACTGGGACTGCAAATGCAACATGCAAGGTAACCAAAACGCTTACCTCCATGACCTGCTGGGGCAGAAGCAGCTGTCTAGAGAAACCACAAGTTACATTCACTCAGTACTACGCCAGGAGGGAGGCCCTGGGGTTTTACCTCGTTCTCTGGGGTGGGAGATGGCGTTACAGAACTAAGAGAGCCTTTGCGTGAGCCCTGAAGGTCGGCCGGCACGGAGACAGGCCGCTCCCACTGCGTGGTTCCTGTGGGGATGTGCCAGTAGTAGGTCCCAGCGATGTCATTGATTCTCTTCCAGCCGGGCGGTAAATCCGGGTCGGTCTGAAACGAGTGGTCACTCCATATATCTGCTGGGAAATGGAAAAATGAAAGAGGGTTTTATTGTAAGACAACAAGAGCCTTCTGACTTCAGTCCCCCTGGTCGGGTGAACTCCATGGGCAGACGCATCCCTAGGCCAAAGGACTAGAGAAGACAGGTTGATGCCTGAGAATAAGGGCGTAAAGGCCTCGTTATCACATCTTCCTACAGCTTCAAGAAACCTGTGGACAAGGTGAGCGCCATTAAGACCACACAACTATGCAAGCAAAATGCACATTCCACGCAGAATCGACTCGATCTCTTTGTCAGTCGGTAAGCTAGTAAAATGCATGTTCCACGCAGAATCCACTCGATCTCTTTGGATGGTGTTACACAGCACTCCCTGTGAGTGTAACTCTTGGCTCACCTGCTTTCTGTACGTGAGTAGCATTTACATCTTTCACACATTTTAACAACGCTTCCCATTTAATTGTAAACATCAACAAAGTAGCAGTGTCCTTTGTAACACTCCAGAATTCCAACTTGCATTCAAGATTTTCAAGAAAAGTATACAAGAAAACCCTTGGATTTCAACCCTAAAGACAGGCCAGTAATATAAACACATGAAAGGTGTGAGAGAGAATAGAGAATGGCGGGGACGGTGGCAAATGGGAGAACACCTAGAACTACAAAGTCAAAGAATAATTTTTTAAATGCTGAGGTGGTCAAATAAAACACATCCACAGCACTGTGCCAGCCACATCTGCCCTGTACCAGTATCTTGTCTGTTTGCTGAGTAACTATTTGCTTTTGCAAATTTCATTCTTGGTCTTTGAACTGGATGTGCAATGGATGAACGTGCTGGACCCGAGAGAAGAGAGGAAGCAGAAGGAGGAGTTCGAGTGATGGAGGCCTAAGGGAGGATCCAGCACAGCAGGGCAGATGGAGCTCCAACCTGATGGTCACTGCACTCTAAGCATCAGGGCCTCTTCTATGTGGGTACACACAAGAGGCCAGAGGGCTCTTCTGCAATTCAAGTCGGACTGTGCAGGCCTTGCTTTGAGCAAAGACCATGACGTCATGCTATCACTGAGGCCGTTAGAGCCACAACAAGGGAAAGAGAAACCAAAGAGAGAAGCCAGCAAGAACTGCAGCACAGTGATGCACTCACCTTCCTCATTCACGTCCGCCAGAGACAAAACTGCACCTGTCTCAGACTGTGCCGGAAACCCCCTCTCCCGCACAGGAAATGAGGCATGATTATGCAATTCCAACTTAACCCACATCTGCAGAAACAACTCAGATCCAGCTGGACACAACCTTAGCTGGTAGGCTCCCTCCGTCCATGCAGGTGGCTCCTAGACAAGAAGCTCTGGGGTTAGAAGCTTAAAGGGTACAAAGAGGCTGCCGGTCACCATTATGGGTACCTGTGTTTCCCACTGTCTTCCACCAGGGCATTGCACATAAGAACAGCTACAGACACTAGTGGAATAGAAAGTCATATCAGACCAGGGGTATAGAACCCGGTCAGTGGCTCGAAGGCAGCAGCAGGAAAGAGCCTTTGCCCTAGACAGCAGGAACTGGGCTGTTCTACCTCTAACCAAACCCACCTCATTTTTATCTAGTTTATCTTCCAAATTTGTGCTGCTACTTTATTGGAATAAAATGAAAGCAGGGGTTTGCTCTGTTGTTAAAAATAGGAAGACAGGGGCCAGTGCTGTGGCACAGCGGGTTAACACCCTTGCCTGAAGCGCCGGCATCCCATAAGGGTGCCAGTTCAAGACCTGGCTGCTCCACTTCTGATTCAACTCTCTGCTATGGCCTGGGAAAGTAATGGAAGATGGCCTGGGTCCTTAGGCCCCTGCACCTGCGTGGGAGACCTGGAGAAAGCTCCTGGTTCCTGGCTTCGGATTGGTGCAGCTCTGGCCGCTGCAGCCAATTGGGGAATGAAACTGCGGATGGAAGACCTCTGTCTCTCTCTCTGCCTCCCCTTTCTCTGTGTGGCTTTGGCTTTCAAATAAACAAATATATCTTTAAAAAAAAAATAGGAAGACCATGATGATGGAAGAAGGGTAGCGGCCACATCTTCAATATTATGAACAGTTCCAGAATCACTTTTAGAACCACTTATAGAACCCTTCCACTTCACCTCCCACTGGTTTACAGGAAGGAAGACCTGTGAGCCCAGGCAGCCTTCATGTCTGCCTCATTCTTCATCATATTTCCAACTCCTCACACAGCAGGTGCTCAGTAACACCTGATGGATGGACACAGGGACATGTTCAGTAGAGATGCATTTAAAAAAAAATTATTGTTGACTGGCTGGTGGCTGAACTCACAGATGTGGAACCTGCTGGTTGGTTGATGGTATTTCTTTCCATCCATGCAGACATTCATCCACACTATCAACGAAAGTATATGTTGGTCCCAGAGAAATGCAAGCAGTCCTGATTCACGGTGTTGCACAGAACTGAGTTTTTTAAAGAAGTCCTCCTTTGCTAAGTGCCATGTTTCAATTCCCACCTTTGGAAGACCCAGTTCATTCATTCACTTCTCCTGGTTTATTCATTCTGCTTTCCTCCCTGCCTCTCCCACCCCACCCCTCCCTCCCTCCCTTTCTTCCTTCATCACTGGGACACCTATATCCCATATCAGAGTGCTGGTTTCAGTCCCAGTTTTGATCCAGTTCCCTGCTAATGCACCTGGGAAAGCAGCAAAAGATGGCCCAAGTACATAGGACCCTGCCACCCATGTGAAAAACCAGGATGGAGTTCTTAGCTCCTGGTTTTGGCCTGGCCCAGCCCTGGCTATTGTGGGTATTTGGGGAATGAAACAGCAGATAGAAAATCTCTGTCTCTGTGTCACCCTGCCTTTCAAATAAATACATAAATCCCTTTAAAACAAAAAAACAGGATGAGGAATGCCTGAGAAGGGGAGAGTGGTGGTAGGATCAGAGAGTGTGTGTCAAGGGTTCTACGTTAGAAATGCTTGATTTCTTCACTTAGCTGGTGGTGACACAGACATTCTCTTTAAAATGAGGTCTTAAATTGCACATTTACATTCTTGAGTGTTTCTGTATTTTGTTTTTCACAGCTTAAAGAAATGCTTCAGTGGAATCTTGAGATCAAAACTTCCCATTGTTTTCTAAAAAGAGACAGCACAGAAAGGGGGTCAGGACAAGGCTTCCTCAACACCTGCAGACACAATCCAAACAAGAAGAAGGGATTCACTCAGGACTTCTGGTGGCGCCAGTGCAGAGGGGAGTAATGGCATCACTCAGCCCGGCCTGGACAGCGGACGTGTGGCCTCCCTGCATGGGTGACCTCAGTCAAGTCCCCCAGTTGTTTTGGGCTTCAGATGCTTATCTGGAAAACAAGGATGCTAACAGTACCCACCTGGGTACCGTGAAAAGTACCCTGTGAAAAGTCCATATGGACAGCTTGGGGGAGAGCTGAAGATGAATATAGAGAAAACAGTCAACTAAATGGAATAAATACAAAACAGTGGCTGTTAGGCCGAGACTGTGAGACTGTGAGACGAGCAGCCGACCCGAGCCAGTCAAACCAGCGAGTGACGGCTCCAAGACAGCTCCCAAGGAGACTGGTCCTGAGCACAGGTGCCCACGTGAGGCAGGGTCTCCCTTCACAGGCTTTTCTCCCAGTTCTGCACCAGTGAATCCAGGCGGGCCCAAAGCTGGTGCATCCAAGAAATCCCCCAGCAGATGCCAGAGAGATCCGGTCCCACCCACAGCCAAGCCCAAACACTGGGTTCCTCCTTGCCCTCCCCGAGCAGGGTCCTGCGCTGGAGTTGTCCCCAGTCTGTAGCCACCGCTGCCTGCTGCTGAAGGCACCTGCACGTGTGGACACGGATGCGAATGTGCCAGCGCTGGGAGTTAAAGCCACAGGTGTCCATGCCCAGGGGATCTGCAGCCCCTGGCTGTTTGTGTTTTTTGTTCTTTTGGGATGAAACAGGAAGCAGGGCCTGAAGTCAGAGAGTAAAAATAGCCAGGCGGAAAGCCCCACAGACGCCTGTGCTGGACGCCTCTTGGGCCAAGAGCAACACTTGGCGTGGGAACAAGGAGCCCATCTGTGAGCAGCAAGCGAGCCACCCCCGGGGCCAGAGCGCAGCGCCGGGCTCCACCCTGGCTTCTTTGCAAGGGACTAGCTCCTAGGCAGGGCTGGCGTGCCAGGCAGGAGGCCTCCAGTCACCCCGTCCCCAGGCTCTCAGGCAGGAACCCCAGGGCCAAAGGCAAACACACGAGCACTTGCCCAGGCTGGAGCTTTCGCTGCTGAGGGCAGAGGTAGGAGGAATGGGGAGTTGGGATCCTGCTTCTGCAAAGTCTGTACCGTGGAGTGCGACAGATTTCCCTGAGGGCAATGCACTCGCTTCGTTCCTTAGCACTGTGTGCCCTGTGCTTTGGGTGTGGCAGCGGGGGCTGAGAGGAAAGGGAAGGCAGGTGACTTCATGCGACAGGTGGTCTGCTCTGGGCGGGGAATGGTCTCGGAGCAGGGGGTGCGGAGAGCATCGCCGCAGACGGGGTCCTGCACGGTGGCGCAGACGGTGGTTCTGAAGCACGGCGGTCACCCGTGGGCCTGTGACAACACAGCTGGCTCGGCAGGCCTGGGGCGGGCCAGGTGTCTGTGTTTCTAAGAGGCCCGAGGCATTCTGGTTTCTGGCCTAGGGATGCAAACTCCATCTAACCGCCAGCCCCGCTGAATAAAAGGTCTGCAGTGAACAGATGCTCTCTGGCTTCCGGAGGACCATGTCCTGAGCAGTCCACCATAAACTGAACGTAGCAGAGTGAGGCCGAAGCAGAGCTGCCGCACCCGGTGTCCACATCACAGCCCAGCAACGGGGCTGACTATGAGCTGTGGCTCATGCCGCTGCTCAGGACCCTAAGAGATGATGGTTCTGTGACTCCCTAGCCTGGGGAAAAGCTCACAGCTCAAGATTCAAAGGTTCGGCGCCGGCGCTGTGGCACAGCAGGTAAAGCCACCACCTGCAGTACTGGCATCCTATATGGGCACAAGTTCAAGTCTCGGCTGCTCTACCTCCTATCCAGCTCCCTGCTAATGTGCCTAGGAAAAACAGCAGAGGATGGCCCAAGTGTTTGGGCCCCTGCCATCCACGTGGGAGACCTGGATGAAGTTCCTGGCTTCTGTCTGGCCCAGCACAGGCTGTTATGGCCATCTGGAGAGTAAAGTAGCAGACGGAATATCTCTGTCTCTCTTTCCTCTGTAACTCTGCCTTTCAAATACATAAGTAAATCTTTTTAAAAAAATTCCAAGGATGTTTCTACTGACTGTGTACTATTTCACACCACTGTAAAGTTAACATATTCTAAGCTGGGCTGTAAATCGGGGACCACTTGTATATTTGATCACTCATTCGTTCTGCATGAAGGTCTGCCTATAAATGAGAAGTATTGTGTAGAGGCTGGGGATACATGAGTAGGAGGCAAACAGGGTGATGTGATCAGCTGTATCTGAGGATGGGGTGGTCTCAGAGGGACCGAGGTCTACCTAAGCCAGGGCAAGGGGCCAACCTTGGGAAGAGACAAGAGAACAGCATCTCTGGCAGAGGGGGCAGCAAGTGCAAAGGAGATGCGGCAGGAAAAAGCCCGCTATGCCATCACAAGTGGGGCGGGAGGTCTATGCTAAGGTTCAGAGAGGTCACCCTTTGTGGCTAAGGACTCAGCTGAATGCAAAGGAAAATGTAAGGTCTCAGGTGGCAGGAGAAAAACGTACACAACGCCCCCATTTTTTTTTTTTTTTTTTTACAGGCAGAGTTAGAGAGAGAGACAGAGAGAAAGATCTTCCTTCCGTTGGTTCACCCCCCAAATGGCTGCTACGGCTGGCGCGCTGCGCTGATCCGAAGCCAGGAGCCAGGTGCTTCCTCCTGGTCTCCTATGCAGGTGCAGGACCCAAGTACTTGGGCCATCCTCCACTGCCTTCCTGGGCCACAGCAGAGAGCTGGACTGGAAGAGGAGCAACCGAGACAGAATCCGGCACCCCAACCAGGACTGGAACCTGGGGTGCCAGCGCCGCAGGCGGAGGATTAGCTTAGTGAGCTGCGGCGCCGGCCAGCTCCCATTCTTGAAGACAATATTTCTTCCCTTCCCAACGTCTCAGCGGCAGTAGCTGCTGCTGGCCACTCTTTGGAATAATGTTATTCATGACGGATGCTTCGACACAAACTACTAGGACTTTGCCTTACAGCTCTCCTCTGACCTCACGGCAGCCCGCCTCCTTGCTTCTCTCTCCTCTTTCCTGACTCACTGCTTAGTTCCTTTATTTGCCTGGACTCAGAGCTTCATTGTCAGAATCCAGCAAACAAGATTCCTCATTTCTTCCAGCTGCATCACCAACCACTGAAGACGGCAGCCTGCAGATAGCACTCTGGGTCTCATTAGTGAATTACACTGCTGTTCGCTGAGGGTTCCAAGCAGTACACAGACGCTGCTTAGATGTGCATGTGCAACTCCTGAGCTAAAGTAACCAGCAGAAACACTGACTACAGTGACAAAGGACCCGCTGCAAAGCGTCCAGCACCTGTGAGCCCCCAGAATCCTAACCCCTTTGCCTATCACAGGGCAGTACCGCCCCCCCCCCAACAGTCCAAGGTCCCTTGTATTTCTTGATCATAGTTTGCAAGACATAATTTAGACCCTGGTATGTCTATTATAGTCTTAGAAGAAGGACACTGTGTACTCAGTTGAGCTTTCTGCTTCTTTTTTTTATTTTTAATATTTATTTATTTATTTGAGAGACAGAGTTTCAGAAAGGGAAGGAGAGACAGAGAGGGAGAGAGAGATCTTCCATCCACTGGTTCAATCCCCAAATGGCTGCAATGGCTGGAGCTGGGCCAACCCAAAGCCAAGAGCCAAGAGTTTCTTCTGGGTCTCCCATGTGGGTGCAGGGGCCCAAGCACTTGGGCCATCCTTTGCTGCTTTCCCAGGCATATTAGCAGGGAGCTGGATCAGAAGTAGAGCAGCTGGGACTCAAACCGGTGCCTACATGGGATGCCAGTGTCACAGGCGGAGGCTTAACCTACTACATCACAGCACCAGCACCTGAGCTTTATTACAGTAGCATTTTTTTTTAACAACGGTAAGAAGACACTAATTGTCTTGGCAGTGTGAATTTATTTCCTGACACTTTTCCCCCATTTTTTTTCTTTAAAAACTCAGTATTAATAATTTTGAGTGTCCTTGACATAGGGAGCTATTTGTAGCTGAAGATTTTTCTGCTAAAGTAAATATTCTAAGAACTCAATATTCAGATGCTCCTTAAATTTGGGCTTCTAATACTACATGCACTTTGCATATTTTTATCAAGCATTTTGGCATAAGAATAACATAAAAGTTGTTCATTCAGACTCCCTGGAGAGTGTGTTTGATGGGCTTACTCTCCCAGATTTTTCTCGGGGCTGTATTACATTATCAGGAACAGGAGGTCTGGCGTTAGCCTGGAGTTGGATCTAGCTCCAGTGCTTGCTAGCTGTGTGACCTTGGACAAATGGCCACACTTCTTATGGCCTGTCTGTTTCCTGTAAAATAGAGCCGATGGCAGCTTGTAGGGTTCATGTAAAGGAACCCAGAACACAGTCAGGGATATGGTAATCACTCAGCAAATGTTTACGGTTATTACCTAGCAACAGCTTCATTAAAATGTGGGTTTAGGGAAAAAAAAAAAAAAAAACACCACATGCTGTGCTACAAAACATTTCTGAAATGCACCAGTCACAGGGCATTTCTTCACCAAAAAGCAACACTAATAATAACAACCTTGAAGGTGGGTCTTTAGCAATGCCCACATTCCACACTGAATACCTGAACTCCATTTCCAGCTCCTGATTACAGCTTCTTACTAATGCAGACCCTGGGAGGCAGCAGGGAATGGCTTAAAAAGCTGGGTCCCTGCCTTGAGTTCTCAGTTCCCAGAGTTTTAGCCCAGCTCAGCCTTGGCCATTGTGGGCATCTGGGTAATGAACCAGTATATGGAATATTCTCTCTCTCTGCCTCTGAAATCATGAAGAAAAAAAAAAGAAGAAGAAGAAAGAACAAAGATTTCTGGACATTTGCAACAACTAGACTATTTTAATTTTTAACTTATTTCAAGGAAACCAGATGACAACAGTCCTATCAATTTGGAAACGCTCTATCCTGTGAGATCATCCTGGTTTGAGTATACAGCACCTCTCCAACCAGCACGTGGCTCTTCTGTGTCATGTAGTTGAGCCCTGAAAGCATGGCTTCAGGGTGTTCCACATTTAAGACATTCATCTTTTGAGACTGCTTCTGTTCTACCTCGTGTCCTCAGAAAAGTGTGCAAAGAGCAAGTGAGCTGATGTCCATGGAAGAGAGAAAGCAAACTGTGCCTCTTGGATCAGGGACTGTGAGTCAGAACCCAAACACAAACCCAACAGGTAGACTCACAGACTTCAAACCTAAAGGGCTTGCTATGGAAGCTGCTAGAAACTGCCTGTACAGAAAACCTGCACTTGGAAATATCACCCATCCATCCATCCGTACACTTGTAGTACACAGCCGAGGTTCATCATATGACTGGGTGACAGAGTAGTTTAATTACCATCATAAAGGCTGGTTGCAAATACCTAACCACATAATAAAACATTTTCTTACTAGTTATAAAGGGAGATATTCAAGTCTTGAGATAATTGGAAATACAACCGAAGAACACTACTTCCTTTTAGAGTGCACACAGCTCAGCAGGTACAAATCAGCATGACCTACCACAACTAATGAGAAGCTTCAGGCATGAGGGGTTTCTGCCCTGAAAACCTTAAAGAAGAAAATGTAAAATTTGAGTTAACTTTCATTTTACTTTAAGAAAACTACAGGTCAATTTTGTTTCCTAAGAAGTGTTGGGAAAAAAACCATTTTGAAACCAACTAACTTCCCAAATCCCAAAGTCTAAGCACGATGATAAATGGAGAGTGGGTGTGAGTGGGCATGGTCCCCAGATCACTTTTATTTTTGTCATTTGACAAAGTAAAGGGGAATACAGATCTTCACACAGCACTGCCAGGCGGATGTCGCCAGGGGTCCCCCAGTCGTCTGCCTATCCCCCACTAATGAACGGCAGCTTCACAGCCTACTCACTGCCAGGCAGGTTCCTTCGGGCTCCGCAGGAAGACCAACAAATCAGGTGCTACATTCTTTGTTTTCAAGGTTGGGTATTGAGTGCCTGGACCTAAACACACACTCCCACAACGATGTGTGAACACGCAAGTTAAGCAGAACGTACAGCACCAATGTTGCCACTTGCTGGGTCAACCTTCCTTACTGTTTCAGTCTGAGGCATGGGAGAAGAGAAGACAGAGCACAACCACAGGTGTAGGTCTTTCTTTGGTGCCCATACGATTAAAGTGATAGAATTATTCTTGGCACCATATTCTTTCAAGGTAGACAGATTTGAAGGGATACTAAATGGAGTCAATTTTCTTTTCCATTATTTTGGTGGGATCTTCGATCTGCTTTTCTTAGTACTCCTCAGGCCAGCACACAACAGCAATGGTCACAAGACCAGAGCTATTCCAGGGTTGGCCTTGGCCAACTCCAAGGTCATTATTTATTTCAAACAGTGGCAGTGCTGGGACTTGACCTTCCAGCTGCGCTAAATAATGGGATAGAAGATGATCACTGAGAATTTAGGGAATGGACATGGTAGTCGAAGGCATCTGGCTTTTTATCAGCACATGTAATGAGCAACTAAAGTAGACAACATGCTCTCTGAAATCAAAATAAGTGTGGGAACATGACAGCATAACGCACCCATAGCTTAAAATGCATATACACTGCTTCTGATGCAAGAATGAGAGGTATCGCTACAGCACTCTACGGCTTCCAAAGTGCGTTAACTTCTCTAACCCCAGCTCGTCACACAACATCTTGCAACAGAGGAAGAGGAGATAATGGTTCCATTTTAAGAACCAGATTTGAACAAGGTGAGGACACTGTTATCCTTTCTTTACTGAGTGTCAAAAGCGGCATGCATATGGGATACAGGCATCACAGGCAGCAGCTTTACCCGCTGTGCCCCTCTGAGATGAACTTTTTTTTTTTTTTTTTTTTGACAGGCAGAGTGTGGACAGTGAGAGAGAGAGACAGAGAGAGAAAGGTCTTCCTTTGCCGTTGGATCACCCTCCAATGGCCGCCGCTGCAGCCGGCGCACCGCGCTGATCCGATGGCAGGAGCCAGGATCCAGGTGCTTTTCCTGGTCTCCCATGGGGTGCAGGGCCCAAGCACCTGGGCCATCCTCCACTGCACTCCCTGGCCATAGCAGAGAGCTGGCCTGGAAGAGGGGCAACAGGGACAGAATCCGGCGCCCCAACCGGGACTAGAACCCGGTGTGCCGGCGCCGCAAGGTGGAGGATTAGCCTATTGAGCCACGGCGCCGGCTCCTGAGATGAACTTTGACAGATTTTATTTATTGACTTGAGGGGTAGAGTTACAGAGAGAGAGGGAGGGAGAAACAGAAAGGTCTTCCATCCACTGGTTCACTCCCCAAACTGCTGTGACAGCTAGGGCTGGGCTAGGTTGAAGCCAGGAGCCAGGGGCCTCCTCCAGGTCTCCCACATGGGCACAGGGGCCCAAGGACTTGGGCCATCCTCCACTGCTTTCCCAGGTGCAGTATCAGGGAGCTGGAGTGGAAGAGGAGCAGACAGGACACAAACTGGCACCCATATGGGATGTCAGCGTGGTGGGCAGAGGCTTAACCTACTACACCACAGCCCCGGCCCTGGAAATTAACTTTTAAAAATACATTGAAAGGGATCAGAGTAAAAGCTCTTTTAGAAAAATTATTCCTCTGAGATACTTACTTTCTACCTAAACTTTTTTTTTTTTTTTTTGGACAGGAAGAGTGGACAGTGAGAGAGAGAGACAGAGAGAAAGGTCTTCCTTTTTGCCGTTGGTTCACCCTCTAATGGCCGCCGCGGCTGATGCGCTGCGGCCGGCGCACTGCACTGATCCGATGGCAGGAGCCAGGTACTTATCCTGGTCTCCCACGGGGTGCAGGGCCCAAGCACTTGGGCCATCCTCCACTGCACTCCCTGGCCACAGCAGAGAGCTGGCCTGGAAGAGGGGCAACCGGGACAGAATCCGGCGCCCTGACCAGGACTAGAACCTGGTGTGCCGGCGCTGCAAGGCGGAGGATTAGCCTAGTGAGCCACGGTGCCGGCCTCTACCTAAACTTTTAAAAAAATAATTTAAAGCAGCTAAAATAAAAACATATAAATATATATTGACCCATAAAATAACGTAAGAGAACACAGTCATGGCGTTGGGCAGAAATTTAATTTATTGATAAAAATGATCAAATGTTAATTACCTAATCCAAGCTCATCAAGAAAGCACCAACCCTGTGAGGAAGCCAGCAGGTGAGAGAAGCATTGATGGGAAGGAAGGTTTCACATCACACCTGTGTGGTTTTCCTGGCACATCTTGCCTAAACTCTGCCACGCTGTACAACAGTAGTTAGGTATAAATGGCTTTGAAAACATAACGGTCAGTTGAGGAAACCATTCTGTAGTTCTCCTTCTGTCTACGAGAAGCCTGATGTTTGGGGTCTCACACACAAGGGTGCCCCTGGGGACAATGCAGGGTCCCCACCAGCAGCCGCTCCGTTCTGCACAGTACAAACTTCTGAGTGGGCACAGGGCCACCCAAAAGAAAGAGTACATTTCCTGGCCTCCCTTGCAGCAGGGTGTGGCCACACAGCTAACATCGCAACCACTGGGGTGCTGAGTCCAAGGACTGTAGGCCGGTTTTCAAGAAGCTTCCGTAACAGACAGCTGCCAGGCACGCATTTTTCTGCTGCCTAGAACAGAAGGGGTGACTTGGATCGTGAGGACATAGCTTTGGGGACGGCAGAGAAGTAGGACAAGAGGAAGTTGGTTCCTGAGGTCTTCGTGGGACAGTCATCATCAGTGCATTGCTACTTAGGGTCCTATGCAAAAGGTAACTACATTTCTATTGTAGTAAGTCGCTGTCACTATGTATTTATCATTTAAGAGGCAGAGAGAGAGACAGACAGTCAAGAACTCCCATCCACTGATTTATTCACCAAATGTCCACTGGGACAGGTTGAAGCCAGGAGCTAGGAATTCAGCCCTGGTTTTGCATGTAGGTGGCAGGGACCCAAGCACTTGTCCCGTCATCACTAGCTCCCTGGGTGTGCAGTAGCAGGAGGCTGGAATCAGGAGCACTGGTATGACTCAGTCCAGACAATATGGGATATAGGGGCCCTAAGTGGCACCTTAACCACTAGCCAAATGCCTGTCCCCACTGATTCTGTAGCATCTTGTATTACTAATAGTTGATCCTAATTCAATCTGCTAAATTCTGAATTCCAGATCTAATGTCCAGGAAATAAATAGCTTCTAACAGATCTACTTTGCAATCATATATTCAAACCCAAACACAGGCATCTAAACTACAGAGCTGGGTTAGAAGACTCAGTCTTCTGATTCCCATCTTGCCTACAATTCTTTCTAAAACATGATACAAACCTTGTCAAAATACCAAATACAGTCACGTGTTGGGCCTAAAGTTTCACAAGCCTTAAGAAGTATCTACACAGGGCCAGCGCTGTGGTACAGCGGGTAAAGCCCCGGCCTGTACTGCCAGCATCCCATATGGGTGCTGGTTCAAGTCCCAGCTGTTCCACTTCCGATTCAGCTCTCTGCTATGGCTTGGGAAAGCAGTAGAAAATGGCCCAAGTCTTTGGGCCCCTTGCACCCATGTGGGAGACCCGGAAGAAGCTCTTAGCTTCTGGCTCCTGGCTTCGGATCGGCACAGCTCCAGCCATTGCGGCCATCTAGGGAGTGAACCAGCAGATGGAAGACCCCTCTCTCTGCCTCTCAAATAGAATAAATATTTAAAAACCAAAAAAGAAGTGTCTACAGGATTCCACCAACCACAAGTGGCCCCAGGCATTCATTTAGTTTAAGGCCTCTCACTGATGGATCTACACCACCCACCTCTCCAAGCCCCTCCACACTTAGGCGAGGAGAAAAAAGCACGGATTCCCAGGAGAGAACAAAACGGCAGCCCCAGTTAGCCGCAGCGCATCTGCTCTTTCCTTCTCAGCAATGAAAGAGTCACAGAGAGAGCTTGAGAGTTTTCAAAGACAGTGGGGCCGTCGACAGGAATGAGGCAAGGGTATTTGTGGATCCCATCTGCCAGGGATACATGCAGAGAAAGTTGTCATTTATTTACACTCCTCAAAATAGCATCCACATAAAACAATACTGGATACGAGAGCCAAGCTTCCAGGCAAGGACAACAAAATGTAATAATTACCCTCAAGACTCTCAAACAATGAGGGTACTTTAGAGAGTTTATAGAAAACTGGAGTTAAAAGATACATTTACTTTTGGTATAATTTTTTAAATCCCTGCATAGTTTTTTCAAAATATGCATTTTTCATGAACTTTTTTGAAGACTCCTCATGGATTAGTGCTCAAAGATTAGAAGCACTTCCTTTTCTGTCAAGATTAAGATAGGGAATTATTTAGTGTTAAAATCACAAGTAACCCAAAGCAAAAGGTTCCAAATGGGTCTCACACAGACACTTTCAACCACAAATTAAACAGATCCAAGTCCCTAAAGCGAAGACCAGAGTGCATCCCTTTTTGTTGTAATCAATCAGGGTTTTATAAGCACGGCTCCTGTGTTACAGGCGTGTAGTGCCAGTGTTCTGAATGTAAGTGAAGGCACTCGGGAGCAGCCATTGGTTTTCAGGGCTCATCTCAGAATCGACAGGGGCAACCTGGATAAGACGTCTACAGATGAGGGCATGGGAGAGAGAAAGGCAAAGAAAGGACAGGAGAGGAGGAAGACGGAGGATGGAGGGCAGCACACACTACGAAGCATCTGCCCGCTGACTCTGAGCCCCATTTTCTGAGACAGCCAAGAAGGGACTCTGGGGCAGGCATCTGGCTCAGAGGTTAAGATGCCAGCATCCCACACAGGCAGGCCTGGGCTTCAGTCCCAGCCCCTCCCACCAGCGCCCTTGCAGTGCGCTTGGGAAGCAGCAGGTAAGGCTTCAAGGACCCGAGTTCCTGCCACCCACGCGCAAGACTCGATTGAGGTCGTGGCTTCAGCCTGGCCCAGCACATCTCTGTGGGCCTTTGGGGGACTGAACCATGCAGATGGGAGTTCTCTCTGCTTGTCAAAGAAAATAAATAAATATATTTTTAAAAATAAGGCACTAGAACCACTGCTTGCTATTTCCTGTCATCCACAAATGGGCTAGTTAACCCATCAGATTTTGAATTCCAGTCAATATGCTAAAATCATTTTCCTACAAGAAAAATGCTCTTAAAATGCTAGAAGTTTCTTATCTGCAAATTATCTTTCCAAATTTATTACACTATGGAAACAGGCTCCCCCAATTCGCAATCTCAAAATCTAACCCTCTGACTCACAAGAAGCCTGGTTTGTTCCAGGTTAACTACATCTCTGTCCTCCTACAGGCACTGGTACTTCCACCTGTAAGTGCGGGTGCACCTGTCCTCAGACTCTGGAGTGTTCCACGCATCTTCTTCCCCAACAATCTCCGCGACATTTTCTGTACAAGAAATTACCATGAATCAAAGGCCTGTCAGAGAAGACGCTGTTCCTTACACACAAATGCTCCTCGGATCCCAGAAGTGGGCAGAGAGGAAAATTCTTTGGAAGCCAATGAATCAGCCGCTGGATCAAAGTCCTCCTTGTTACAGACATCAGAGGGCCCAAGCGCACGGCTACCTGGAGACCTTCCTCCTACACGGCTGCTTGTGCTTCCTTCCTCAAAGAAACAAATGCTGTGTGGCTTCCTGTGCTCGCAGAGGTGTTTGATGAGCGAGGTGCAAGTGCCTGCCCCTCCCTCCAGAAAATATTACGCTGGGAAGGACCCAGCACGGAGCCAGGGTGGAAAGAAACCCAGCAAAGGAAAACACAATTTGTTTTCTTTAATTCCCCTGAAGAAATAAATAGTATCGTTCACTTTTAAAAAGCAGACATGTACTTTTGGTGCAAATTTTCCATGTTTTCTTTAAGGGTGATGCTTTGATGCCTTTTTTTTTTTTAATACCCCAACTTTCTGTTTCAATGGCTTATTCGTTTAAAAAATATATTCTGCTCTGCTGGTAAAGCCAGATTGCGACTTTCTTACTGTGGCTGAATCGACCTGCACTTGGCCCAGATTTCAACTAGTCATGCTGGGAAAGTCTGGCCTGTCACACAGCCACTGGGTCTATCAGAGGAACATATGTACCAGGACTGAATCGGTGAGCTGTCCCTAAAAATACAAGCTGTTAGAATGGACAATGGACGTTTAGCCCAGCAGTTAAGGCCACTCCTCCCCCATCAGAGTACCTGGGTTCAATCCCGGCTCTGGCTCCTGCTAACACAAGTCTGGGAAACAGAGTGATGGCTGATGGGGGAGACCTGGATTGAGTTCCCGGCTCCTGGTTTCAGCCCAGCCCCAAACCCGCCCACCGCAGGCATCTGTGGAGTGAACCAGAGGATGGGAGTTCTCTGTCTCTGCTTCTCAAACAAGTCAATAAATAAATTTGTAAAAATAAGCCACCTACCTGTCCAAAGCATCTGATTCCACTACTAACTTTAAGGCTGTATTTTTCATGAAACAAAACTATGTATTATATACTCATAGACCCACCAATAAAAACTAGATAATCATATTTTTTCTCCCAAATAAATACATACACTATGATCTGGCAATATCAAGTATGGATGTGTATACTTGTACACAGAAGTCCATTAGAAGACAGGTGCACTGGTGTTCCTGGGGGTGGGGGTGGGGAAGTGAAGGCACTCTGAGAGCCTGCCACTCTCCAAGGGGAGAGGAACCACGCTGCAGTTAGCAACCATGCATTAGATGTGTCTGGCATACAGCACGGTACACCGGGGAGAGTACTCTCTACACAAATAGAGCGTACAAAGCCCAAACAACAATGCACACTGCACGTATACTTTCCAACAAAAAGCCACACACTGAACATTTTAGAATGGCCACCAAAGACTAGAAAGAATGGGAGGAAGGGACACTTGAGAGTAAATAAGTACATGAATCAAGAGCAGCATTTTCCCGGGACCAGTAATGACTCAACTGCCTGCAACTGAGGTCTTCCACAAACTCACTGGGGCCGGCGCTGTGACGTAGTAGGCTAAGCCTCCACCCACAGCACTGGCATTTCATATGGGTGCTGGTTCAAGTCCCAGCTGCTCCAATTCTGACCCAGCTCCCTGCTGATAGCCTGGGAAAGCAGTGGAAGATGGCCCAAGTGCTTGCTTGGGTCCCTGTACCCACGTGGGAGATTTGGAAGAAGCTCCTGGCTCCTGGCTTCAGACCAGTCCAGCCCTGGCCATGGTGGCCATTTGGGGAGTGAACCAGTGGATGGAAGATCTCTCCCTCTCTCTATCTGTAACTCTGCCTCTCAAATAAATAAATATTTTAAAAAATACTTTTTTATATTTATATATTTTCCTTAACAATAAAAATACGAATTAAAAATCAAAGATACAGATATTTTTAGTTACTGCAGGGATCCAGAGCTCTGAGAAGTTCCTGAGCTGTGCTGTCCAATATGGTAGTCCCTAGTCTCACCCAGACCGAGATGTGCTGCCACTGTAAAACACAGACCAGATCTTGAAAACTCAGCACAATGACAGGAATGAGAAATATCTTATTAATATTTCTATATGGATTATATGCTGGAATGATAATATTTTAGATATATTAGGTTAATTAAAATTAATTTTACCTATTTCTTCTTTTAATATGGCTATTAGAATATTTAATATTACATATGGGGCTTATATTCTATTTCTAATGGACAATGCGGCTCTAAAGCTTCCAGAGAGCTTGGGGTTCAAGAAGGATTCTTTTAATAAAAATTTCCTTGGCGCCTCAACTTGGAAGGTCCAAAGTGAAATGATATAAAAGTAGCCCAGGATTAAATATTAAAATTCTAGGTGAGGAGTTGTCACTAAGAAGCACTTGTATTCCTCTACTGTTCTCACTTTAAAACTTCTCTAGGATAACTGCTCATCTTCAAAAAAATTGAAATCCAGTCTTTGAAGCTGGACTAAGGGAAATTTCTACTGTAAGCCATAATGAAACTATGATTTAAGTCGGAAAAAACCCTAATACTCTTATCAGTATAGATGCACAAACATGTAATTCATGCATCCACCACTAGGAGGTGCATTTATAACCAAAATGACCAAGGCATTATCAATTGAGAGATGACAGTGATAACCCCTCTCGCTCCTTCTGTCTCTGTCACATGTTCTCATGTTGACTCTTCTCACACTTCTGTGTGGGGGCCAACTCCACCTCTCAAAGCCCTCCATGTCCCTCTGGGAGAAGGTCCTTGCGTTTCATCTTTGTATCCCTCACACTGAACCCAAGGCTTGGCACACCACTGATGGGTAACAGGTGTCCATCAGATGAATGGGAAGTGAGTGCTGTGGACTGGAAGTGGAGTGGCCGGGTCTCGAACCAGCACCCATATGGGTTGCCGGTGCTGCAGAAGGCTTGACTTAACCTGCTCCATCACAGCGCCACCCTCCCCAAAAGCATCTCCCATGTGATGTATTTACTACTGAAAGCTCCTCCAGGTCGGTGTTCTCTTCTTGCCATTTTACAGAAAGGTAAGTAGCTGACTCACCACCCTAGAGTTCCTAGCAGGGGGCTGGGCATAGCCCAGAGCCCGTGCTCCTAAGCACACTGCCGGTCAACATACAAATCCTGTTTGAGGAAGTCAGTTCAGGATGGTACAAGGCTTCCTCACGCCCTGCTCGCCTGCCAGCTCTCAGGAGCCACACGTGGCTTCGTGACTGGAGACCTGCGTCCACTGCTCCCTCCCATGGCGCCGCAGTGGGCTGTTTCCTGGAGGAGACCCGAGCCCACCAGCTCTTGCATCGCTTCCTCTCCAGGCTGAATTGGCTTCCTCTACATGGCCACGCCCTCTTCAGCGTGGTTTCCCTCCCTCTGCCGTCTCATCCCTACAGGGTGCCAGCCCCGCTGTCCGGGCCCCTGGCCTCTGCTGCTCCTCCCGTGAGAACCTCTTCATTTTTGCAGGGACCTTTCCTCCACAACACCCTTCCCCATCACTTGTTTCAAAATTAACCCCTTCCTCCCAGCACTGCAACCTCCTTGTGAAGACAAAGGATTCCCGGCCGTTTTCCTTCTTAGTGTTTTGGTTTCCAGGGTGATACACTTACCTCCCTCGGGCATCAAGGGTCACACATCCGGGTGCGATCCATAAGGAACACCAGTGAGAAAGGAAGTCAAATGGGAAGTGGAAGCTATTTTTCCCAAGGCTCCATATACTACACTCACGAGTTCAGAATTTGGGACACAGGCAACAAAACGCTACCCAAAGTTTTGAGCAGGGGAATCCTTATGGTTAGAGATTATTAATGCTGACCACATACAGAACAAATGAGACAGAGCTGTGTGCATTTGTGAGAAAATTATGTATCCCAACACACATTCAAAACCTGCGTGTCAGTAATCGAAATGAGAATACAGGGGGTGGTCATTTGGTGCAGTAGTTTAGACACTGCTTGGGATGCCACATTCCAGATCAGAGTGCCTGGTTCAAGCCCTGGATATTCTCTCATTCATTCATTCATTCATTCTCTCTCTCTCTTTCTCTCCCCCCTCTCTCCCCTCTCTCTCTGTCTCACTCTCTTTCTTTTAGATTCATTCATTTATTTATTTGAAAGGCAGAGCTACAGAGAGGCAGAGGCAGAGAGAGAGACATCTTCCATCTACTGCTTCACTCCCCAGATGGCCGCAACAGCTGGAGCTGAGCCGATCCGAAGCCAAGAGCCAGGAGCTTCTTACAGGTCTCCCACAAGGGTTCAGGAGCACAAGGACTTGGGTCATCTTCTACTACTTTCCCAGGCCACAGCAGAGAGATGGATCAGAAGTGGAGCAATCGGGACTTGAACCGGCACCCAGTACACCACAGCACCAGACCCTGGATTCACTTTTGATTCCAGGTTCCTGCTAATGTGCACCCTGGGAGGTAGCACGTGATGGCACACACATGAGAGACCTAGATGAAATCCCAGGACCCTGGCTTTGGTCTGGCCCAGTTCCAGCTGTTGTAGGCATTTGCAGAGTAAACCCACATATGGGAAATCTTTCTGTATCTGTCCCTGCCTCTGTTTCTTTGCCACTCTACCTTTCAAGCAAACAAATAAAAATTAGGAAAAAAAAAGAAAAATAGAGATCTAAAATAATATATAATTACAAATTCTACATCCCTACTTAATTTTGCTATCAATAGAAATCAGTGATTCAAAACCTGTCACTGGCCATTTGAAAGAATCCTTCCTCCCAGCGTGGAACTGTTGTCATGACAACATGCCTTCCAGCTGTACCTCTGAACAAGCTCTCGCTCAAAGGAAGAGAATGAAGATCAATCAGGTGAAATACAGAATACATTGGCCAGTTTTGCAATGTAAAGGGAAAATGTTTCAACCCAAGGTTACTCACACAGCTCCTTTAAAATCCCCTTAAGTAACAGAACCCATAAAATAACAACACAACCCTACGTTCTACACATCAGGGATTTTTCATAACATTTCCTGCCCTCACACTTAGAGGATCCCAAAGCTGCCCAAGTCAAAGGTTGCCATTCTTCCCCTCTCTCGCCCCTTCCAGAGGACACATTCTCATTTGGAATGTTTTCCCAATTCCCAGGAGTCGTAATAGGGGGGTGGGATGGAGGCCCTGGTCCTGGAGAGGTTTACTGGTTCTCTTGCCCACCCTACATGCTTAAATGTTGGGACACCTTGGTGGGACTCTATACATGAACTCGATGATTCTGTGAGAACAAGTAATTACTCATGAAGAGGAGCCACAGCAGATGAGAACATGAGGAACAGTTCATTTTTCCCACACACTGCATCTTCAATTAACAGTTGGGTTTTTGTTTGTATAAGATTGAGGATGGCTTCCCACATCTACCCTATTTCAGCAATGGCCTTGGCAGTGGGACTGTAGTGCCCCAACAGCACGGGCCAGACTCAGAGGTTCTCACCAAGGACAGATCCTACCCCTAGGAGGCAGCTGGAGATGCATGGGGTTCTCACAATGACTAGGCACACAGAGGCCCTGCAATGAGCAGGGTGTTGTAAAGCAGGTGCAGGCAGGGTAATGCTCCGGGCTGGCTTCCTGGGACTTGGCCAATTTTAGCACTGGAAGTCCTAGATCTTGGGAACCCCTCAGTTCCAGGCAAATCATCACCTTAAGTCCAGCAAATGAAGCACTGTCCCTTGCCAAACACTAGAGAGCTTCTTCCCTCATAGAGTAAATACACAAATATACATTTGCCCCTATGTCTTCCAGGAATCCTCTGTGATTCTGTAATTCACCCGTCCCTTCTGAGTGCTGCTTATTTACATTTCATATCCCAGAGGGGCAGCAGTTTTCCTCACACATCCTTCTAACCGTAGACATCCCCAGCATGGGGAGCGCGCCAACTACCTTTGGCAGGATGATTGCTACATCGTAGCCTTCTTATGGCTCAGGATAGTTCTACCGATGAATGATACACTCCAGCAAGACCCACCAATGGGGGAACTATTAACACAATTCTTCCTTATAAGATTCAAACTCTAGGAGAAAGGGGACATTTCAATCTGAAAATTCAAACTACTTATTGAGAAACAGACCAGTGACTTTTTAAACCCGTGTTCTCTTTGGATTCCTCCTTTTTTAAAAAAAAAACAAACCAGTAATTTTCTCTACTACTTTTAAGCTGAGAAGGCATTTTATATGATTGACAAGTATAAGAACTAAATTCTCTACTTACTCCTTTGAATAAAGGATACAATAATTGGAGTGAGATTTCCACTGATTACATGATACATCTTTATATAGAAATAGTAGAAACTTTGTGGAGGAAAAAGGTTAAGTCAGCTGCTTTTCCATTCTTGTTGAATTTCCTCAGCCGAAGTTATTAGACAACACAACTGATCATGGAATGCGCAATGGTTTTCCTGGAAACATCCTTCTTACGTCACAAGGCTATCAAAGGAACACTGGTTTCTGTTTAGCAATGACACGTTAGAGACCTGAACAAATTAATACCCCTACTGTAATCCTAGAGAAGTATTTTTAGTAGGGAAAGAAAGCCTATCACATAACTGCTTCTTTTGATACCTTTTGAATCTTAATCTGACACCAGCTGGCAATTTTTTTTTCATTAAGAACAGTAAAGGATGGGGCTGGCGCTGTGGAGTAGCAGGTAAAGCTACCACCTGCAGTGCTGGCATCCTGTAGGTTCAAGTCCCGGATGCTCCACTTCTGATGCAGCTCTCTGCTGTGGCTTAGGAAAGCAGTGGAAGATGACCCAAGTCCTTGGGTCCCTGCATCCACATGGGAGATCCAGAAGAAGCTCCTGGCTTTGGATCGGCCCAGTTCCAGCTGTTGTGGCCATCTGGGGAGTGAACCAGCAGATGGAAGATCTCTCTCTCTTTCTGCCTCCACTTCTCTGTAACATTGTCTTTCAAATAAATAAAATCCTTTAAAAAAAAGTAAAGGTATTCCCCTACATTCTTGGTCAAAATTCAAACCACTGACTTAAATGTGCAAAAGCTATAGTGCATAACACTTTCATGTTTAGATTTGAGCTTTAAGTTTAGCATGTATTCCCAAGGACCAACCAGTTCATGAGAGCAGTGACCAGAGAAAACAAAATTATAACATTTGGTTTCAGTCTCTAAAATAAAAGTGCTCTCCACAAAAAACAAAGCTCCTCAAAATAAAAAAATAGACTTAAGATGAATTATACACTATTTTGCTTTCACATGCTTACTTTTGTAAAGGGAGAATTCAAACAAGCCTTCAAAACAGCAAAATCCCTAATAAATTTAATTTTTCAAATTTTGTGTATTTTAAGCCACCCAGTAATTTTCAGAAACACCTGAAGGGTAAATAGAGGGTATTCATCCCTTCACCATTCGCTCATCAAGTCATTCAGGGAGCACCTGCCAGGAGCCAGGTCTCAGGCTAGGTCTTGGAGCTTAGCAATGAACACAGACTCATTCCTGGCCTCACGATCTTGCATGAGCGCATCTGGGTAGCAACTTCCAGTTGTGTGTTAGGAGATGAGAGTCCCACGGAAGCTTTAACCCAGCTTAGCCCAGCTGGTGCCCAGGGGGCTCTAAGTTCTGTGAGAGCAAGGGTAGTCGATTCTGCTCAGTGCTCATCTCCAAGGCCCATCTAGGATCTGGCACCACAGTGAGTGCTTAGCAAGAATTTGTTCAATGGACTCCACAGCTTTGGATCGTGGCCTCCAATGTAAACATTCTCAGGCAGCCTACATCCACATCCACATGTATTCAGAGAACCAGTGACACACAGAAGGCTAAGTCAGTGGATTCTCTCCTTCTCATAAACACAGGTTCGAATGACACACACCCTCCATCCCAAATGCATGGGATACTCTCCAGTTCCACATTTGCTCTCCCTACTTCCCACCCTGCTTTGTATCCTGAGAAGCTAAACTCTGCGGACATTAACCTTGGCAAAGGCTCAGCGGGGGACGGGAGGGCGGCAGAAGAAAAAAGTCAGAGTACCAACGTCCCAGCCCCCTCTCTGCTTCTGCCTGGGCTGGAGCTGCAATGAGGCCATTCTTGTACTCCCATGGGCACCAACATAGCTCTGCCCGGGCTTCCAGGGACCTTACCCCAGCTCAGCCCATCAGGCCTGGATGTGCTAGTGACAATCCGCACCAGCCAACTCTGGAAGGCTGCCCCTCCCCTTGTACCTTCTGAACATTTCCTCAGCTACCCCAGTGGACCTATTCCCGCCCCCCCACCCCCACCCCATCCCAAGGCCTCTGATCCATGTGGAAATGTACTGCGGCTTCCTAGGACTGCCTGAACACAGTACCACAAAGCAGATGGCTCAGAGCAACAGACACCTGGGGACCACAAGTCCAAAGCTAAGGAGCTGGCAGAGCCAAGCTCCCTCGGAAGCCTCTAGTGGAGGATGCTTCTCTGTCTCACCCTGCATCGGACAGCTCCAGCACCCCCGGGCTTGGGGCAGCCCAACTGCGACCTCTGCCTTCACGTGGCTCTCTGCTGTGTGTGCATCTGTGCCAATTTCCCTCTTCTTACGACACCACTCACACTGGATTAGGGCCCACCCTAAAATCCACATCCTAGCTTGGTCACACTGGCAGTGACCCTACTCCCAAATCAGGTCAGACGGATGGGTAGCAGGGGTCAGGACTTCAGCAGATCTTTTGCAAGGACACAATTCAACGTGAACAACGGCAGAAGTGCAGAGATACCGTTTCCACCCACAACTCTTTGAGGATAGGAAGAAGTCTCCACCATCGGTGTCCTGACCATCTAACGCAGGGCCAAGCACACAGAAGGTGGAATACACGTGTTCTCCAACAGACAAGACTTTAAGAAAGGAAAAGGCTCTGGTTTCTCTATAGTAAACAGAGGCTACCTGACCTCCTCTTCTCTGTTTGAGCACTTTCAGAAGGGATGCTGAACTGACAGATCCAGGCATAGTGAGCTCTAGTACCTCCATGCAGGCCTCTGGAGACGTATACCTCTTCAATTCAGCACTGCCAATGCGCACGCCTGGAACAACTCGCTACGCTGGGCTGGACTCTAACATTAAAGTCCTGAGGCTATTCCCATGGATTGCTGCCTTCAAGGAACTGACAATTCTAGTAGTGCCAAAGCAATCTAAAGCACAGTGTAGGGGCTGGCGCTGTGGCGCAGCAGGTTAATGCCCTGGACTGAAGCGCCGGCATCCCATATGGGCGTCGGTTCTAGCCACGGCTGCTCCTCTTCCAGTCCAGCTCTCTGCTGCGGCCTGGGAAAGAAGTGGAAGATGGCCCAAGTCCTTGGGCCCCTGCACCCATGTGGGAGACCCAGAAGAAGCTCCTGGCTCCTGGTTTCGGATCGGCACAGCTCCGGCTGTTGCGGCCATCTGGGGAGTGTACCAGTGGATGGAAGACCTCTCTCTCTCTCTGCCTCTCCTCTCTCTGTGTAATTCTGACTTTCAAATAAATAAACAAATCTTTTTTTTTTATTTTTTTTTTTATTTTAAAGCACAGTGTAAAAGGAAGGGTGTGCATTGCCGCTCAGCACCCATCCTTCTGCTTTAGTCAAGTGCCTCTTTCTGGTGAATCAAGACGACGACTCAAAATATCAACCGCTACCATGGCGGACACCTAAACTCGCCTCTACCACCACTAACAGACATGTTTTCAGGACACTCTCGATTGGTTCTAGGCCTCTCCCCTTCCCACCTGCTCAATGCCAGGCTAACAGTGCAGGGCTGGCTGGATGGCACAGCTTGTTTGTTTTGATCCTCCTACCACCCAGCTCCCTTCCAACCCGCTACGTCGAATCTCTTTTTAGAAATGTGTCTACATCACAGGAAGTGGGCTGTGAGTGAGCGTCCGGAGGCTCTTCAGTACCTGGAGTGGCAGTGTTTCAGGACGGGGCCGAGGGGGCGTGTGCTGCTGGTTTCTCAAGGTTTCTGCCCTGGCTCCTGCTTCTCTTCACTGATCTAGCTTTTCCCCGCCCTCTACAGCACGATGGCTTTCTGTGTTCAGAAGCAATCGCTACTAATTTTATCTAATTATATCTTTAATTATTGTCTGACTCCTGAAATAGAATTTCAGCTCCTTGAGGCTATAAACCATATGGAAGCATCCTTAGCACAATACCTGGTCCATTATTAATAAAGATCTCCGTCTTCCAGCATATATGAGTCCTCACTGCTGCGGGCACCGCGTGAAACATCCCAAATGCTTCATTTCATGCAATCTTACGGTTGACCGAGGAGGGAGAACACTACGCCACAAGGTCCTGACACAGTGCACACACAGCTCACACGCAGGTAAGGGGTTTGAACTCATAAGAAAGACGCATACTTTCCCTTACAAAAATCTCATTCCTTATAGAAACAGTGGACAAATTCTTTATTCTTTATATTATTATTATTATTATTATTATTTTTGGACAGGCAGAGTGGACAGTGAGAGAGAGAGACAGAGAGAAAGGTCTTCCTTTGCCGTTGGTTCACCCTCCAATGGCCGCTGTGGCTGCGGCCGGCGCACTGCGCTGATCCGATGGCAGGAGCCAGGTGCTTCTCCTGGTCTCCCATGGGGTGCAGGGCCCAAGTACTTGGGCCATCCTCCACTGCACTCCCTGGCCACAGCAGAGAGCTGGCCTGGAAGAGGGGCAACCGGGACAGAATCCGGCGCCCCGACCAGGACTAGAACCTGGTATGCTGGCATCGCAAGGTGGAGGATTAGCCTAGTGAGCCGCGGTGCCAGCTATATTATTTTTTAAAATGAAAAAATATTTATTTACATATTTGAAAGGCAGACAACAGAGATGAGTAGAGAAAAGGGGAGAGAGAGAGTATGAGAGAGAGAGAGGGTGTGGGGAAGGGACAGAGATAGAGAGATTGTCCATCTGCTGGTTCCTTCCCCCAAACACCTGCAATATCCAGGATAGGGCCAGGCCAAAGCCAAGAACTCCATTTGGGTCTCCAAAGAGAATGGCAGGGTCTTAAGTACTTTAGCCATCTTCCACTGCCTTCTTGGCTACATTAGTGAGGAGCTAGACTGGACAATGAGCAGCTGGGACTTGAACCGGTGCTCTGATATGAGATGCACCATCGCAAGAGGCTTAATTTGTTGTACCACAACACTGGCCCCTCTTTGTTTCTTAATCTAGGACTTGGATTGACTAATTCCAGGGCCTCTGGTGAAAACCTACATTCTCATTTAGTCCAAACCAGTAACATTAAGTTACTCAAAGATCTATTTATTTGAAAGGCAAAGTGAGAGAGAGAGAGAGAGAGAGAACGAACGAACATAAACCATCCTCTGGTTCACTCAATGGCCATAAGGAGCCAGGGGCTTCTTCTGGGTCTCCCACATGGGTGCAGGGGCCCAAGCACTTGGGCTGTCTTCTGCTGGATTAGTAGTAGGCCATTAATAGGGAGCTGGATCAGAAGTGGAACAGCAGGGACAAAAAACAGCACCATATGGGATGCCAGTGTCACAGGCAGTGGCTTTCCTCACTACACCACAACACAGGTCCCCAAAGATTTTTTTTAATTATTTTTTTAAAATCTTTCCTTTTGGGCAAATAATTAGGAAAATTATCAGCAGTACTAAGCTTATATACACTTATAAAATATTAAATGTTAAGGCTATTTTTGTTTCACGTAAAGCCATTATTATTCTTTTTTGCCCCATAAAATTCAGTTAAACTTAATTGTATATAGAACATTTACTAAAATTAGACTTCACTTTCAAATTATTATTTAGATTTGGAAAAAATCAGCAATGTTGAATACAAATTTTAAAAATCCCAGTTTCTCAGAAGTTAACAGCAATTTTTAAATGGCGCTTACTTGAATTTTATGTGCTACTTTACTGTCCAAACTACATTATATAGTTAATGGGACCCAGTCTGAGAATTAGCCAAGATGCTAGTTCTTGGTTTGACACCAGGGGGCAGACATTCTGCTCAGCATTACCACTGGCTGGGTATTCTTCCACATCCTTTGGTTCAGGGCTTCAGAGAGCTTCTACATGGTTACAGAAAGTGGCAACTTTTAAAAACTACAACAGTCTCTACAGATGAGGGAGTGGTTCAAACACTTAACACCCGTCAGCCCTGAGCTCCGGACAAGCAATGTGCACTGACGCTACGATGCGAGGCCATCACTCCGCTAGGCAGTGGGTCTCCCACACACAGTCCCCGGGACCAGAGGCCTCCAGTCTAGTGCCACAGGGGAGCATTCGTCAGAAACCTGAAATAGCCATTCACCCAACAAGAAGCACCACCCTCCTTCTGTGCCCACCACACAGGACAAGTACAGGGCCAAGTTTAAACCAGGGTCAAGTCCCACTGTCTCAAAGGGCAAAGCATCATTCTAGATGCTAAGGGCCCATAGCTCTCCACCTCAACACAAGCAGTTGTCTGGTCTGGTATCCTTAGCGACTACCGACTGAGAAAAGACCCAGTTGATAACTCAGGATGCTTTTTAAGAAACATGTGTTGTAATTCCCTCAAGAGCAACTAAATGTACTTGAGAAAGGGTCACGCACATATACAAACATGCAGTGCACTTGCAGACAGAAAGATCTCGTCATTGCCAAGAGGTCTGGGTGAGGAATCAGTACAGTGTGTGACACACGTAAACACCAAAGACCCTGGGAACAGCGCCTGCCACCTCGAGGAACCTTTGTTCTGGTGGAGAGGAACCACACATACAGCTCCTCACAAGGCAGAATGCAAACCCCCAAGCCATGCTCCAGGCAGAGGCAGGGCCCCAGTGGCTCAGCTGTGCTCATGTGACTATGACAGAGAGGCATGCTCGCTCTCTCCTCCAACTGTAACCAGCATGGATACCTAGGAAAACAGAAAAACCGGTAGTCAGAAAGGGCCTGTGGCTGCATTGTTTTCTTGACCTTGGAGATTTAACCCAAAACAAGCTCTGACAACGGCCAAAGGCACGAGCCTGGACCCAGATCAGCAAGCAGTCCTTTCTCCATCCCGGATCAGGCAGCTTAGAGGCAGGACTAATGCACACGTTTTTCCAATCACACAGGCTGGCGAACGGCATTCAACTCCTATTTGACCACAGCCACTTAGATCTGTATTTGGTAACTGCTTTTCAAAATAAAAGTGATTTTGTCCACCTGTGTGGTCATTCAGGGAGACCAGAGAGGAAGCCTTGGATACAAAACACTACAGGGCCGGCACCGTGGCTCAATAGGCCAATCCTCCGCCTGCGGCGCCGGCACACAGGGTTCTAGTCCCGGTCGGGGTGCCGAGATTCTGTCCCGGTTGCTCCTCTTCCAGGCCAGCTCTCTGCTGTGGCCCGGGAGTACAGTGGAGAATGGCCCAGGTCCTCGGGCCCTGCACCCGCATGGGAGACCAGGAGAAGCACCTGGCTCCTGGCTTTGGACCAGCGCGGTGCGCCGGCCACAGCGGCCATTGTAGGGTGAACCAGTGGTAAAGGAAGACCTTTCTCTCTGTCTCTCTCTCTCACTGTCCACTCTGCCTGTCCAAAAAAAAAAAACAAACAAACAAAAAAACCCCACACTATAGAAACACTGTTTTGTCAACAGTATTTCACTTTGGGATAGAAAAGATATTCAATCATTTCTATACTTCAATTGGAACTTAAAATGACTATCAAGCATCACTGTGTATTTCCCTTGGGAAAATCCATTTCACGAATGTTAATTCAGCTGTCACCCACAAAAGGATTTTTGTAAGGATCATACAAGCTTTCTCTGGTTCGTATCCCCACTCTCAACTCTACAATTCCTTGACTATATGAGTCATCGTAAAAATTATGAAGATCTTTCACTTACAAATAAATAACCAAAAACTCACGTTATCCAAGATTTCACTTTACTTAGTAACTAATTCACAAACACATTAGAAAAAGTCCTAATTCCAGATGAAATGGGAAACAAACAGAACTGCTCACTGAAGTCAATGAGCTCGATTCATAAAAGTATTTAAGAGGTCAGCTTCTAGAAAAATTAAGAGATACACAGGAAAAGGAGTTGTAGAAGGGGCCCGGGCATAGCAGCCAGCAGATCCCCGGCCATTCTCAGCCCATGATCTTGGGAAGAATCTCTTCCCCTGAGATGGCCTCCCCGTCTGCACAATGTGTACGGGCAACTGGGTGAGCTGTGGGGTTTTCTAGAATTTTCTGGTTTTAATTTCTGGAAGGAAAGGCTAGGGACTTTTATACATTTCCCAAAAAAGCTGCAGATTAGAATCCATAATTATTTGGCGATCCCTAGAAATTAATATTAATATTTGTGTAGTGTTTTCAGCCAATTAAAAAGACTTGATGCCCAACATACAATAATCAATCTCTGGCCACACAGTGGGCAGAATTCTAAGATGGCCACGAGATTACTGCCCCCGATGAAGCCGCTCTGATGATGAGCTCCCTCCCTTGAGTACGGGCAAGGCCCACGGTCTTCCTGTGGTTATGTCGCTCTATAACGTGATGAGAGGTTGTGTGCTGATGTAAGCCCCTTATCAGCTGTCTTGAGTTCATTCAGAGGCTGGGGCTGACCTCATCAGTGAACCCTTAAAGCAGATTCTCCCCTGCTGGGCTTGAAGAGGCGGTGACCACAGGGCAGGGATCAGAGCGCAGACTTGGAACTAGCAAGTCAATGGGGACCTCAGTAACACAGCACGAAGGAAGTAAATTCTGTCAACCACGAGCTCCGAGGAGCTGGCAGCCCCACAGACAGCTGGATTTCAGCTTGGTGTGAGTCTCCGCAGAGCACCCAGCTAATCCAAATTCAGAATCCCAGCACACGTAAACTACAGAGGTTGGCTTAAGCCTCTGCATGTGTGATGTGTGTTATGCACCAACAGAAAACCCATATGGAATGCCTAGAATTTGGGGAACAAAACCAGGGTCTGCTTTCCTATCCCTTACTAACTGGGTCTTTCTCAGCCTTTGCAGGCTGCGGTTTCCTGGGAAGCACTCTCAGTCTCCTCGTGATTTCTTCTGCTTCCCTCCTGGAGTCATTCACTCTTCCGTCCCAACCTGAGAGAGCAGTGGCACGTGGGCAGGTGAGACATGTGACAGCATGCACATGGAATCCAGGAAGGGACAGCCAGAGCCAAGGGGTATTCATGGGGGTGTGACCATGTGGCTCAAAGATGTGCAATACCCCAGGAGCAGAATGCTAAGGGCAGTGCCCAAAACCGTAGACGACAGAGCCTCAGAGTTAGGTCACTTCTCCACTTTGTGCAACCCAGTAGACCGTGTTTGTGGTCTCGCAGCTTAACTGCTGTCCTTGGGCATGAAGACAACATGTGTAGCTTTGGAGATAAGGTCCCAGGAGGGTAGGCAGAGTCCAAATAAATGATTTCCTGAATTTGAGTTTTTTCTCAACTCTATTATCCTTCCCAGTTTCCTTTTTTTGTGACTAGGAGCAATCTCACATCAGTTTCTCATAGCCAGATGGAAAGATCACTTTATTCACTTAGGGGTCCTTATTAACAATGGGGATTCCTATCAATATCAAGGATCTACTCAATCAGAATCTGTGTGAGATGAGGCTCAGGGAAGGTGACAGGCAGAGTTAGACAGTGAGAGAGAGAGAGAGAGAGAGACAGAGACAGAGACAGAGACAGAGAGAAAGGTCTTCCTTTTTTTCTGTTGGTTCACCCCCCAAATGGCTGCAATGGCGAAGCTGCACCGATCCGAAGCCAGGAGCCAGGTGCTTCCTCCTGGTCTCCCATGGGGTGCAGGGCCCAAGCACTTGGGCCATCCTCCACTGCCCTCCCGGGCCACAGCAGAGAGCTGGACTGGAAGAGGAGCAACCGGGACAGAATCCGGTGCCCCGACCGGGACTAGAACTGGGTGCTGGTGCCGCAGGCGGAGGACTAGCCAAGTGAACCGCAGCGCCGGCCCAAGGAAGGTGCACTTTTTACACATTAAATCTGCACCCAAAATCTGCAAACCAATCTACTTTGGTCAGTTCCAACCCTTTACGGATGAGGAACACGGGACTAAGTAAGTTGCTTATAGAGCTAGAATTACAGAGCTAGCATTAGAACCTAGAATGTATAACCTACTGACATTGATCAGGAAGCTGAACACGAATCCGTGTCCATACATTTTCCACACGAATATTCTTGGCCATTAGTACAGATGATTAAGCATTGAGAACAAAATGAATGTGTAGTGACTGCAACATGCAAACACATTAGGAAAACACTTCCATTTCACAAAGGTCTATGATTAGCCTACTCAGCTGCAGACAAGGTGGCTGCCATGATGACGGGCGGGCTGCCCCAATTCACCCCAATTGCTGCCGCCTGTCATTCTGCCACTTGCACAGTTAGATCCTTGTCTGGAGCTGAGCTTCTCTTATGTGTAGAACAAAGTAGAATGTGCATTAAAAATACCCTTCGATTTCACTCAATTTCCAACAACACCTACTGACATTAATTAAATGACGTCCCTTCAAAATTTACAGTTTGCAGCCCTAACCTCTAACACCATACAAGTAGAACATGGCTGTATTTGTACTGGACCTTTAAAGGGACAATTAAGTTTAAATGAGGTCTGTATGAGCAGATCCTAAACCAGTATGACAGATGCCTATATAGGAGGGGGCACCAGGGATGCACACACACAGAGGAAAAGGCCAGGCAGCCTTCTGGAAGGCAAGTGCGGGGTCTCAGAGGACGCCAGCTCTGTCGCGCTTGGATAGCGGACTTGCAGCCTCCAAGACTATGGGAAAATAAACCTGGTGTTTAAGCCACCCAGAGTACATTATTCTGTTATGGCAATCCAAGCCAACCAGCATGCCCACCTATGGTAACAATGCTCATTCAATATAAGGAGAACCAGAGATCACAAATTACACATGTCATAATTACATTCTAGCCACTCTGCAGACAGGGTGGACCAGTTTTCTGATTACAGCAACAACTTCTTGTCAAGATTAGAAAAGATTTATTAATTCCATGAATGAAAAAACATCCTGTATTTTCCCTGTAAGTGAACAAATCTGGGTATTTCTTTTGGTCATGAAGTAAGTGACAAAGAGTCAACAAAAACAAACCTGAATTGTTGACAATTAAACCTAAATAAATTCAGGAGAGCCATTCAATAGAGAGAAAAGTAGACTCCATCCTCTATCCTCCAAGACTGACGTTCTATACCCACATCAACAAACAGAAAGACTGGAGCCAAATTGTGGGGCAAGGTTCCAGGCACTTTATACATGTTCCCCATTTAATTCTCAAAACACTCAACTCACAGGCCAGGCAAATGAGGAACGAGGAGGTCTAGTGACTTGCCTACAGTCCTACAGCTAATACACAGCAGTGCCAATGTCTATGCACTTAATATCACACTATTCGCTTTCCCTTAAGGAGTAACACCAGAGCAGAGATGACGTAAAAGCATTCCTCGTATAATCTGCTCTCCTATCTGTGTTCTTCTGAACAGCATGTTTTTTCTTTTGGGGAGGGGAGGGGATGAAATGTCTATATTTAAAGCTAAAATACTGGGAACCAGCAGATATTTCACAGAAATTCTCTCCCCTACCATCTTAGATCAGTCATGGAAAAAATAGCGAAAGCTGACTCAGAACAGTATCACCGTGGAGGTCAAACCTCTGAATCCCGAGTCTGCTACGACTTTATTAACCTACGACTGTTGTCTTCTCTGAATCACGAGGTCTGTGGAGAGGAGGACACAGTCATCACAGCAGTGCTGCGAGAGAGCTCCATGGTTAATGGAACCATCCAGAGAGAAGCCCAGCTCAGCAAACACCTGGTCACGGCGCTGGCGGTGGGGGAGTCCACACTGTTCACTACCTGCAGTTGACCCCTGGAGGCAACAGCAGGCAGCAGCGGACAACTACCTGTGCAGAGCTGGGCTGGCTGAAGCTTAAGGACTGAGGGCCCGGGGCTGGCACTGTGGTGTAGCAATGAGGCTGCTGCCTGTCACCAGTTCGAGTCCCAGCTGCTCCACTTCTGATCCAGCTGCCTGCTAAAGCACCTGGGAAAGCAGTGGAAGATGGCCCAAGTGCATGGGACCCTGCCACCTGCGTTGGAGGTCCAGGTAGAGTTCTGGGCTCCTGGTTTGGCCTGGCCCAGTCCAAGCTATTGCAGCCATCTGGGGAGTGAACCAACAGATGGAAGCTGTGTGTGTGTCCGTAACTATGCTTTTCAAATAATAAATAAACTAAATCTTAAAAATCTTAAAAAAAAAAAAAAAAAGAACTGAGAACTCATCAAAGATTACAAACATGGAGTACCATCTGGGGAGTGAACCAGCGGATGGAAGACCTCTCTCTCTCTCTCTCTCTCTTCCTGCCTCTGCCTCTCTGTAACCTTGCCTTTCAAATAAATAAACAAATATTTTTAAAAAATCTATAAGATAACAACAGAGATGATTACAAAGGTGAGTCTTTTTAGGTTAGTACTGATTTAATAAAAATCTACTTCAGTTATACTGAATTTCATGTGCAATACACTGACTAATCCACAAACCACAGTAATGGGAAAGACAAAAATCAGGGCAATTTTAGTTGCCATTAAAGGCTGATCTCTTACCAGATATACTGAAATTAAAGTGATATTTTTTCATTCCATTGAAGTTCTATCACACCACATCTCTCAGTATTAAAATATGAGAAAAAGATAATGCCGTAACTTAATTCAGATAGAGCAAAGTAGGGTTAAAAAGATGAGTATCAGCAATTTCTGGACAGCTGAGCAAAGTAGAATATTTTCAGATATAAGTCAAATTGTGTGAGAAAACATCACTGACATTCATTCCAAGTCTTCAGATCCAGCTTACGTTTCACTGTAGTAAGAAGTTGCTTTGCCCTGAACTATAGTATTCGGCTGGAATAAACTTGCTGAACCAAGAGTATCTTGAGTATAAACTTTTCTACTTGACTAATTTAATGGGTTGCCCTGAGGTGGGGCGGGGGCGGGGGGCAGAATCTGTGACACATTAAAGAGAAAACAGTTTTGTAATGGATTCTAGTTCTGTTTGAAAACTTTCAAGCTTCAGGGATCATAATCTCCATTTCTCACACTCATACCTGAGGAGAGCCAAGAACTTGAATTTTGGACCATCTTTCAAACTACTCCATCAACTCAAAATTGCTGAAAACTGGGAAAATGCAACAGCCTCACTGGTACACATTTGCATGGACATCACAAAGCTAAGGTCCCATGGTCTATCCATGCTTCCTTGTCCGAATGAAGTAGGAACAAGCATGTTCACCACTGCACTGCCTCCGGTTTCAAAGACAACGATGCATGATCTGACTGTGTCTACCCAAGAGATGAGACCCTGAAATGGGGGCATTTGGATCACAAAGCTACTGCACCAATCCATCACCCACTAGTGCCACTTAGACAGCAAAATCCCTGCCATACCCCTCTTTCAAATACTAAAGGAACCAGTCAAGAGTTTTTTTTTTTTTTTCTCAAACTGCTTGAATAAACATGGAGGGGAACAAAGGCAAAATATGAAAAGATGATTAAGGTAAATTTAGGAGACAATTCTTCCTAAGGCTGGGAGCTGTCGATCAGCCAAAGGAGCATGGCAGCAACGGTGGAAATTGATTTTGTGAAAGTCTGATTAAGAAGAGTGATGTTCTTTTCAGAAAGTCCCTCCCTTTTAAATTGCAATCAATAATTTTAAGCAAAGCCAAAGATCACGTCAGCCAAAAAGACTGAGAAAAAAAAAATTAGTTTTTTCAGAGTAGAGAAGTAAAATTAAATTAGTGTCTAGTAAGAAATGATTATTATTAAGAGAACTATTGGGCAAAACTTCCAACTTTTCCAAAGCTGGACATTTTATTCACATGAAAACAAAATCTCCAAGTGAAACAACATATCAAGCATATGTAGCAAAATAATTTGTATTTTTTATTTTTTTATTTTATTTTATTTTTTATTTTTTTTGACAGGCAGAGTGGACAGTGAGAGAGAGAGACACAGAGAGAAAGGTCTTCCTTTGCCGTTGGTTCACCCTCCAATGGCCGCCGCGGCCGGCGCGCTGCTGCTGGCGCACCGCGCTGATCCGATGGCAGGAGCCAGGTGCTTCTCCTGGTCTCCCATGGGGTGCAGGGCCCAAGGACTTGGGCCATCCTCCACTGCACTCCCTGGCCACAGCAGAGAGCTGGCCTGGAAGAGGGGCAACCGGGACAGAATCCGGCGCCCCGACCGGGACTAGAACCCGGTGTGCCGGCGCTGCAAGGCGGAGGATTAGCCTAGTGAGCCGTGGCACCGGCCAATTTGTATTTTTTATAATACTCAGATATTTGATTTTCTGTCAAAGTTTCTAAGACTGATCTGGAACTTGACAGGCATAAAACCTAGGTTTTGGGAATATCAAAAGTGTTTTTTTGTTTTGTTTTGTTTTTTTTTGCCTCAGTTCATCTGGTTTTCAAATCTAAAGTTATGAGATCCTCATCAGGAAGCTTTGATGGTTTGATTATAGATTATACTGAACCAGTTCTTTAATGTGCCTTATTGCCTTTAGGTATTGATTTGTGCAGTAAAGGATAAGTCCGTTTAATATTTCAGAATACTTTTTTTTTATAGATTTGACATTTCAACTCAATGGCTCTTTTTAAAATTAGATAGTCGTCTTTCCTGCACATGAATGGCTGAACACGGTCTCCAGGTGTAGCTCTAACTAGGACATGGTGATTCCCATACAAAATGGAAAAAGTAGAAGAGCATGTGTCATTGTGCTCATGACTGCTGCTGTTTCTAGAATTCTCTAGATAGTGAATGGTTCTGTCAGCCTCAACCAACCCTTTAAGAACCTCATGGATGCATCCTAAGCATGTGCCAAATAACCAGGCAGGAACAGAAGGGAATGAGACTGGACCACACAGCAGAGAAAGTCTAAGGGCTCATCCAAGGCCAAGGTTCCATGGTCTTGCACTGGATTAAAATGAGACTTTACATTCAGACCTTAGTATGCAGCAGATAAAATCAAATTCAACAAATCTCACTTTCCTTGTCTGAAAAGTAGGAAGGATTATATGTAGGATTACTTTGAGAACTAAACGAGACCAGGGATGTGAACAGATCACATGGTAGACGAGAAACCATGGCCACCAGGACTAAGTAACTGCATCCTGACGGTAATTCAAAGCCACATCGAACACAGAATTTCCAAGTGGTTTTATGGCCACACTCACAACCCAACCGCTGCAGAATCAGACCCGACCAAGATGGGCTAGCCTCATCGCACTTGCGCTGAAAACCCTTACTTCGATAGGCGCTGTACTTGAATCTAAACGAATGAAAGCACCTGCTTCCTGACACGCCACCCTGGCAATTTGCAATGCCAAGGGCTAGCACACAGTATACCCACAATTAATACTGTTGTCAGGAATGCTAAATAAATGAGATGTGCTCTGCAATCCCAAGTGGCTTTTTTTTCCTTGTATTTTTTCTTACAGCAGGTGAAAAATAGTTGGATTTCTCAGTGGAGTATAGAACGAGGAAGCTGACAGCATACCCAAGGTGATCACCACTAATTGCTTGGACTTTCAGAGGAGGCACGACCCCATGGTGCCCTGCCCCTTCCTAAACCTTCCTGGGGCCTGAGGCCGAAGGAAAGCCAAACAAAGCTCACGGCAGATGCTTCGGCTTGTCTCCTGTTCGCTGATGCACAGCCGCATGGACATGAAAAATGCCCTCCTGGGTGCGTGCCTCCTTTGCAGAAATGGTTCACTTCCTGGAAGCAAAACCAAAATCTCTGCATCTAAAAATCTATGCTTCCAAAAATTATGGCCTCTCTGTCATCACTTAGCTTTTATAAAAACAATGTGCAGATGAACTTAGTGGAAATCAATACAACACAAGAGTTTTTAATTTCCCTTGAGTAGGATACAAAGCAACTCTCTTTCCCAAGGCCATCCCAAATGTGTCAGTTTTTCAAACCAGCTACATATTTACTCTGTTTGGTTAATTTGCTTATCTGACTATTTATTCCCTACTGTACTCCAATACACAATGGATGGTGGGGGCTGGCATTGTGGCATAGCGGGTTAAGCTGCTGCCTATGATGCCGGTATCCGATATGGGCACTGTATCAAGTCCCAGCTGCTCCACATCCAATCCAGCTCTCTGCTAATGATCTGGGAAAGCAGTGGAGGATGGCTCAAGTCCTTGGGCCCCTGTACCCAAGTGGGAGACCTGGAAGAAGCTCCTGGCTCCTGGCCCAGCTGTGGCTGTTAAGGCCGTTGGGAGTGAACCAGCAGATAGAAGATCTTTCTCTCCCTCTCTCTTTCTAACTCTGCCTTTCAGATAAACACAACAACAACAATGAATGGTGACCTACAGAAGCACACATACTGCACAGACTGTTGTAAAACCTATTGAACTTGTTCTGTGTGTGTCACCAGGGAGAAGGGATTGTTCTAGGGAACAAGGTCACAGATGCCACAGTCACAGATTCAATATCCTGCAACCAGACTCTCCCAGACGCTCTAATCCAATGGCCACAAAGACCGAGAGCGTTGGGTCTCCAGGAAAAGCCAATCCTGGCCTCCTGGAGGTCTTCAGGGGACTCGTGGTTCAGCTGGGAGAGAGAAGACCAGTACACACCAGCAGACCAAATGCTAGAGAGATGCCACCAAAAGGGTCCAAAAGCTGGACTCGAGAACCTTCTAGTTAGTGCCCTGGAGGCCGGGAAGGACTCCTTTTCCCTCACTCGTCCGCCTTCCCACATGTGACTTTCATTCACACTGCAGAAGTCGAAAATGAATGAATGAATGAATGAGTGAAGAAATAAATAAACAACTAGAACATGAGACAAGGACTGTGAAATGAGATAGGCCTCGGTCTAAATCCTGATCACTCCAGTTGCTGAGCTACACAATTTTGGACATGATTCTTAGGACTTCCTAAACCTTGGCAACTTTAGATTTTAAAGAACAACAACAACAACAAAAATGTATACTTGGCCCTGTAGGATTGTGCTGCGGATTAAATTCCATTGTGCCTGGATGGAGTCTAACACACAGGCCACACCATAGCTGCCATTCCAGAGCACCGTCAATGACGTTTCACAATGCAGAAAGTCAGCGTCTGCAAAGTTCATCAATGAGTCTCACCCTCAGCTGCACAAAGGAAGAACGTGCAGAGCTTCAACAAATAAATACTGGTCCCAGAGCTCACAAAAAGCCAGTGTCCAGTCACACCGATCAAATCAGAGCCCACGCTGGAACTACCCCAGCACAGGGAGGTTTTAGAGCTCCCCCGGAGATTACAAAATGGAATCAGGCTGAGCCCACAGCCGAGGACAACCACACATTTTTCTTATGATCCATCATCAGTTTATCTACAACAGTCTTCGGCCTGTCTGCTACAGCAGTGGTCAGCAGCCACCAGGATTCAGATCCACAAAACCCGCTTCAAAACACATTTCAATCTGTTGGCTCTAAAATCATAACTTGTATCAATGTAAACACCAAATCAAAGGAATCAACAAGAAACATCACTAAATATTTTTAGGAAAGCACATAAAGGGAAAGTAGGAAAGACTATTTACTGATTCCTGCTGTGTGCCAGGAATATATTTTACACACATCCTCACACACACACTTTGTACATGTACTTCTATATATTATGAGCTCAATTAATCATCACAGGAATCCTTTGAGGACAGTGACATTTGTCCATTTTAAAAAGTGAGGAGTGGGGCCGGCGCTGTGGTGTAGCGGGTAAGGCCACCGCCTGCAGTGCCAGCATCTCATATGACCACTGGTTTGCGTCCTGGCTGCTCCGCTTCCTATCCAGCTATCTGCTACAGCCTGGGATGGCCCAAGTCCCTGGGCCCCTGCACGCACATGGGAGACTCGGAAGAAGCTCCTGGCTCTTGACTTTGGATTGGCACAGCTCCGGCCATTGCAGCTATCTGGGAAGTGAACCAGAGGATGGAAGACCTCTCTCTCTCTCTCTCTCTCTCTCTCTCTCTCTCTCTCTCTCTGCCTTTGCCTCTCTGTAACTCTGCCTTTCAAATAAATCTTTTAAAAAAATAAAATAAAAAGGGAGGACAGCCGAGCAGTTAGGCACTAGTTAGGCCATCCGCATCCCGTGTCAGAGTCCTGTCTAGCACCTGACTCCAGCTTCCTGCTAATGCAGACCCTGGGAGGCAGCAGGTGGCACAAGCATGGGTCCCCAACACCCACGCGGGAGACCCAGGCTGAGAGCTCCTGGCTTCTGGCTTTAGCTTGACCCAGTTTCAGCTGTTACAGGCATCTTTCTCTCTGTAGCCCAAATAAATAAATTTTTTTTAATTCTAAAAACAAGAACACTGGGGCTCAAAGATGCTTCCTAACTTGCCTAAGGACATAGAGAAACTAAGCAGATCTGCAATTTGACACTGAGGTACAAGGAAGGCAGGGAGGGGATAGGAGGAGAGGATGACAGGGAAGGGGAAGAGGCGAGGGGAGGGGACAGGAAGGGGAGGGAGGGGAACTAGAAGGGAAGGAACAGAAAGCAGCTCAGTATCTCCATGCTCTGTCATTGCAAACCTTTCAAACTTCTAGAAGCGCTTTTTTAAAAAATAATTTATTTTTATTTATTTCAAAGGCAGAGAGATCTTCCATCTGTTTTTCACTGCCTAAATGCCTGCAACAACCAAGGCTAGGCCAGGCTATGCTGAAGCCCGGAGCCCAGAATTAATCCGGGGTCTCTCACATGGGTGGCAGGGACCCAAGCACCAGAGCCGTCACCTGCTGCCTCCCTGAGTGGAGCCAGCACTCTAACTCAGCGCTCTGAGCAGAGGCGCAGGCACCCCAAGTCACATTCTTAACCACCGTGCCACACCCTGGCCCCCTTTCAAAGGCTCTTGATGGAGCGCAGAGGGGAACGCTTCACTCTGATGGAATCCAGACCGTACATATGCAATGGGTGGTGAGTCCAAGTATGCCCATATGGGCAAAGTAACACAGATTAAACAGCCATCTAGTTCATCCCAAAATCTCCCGTCATTGAAGTTTCATCAAGCTACTCCAAACTGTACACGGCACCTTCTCTCTCTTCCACCAACCCAAGCCAAGCCCCTGGGGTCCTCCCTGGGGAAGGTCAACGTGGAATTCCCAGGCTTGGCAGAGGCACGTGTAGAAGGCAGCATGAAAAGCCCCAGCTTGGGGGAGAGCGGGGGATTCAGTCTGCCCCCTTCCTAGACTTCTGGTCATTCTGGATTGGGTTTGATGTCAAAATTCTTATTTTTCTTGCCGATTTGATTTAGAAAAAAAATCTCCTGGAAAACATCATGCATTTAAAACTTCTCATACCCCATCTAACATTTTTTTCCATCTTAAAGATTACAAATATAATTATGGTCTAAGTAATCAATAGTAAGCCATCCTGTTTATGTTGCTCCAACGTAGTTAAGAAACAAACAAATAAAAATCCTTCCCAGCTCTAACTCCAGCAATTTTCTCCTGCTTCTGAGCCCTGAGTTCACCAGCGAGACGATGTTGTTGATTTCTGGCAAGTGAGCAAAGCAGCAGTACAAGCTCCAGACATTTTAGGCCCCCTGCCCACGCCAGACACACTCACCAACTCACAGCTGCGGAATCACCTAGGCAGGTCCCTCCCCACCCCAGCACCCCCTCCGCTTTCTAGGGTTCTTGGAATCTGCAGACACTGGAAGGTGGGCTGGCTTCCCGTAAGAACCTACAGTGATGTCGATCGGTATGGTCTGAAGCTTGAAACCGACGACAGCCCTGGACTGTATGGGTGGGCAGCATTCGTGCTTCTCCCCCATCTTGCTTCCCCCGTTCCTGCCCCCAGGACACACACACGGCAAACTCACACTGTAAGTAACCAAGTGAAATCCGTCAATTAAGGTTAAAAATACTACAGAGAGAAAAGTGTCTATGGTAATTCTTTCTGGAGTGAATACTCAGAATAACTTGTCTGTCTGTCTCTCCCTTGCCTCCCCTGCCTTCCCTCCCTCCCTTCCTCCTTTTTCTCCTTCTCCTCCTTCTCTCCCCTCCCCTCCCCTCCCCTCCCCTCCCCTTCCCTTTTTTCTGTCTCTGTCTCTCTTTAATTTGGAGAGCAGAAAGACAGAGAGACAGATGGACAGATCTCCCATCCATGGGTTTACTCCCCAAATGTCTACAACAGCAGGGGCGGGGCCAGCCTGAAGCTGGAAGCCCTTCATACGCATCTTGATGCCAGTCTTGGACACCTCATTAGTGCACATATGTAGTGAGGGGGGAGCGGAGCGACAGCGGGGGCAGACTGCTCAGTGACGAGTGTGGGAGGCCTGGCGGCAAGGCTGGCGCTCTGTGCCCATAACCCCGCCACGGGGCCAGCAAGCAGGACTCGCAGCCCTGCCGGCCAGACTCAGCACCCAGCCCTGCTCCTGCCCTTGCAAGGAAGCCAGGGCCACCCGGCAATGAGGAGCGAGACAAAATCAACAGGACTGGATGGAAATCGGGCCAGCCCTCGTCTGCAAGTTCCCCATGTCTGAAGTCACTTTCCGCGGGTGTACAATCGCAGTCCTTCCTTTAGTCCCGCCCGTGCTTGTCCTTACTGGGAGAGTTAATTTTCCATACAAGAACATAAGGTCACAGTGTGCTGAGCCCTCACTGCTCGCAAACACAGTGGGGAGTGCTCCGGGCCTCTTACTCAGGTGATCATCACAACCACACCGGGCCACAGAGGAAGGAACACAGGATGCCAGGTGCCCGGGTCACACTGTCCACTTAGCCGTGACAGAGCTGGGATTCTTTTTTTTTTTTTTTTTTGACAGGCAGAGTGGACAGTGAGAGAGAGAGAGACAGAGAGAAAGGTCTTCCTTTGCCATTGGTTCACTCTCCAATGGCCACCGCGGCCTGTGCGCTGCGGCCGGCGCATCGCGCTGATCCGATGGCAGGAGCCAGGAGCCAGCTGCTTTTCCTGGTCTCCCATGGGGTGCAGGGCCCAAGCACCTGGGCCATCCTCCACTGCACTCCCTGGCCACAGCAGAGAGCTGGCCTGGAAGAGGGGCAACCGGGACAGAATCCGGCGCCCCGACCGGGACTAGAACCCGGTATGCCGGCGCCGCAAGGCGGAGGATTAGCCTAGTGAGCCGCGGCGCCGGCTTGAGCTGGGATTCTAAACATTCAACCTTTATGCTGCAGTAAAGCTTCCGTCACAGATCCCGTTTTAGGGTCAAGAATGAGAGAAGAGAATTTTGATGTGAATGAAATGGGAGAGGGAGCAGGAGATGGGAGGGGTGCGAGTGGGAGGGAAATTATGTGGGGGGAGGAAGACATTGTAATCCATAAACTGTAGTTTGGAAATTTATATTTACTAAATAAAAAAATAAAATAAATAAATTAAAAAAAAAAGAATGAGAGAAGAGACTTCCAAACGTTTCATTTCTGTAACACAGAAGCAATTAAGAAGAACCCTTTCCCTTGATGCTACCAAAATCAAGACCATTTTTTTTTTTATAAAGAAAATGAAGGGTGGGCATTTAGTCTAGTGCTTAAAACACCACATTGGGAGTCCTGCGCTCCATACTCAGGTGCCTGGGTTTGACACTCGCCTCTGGCTCCTGACTCCAGCTTCCTGCTAATGCAAACCCTGCAAGGCAACAGGTGAGGCTCAAGTAATTGAGTCTCTGTCACCCAGGGGAATTCCCAGCTTGCTGCTTTGGCCTCAACCCATTTCTGGAGTATGGGGGCATTCGGGTGTGAACCAGTCCATGGGAGCACACTTCCCCTCTTCCTCTGAAGATAAAAAAGAAAGAAAACGAGTGTTTTCCATCAGGATTGTGAAAATTAAAAGGAGAGGGAAGGAAAGAGGGAAAGGAGGAGGGAGGAAGAAGAGGAATGTTTTGTTAGGATTAGGATTCTTGTGAAAATTTTTTAAGGATTTATTTTCTTTATTTGAAAGACAGAGTTACAGAGAGAGGCAAATGACCACAAGGGCAAGAGCTGCACTGATCCGAAGCCAGGAGCCAAGAGCTTCTTCCTGTTCTCCCACACAACTGCAGGGGCCTAGGGACTTGGGCCATCTTCTACTGCTTTCCCAGGCCACAGCAGAAAGCTGGATCGGAAGAGGAGCAGCTAGACTCAAACCAGTGCCCACATGGGATGCCAGCACTACAGGCCAGGGCTTTAACCCCCTGCGCCACAGCGCCGGCCTCTCTTGTGAAATTTTAGCCAGTTCAGTATCCACTCTGCTAGAACACAGCACTTTAAACCCAACAGAAGGCTCTGAGCAAGGCAGATCCTGCTGGAATTGGAGCTGTGCCTCTCAAATTGGGATGTAGAGGAATCGCCTAGAGAACTTGTTAACACCCAGGTTCCTGAGCCCCACCTCCCTGGCCTGAGCACGTGGGGTGCAGGTGGAGCCCAGGTATCATCTTTTAAACACAGCATCTAGGAGGTCCTGATGCAGGCAGACCACAGGTCAAATGTGGAGGAAGCAGCGCTGTGCTGTACCACCAACTGCAATGAGATTTCCTCCCTGACTTGGAAATGAAGGAAACAAGGTTGCTCTTGGAATTAAAAGTGCAACAGCAGGCCGGCGCCACGGCTCACTACGCTAATCCTCCACCTTGCGGCGCCGGCACACCGGGTTCTAGTCCCGGTCGGGGTGCCGGATTCTGTCCCGGTTGCCCCTCTTCCAGGCCAGCTCTCTGCTGTGGCCAGGGAGTGCAGTGGAGGATGGCCCAGGTGCTTGGGCCCTGCACCCCATGGGAGACCAGGAGAAGCACCTGGCTCCTGCCATCGGATCAGCGCGATGCACCGGCCGCAGCGCGCCGGCCGCGGCAGCCATTGGAGGGTGAACCGACGGCAAAAGGAAGACCTTTCTCTCTCTCTCTCTCTCTCTCTCTCTCTCTCTCTCTCTCTCCACTCTGCCTGTCAAAAAAATTTTTTAAAAAAATACAACAGCTAAATCAGCTGATGAATCAACCCCAAGAAGTGGGATATGAATGAGACAGGATGGCTCCCGCAGTACCACTTACCTTTACTCAACAGAAAATATGATCATATCTTCAGAAAGATTGTGTTAGCCAAAAATTAGGCATCTTTATAAAAGCAAAGTATCTCTTCTTCTCTAAAGAAGATGGTGTCTTAGCTGATACTCTTTCTAGGACTCCAAGTCCCTGCCAGTGTCAACCCAACGGGGACAAGGACTGGACACGTCAGACCATCCCAGCCTGATGCCATTTAAATAGCTGTTTCCTCCGACTCCCCTTTGGCTGAGACCATGTTCCTAGAGCAGCCTGCTGCTTACGTGTGGGTGTCCCAGGCAGCTGCACCGTTATTTCGCTGGAGAATAAAACACTGGCATTGAGACGCTATACTGACCATGCAATGTCAAGAAATCACAAAATGCCTGGCAGACTGACAGCTGGCATGACCATTCACTAAACTGGTATTTTAGCTTTAGTATTTCAGACTTGGGAACCCGCGAGTTCATCCCTGAGACATGGACCTGCTTTTAGTGCCTCTCACTCGAGGCCCTGGGCCAGGAGATTTCTTTCAATTCACCAATGCCTCGCTGCAAAGTCTGTGGGTATCTTACCTGGCAGAAAGCCTCACCTTTACTTCTGAGTGCACACACATCTGTCGTTCTTCACTTTACCACACAGCAAGTAATGACCTGAGCAACGGGACACGTCATCACTGTATTTGACAGCTCAATAATAGGTGAATGAGATACTCAGCCATTTTTCTAGCAGTATGGCTAGACTGAGTTTAATATTCAAATTGGGAAAAAAGAACACACTGGACAAACCATCACAACAATTTCACCATTTTTTTTTCCAGGCAGCTGTCTCACAATACCCAGTCTGGTGAAGTCACCAATGCCCTGCCCCCATCCTTATCTGATCTTCTACATCCAAGTATGGTTAAAACCATCACACACACCACAAAGACCAAACAAGAGCCCAGACAGGGTGGAAGAATGTAGTGTCCAGGGGACAAAATCTGACCATCTCTTGCCTTCTCTCACAGAGCCACAACTCTAACTTCAGGACCTCACACGCAGGCCATTCCCACACCATCTCAACCGACAACTCTCAAAATCAAACAATCATCTGTCGCTCCCCCTCTTCGTGGAGGAGCGACACTAAACCCTGCGCTGTTCTTTCGTCTGCTCGGCCCTCCCCGGGTTTGCTGCTGGTTCTTCCCGGGTTGGCTACTATCCCTTCCACCTCCGTGGAAGGGCAGTTCCCCCCTGGCCACATTCCCCACTTCCGCAGGGGAGCGGCACACCGCTGGCCGGCTTTCTTGGGGGCTGCACAGGCGTTCCCTCAGATGTTCCCCTTAGATGTTCCTGGTGCATGCCGTCTCTCTCCTCCTTTATAGTCCTTCTCTGCCAATCCCAACTCGGCTGCCCACACGCCGAGTACGCTGCTCTCCTCCAATCAGGAGCAAGTCCTACAGTTTATTGGTTGAACTGGAGGCAGCTGTGCAGAAGCTGTTTACTTCTCTCCCAGCGCCATATTGTGGGAGAGCAGATGCATAGAATAAGTCTTAATTCCAGTAACTCAGTCCAGTCCGGGCTGCTCCCCACAATCATCTTTCTCCAAAAACGAATTCCTCTTCCCCAATTTCAGTTTCTAAAACAGTGCATTTTTCCTTATTATATCATGCAATGAGATCAAGCACAATATTTTTTTGCCCATGTAATTAATAAGAGCCAAATGAACACCACAGTGTATTGCGGCAATATACAACATAGTGTATTTTTTCAGTCTGCAGGGTGAAAATCTGACATTTTTTTATCCTACACGCTCTCTCCCCAGCTCATCCAATCATGAGCCTTGGGGAGTCACTGATTTCTTTACTTTCATTCTGTTTTTACAACTACTGATCGTGTCCAGTCCTCCTCAACATCTTGAACTACTGTGACAATCTCAGCACTGCCTGCCTCCCCGGCCCCACTGACAGATCCTAGCCACCAGCATCAGATACGACCTCAAACTCCACCTTACAACGGCCACCATGCACTTGCACTAGGAGAAGCAAGCTCGCCATTAGGTATGGGAGTCTCCAGCCTGGCCCCCACCCTCCCTCCCCCTCGTGGACTCACCTCCTCTACCAAATCGCTGGGGCACTGGCCCTCGTCCAGAGGGGACTTCGGGGGTCTCTGAGGCTGACACTAGGACTTTACTGACAGCCTTCTTACCTGAGGTGACACTTCAGTCACAGCTTCTCCAAATGATGGACAGTATTGCTGGCAGTGGTTATCACATTCTCCAATACCACACACTCCCTACAAGGAAGTCCTTGCCGAAGCAGCAGAAGCTACTCATCTTACTACCTCTCAGCTCTCTCTAACGGAGTTACACAGATGGACTGCTGCCGCCCGGAAGCAGGGCTTCCAGGAAACCATGCGTGCGCCTCGGCTGCAAGCTGCACCAGCTGCTTATCCATGCAGCGCCTCATTTACTTGAAAGAGCAGCTGACAGCCACGCGGTAGTTATCCAAACCTGGGCACTGAGCAGACGCCTTCTCCACCGTGAACCAGGTGAGCCTGTCCCTTCAAGGAAAACAACTGACACCGCGGCTTGCCAACAGTAAGACGTGAACTTTCAAGTAAACACCCGAATTTTGGAAAACTCGTATTTGCCAATGTGAGCTTGACAGCTTCCCAATAATGAAAGGCTTTTCTGATGAGATGGTGAGATTAACGAACACAGTGTTTTCATATTGTATAATGAAATGTGTCAACATTTGGAAGATCTTCATAACTCACTGAACCAATAGTTTCCAAATAAACAATGCATGATGTTACAAATTTATATACTGATAAACATCCATTCAAAATGCATCCTAGAGGAGTGGATTAAAAATCTTTTTGAACAACAGATTTGGATATAACAGAGAACAAAAAGCTATTATGATTCTTACAGATTCCATATTATACCTAATCTTCATGAAACTACAGATTAACAGTGTTTCATTGTAACATCAAAAAGAATCTCTATCAAACTGGAAAGGGTAGTAAAATACTCCTTCCTTTGGCACCTCCGTATCTGCAGGAGGCTGGCAGGATTTTCTTCGCCTCCCTCACCCGAAACAATGTAGGGAGGCAGGACAGGAGTGGATGAATGAGTCTGGCTGTCTAGGATTGAAAAGGTGTTCAAATACAGAAAACAGTGTTCCTTTGCTGACTAACTCTGTTGTTTACATTAATAGACTTCTCATTTTTAAAAGAGTAACTTAAATTATTAAATAAGTTAACAGGAAATATTAACCTATATAGTCCACAGGAAAAAAATCCTTGGGGTTCCCCGTCATTTCTGGGGGGGTAAAGGGATTCTGAAGTTGAAGAACTCTGCCTCCGAGCAATCTCTTCCCTCGTTTTCTTCAAGCGTGTTGCTCCTGGGTGGCCCCCACTTCTTCCTTTCTCTCATTCTGCTCTCTCCAAGCCTCAGCGTGAGTGTTCCCCGTCAAGTAATGTCTTGCCTGGAACTCCGTGACCCTCATCTCTTCCACACACTCAGCACTTGGCAGAAATCTACCTGCGATCGCTGGTGAGCGCAATTTTCCCACAATATTTTCTGGCCACAAGCATGTGCCAGGCTCTCTTTATTCTAGATGCTGGGACGCAGTAGTGAACAAGGCAGATGGGACCGTCTTCCTGCTCCAGCTCACAGTCTAGTCTCTCCACTCAGAGTGCACTTGGCCACCAGAAGTCCTCAGCATCACCGGAGAGAGGGTTAAGAAGGCAGAATTTGCACAACTGGGATTTCAAAAAAGCATTTTTTTTTACATACAGAATCTCAGGGCTCAGCCTATACCCCCTCGATCAATATTTCTGTTTCAGAAGATCACCAGATTTTCCTGCATATTAAAATTTTCAAAGAATTTATGCATCTCCCTAACCCTTATGAATTTCTCAGAGGCCAACTATTATCTTGAATTTGTTTGTACTGCTGTACTTTGGATTTGTTGTAATCATTTAATTGTGCTAATTGTTTACTCAAACGTGAATAACTACTGTATCAACTCATTTCTGGGGATTAAAAACAAAAGAGCCAAGAGAAAATGGCCTAGATCCCAAAGAAACATCCCTTCTCGTGGCAGAAATACAACAGCAAGTATAATGACAGCCAGCACCTCAAACAACAGCTTCTGTGGGCCAGGTATTGTGCCAAGGGCTGCCTCTAACAATCTCATACTGTAGGTTATCCCTACCATTCCCATTATACAGCCAGAAAGCCTGGAGCTCAGAGGTCAAGAAAGGGAAGGAGTTGCAAAGGTCAGGATGCCTATCTCTAACCCCTAGAAAGTGATCAATGCCCCATGACAGAGCTAAATCGATTTAAATAAACTTTGAGGAAGGAGCCTAGGGGTTCCCTGGAGAAAAGACAGTCTCAGTCTTGGACTCAAGCCCAGAGCACTAAGCCCGGTTCCTTGCACATATTAGGAATTCAAGCTCGTTGACTGACTTATTGTGAATGGATTAAAGCTAACCTCTAATCCTTATTTAAAGTACCCTAACCTAAAAAGAAATAGTGCAGGTGTTTTCCAAGCCAAGAATTTTCTATTAAAGAGAATGGAGGGGAGGCAGAGATGCTGCTCTCTGATGGGCTACCCACGGAATCCGTCCTCTGACTCACGGCCCTTCTTCTACAGCACAGGGAGGAAGACTAAACAGGAGACGGAGGAACAAGACATCAAGTAACAGATGCAAGCCACCTTGGAAGCCTGGAAGAGGCTGATGCTCCTCTGGGAATAGGGAAGAATGGAAATGTTGACCAAAGACCTCCTCAGGAGTGTAAAGCAGGGATTGGGGAGTTTACCCATTACCAAAAAACGGCCCTGGAAACTTCCACCAACAAAGTTAAATTTCCTTTGCTATATCTCCCATCAGCTTTGGCCCAGTGACTTATTTTCAGGGACTTCTCCACTCTCACATGGAACACTGACTTCATTTTTAAAATATTCTGAGAGAATATTCTAAAGGTTCTATTAATGATTCTCTAAATACCTATTAGGGATTAAATAGGCGTTCATCAGTGAGCCACCTTGTTTAACCTTTGCCATCAGAAACACTTTCACATGTATGAGAAAAAGTGGCCTGGTAACAAGCAAGAGATCAAAACCAGTTTCCCAAACAAGCCATTTATAGGATGAGATCCACCTTTCTAACATCCCAGATGCACCAGTTCTGTGCAATTCTAAACGAAGAATTTGTCAAGTAACACAGAGGGAGAAGAAACGTCAACCGACAAGGTCTCAATGACACTGAGGAAGAATTCATGTAAAAATTAAATTGTCATAATCAAGAGTAAATAGATTGAAGACTAAACAAACAACTAAAACCGAAAGTTTGTACGCAATGAACATCAGCTCCTAGCTTGGTACCAAATACAAATGGTTGGGGCCATCTCACTGCCTCACTTTCTGATCACCCTATGCTAACGTATACATATGATTTTCTCTTTCTTTTTCTTTAAAAAAGATTTATTTAAGTCAGAGGCCCAGCCAGAGTAGCTATACATATGATTTTCTTTTTTTTAAAAGATTTTATTTATTTATTTGAGAGGTAGAGTTACAGACAGTGAGAGAGAGACAGAGAAAGGTCTTTCTTCCATTGGTTCACTCCCCCAAATGGCCACAACAGCCGGAGCTACGCTGATCCGAAGCCAGGAGCCAGGTGCTTCTTCCTGGTCTCCCATGAGGGTGCAGGGGCCCAAGGACTTGGACCATCTTCTACTGCTTTCCCAGGCCATAGCAGAGAGTTGGATTGGAAGAGGAGCAGCTGGGACTAGAACCGGCGCCCATATGGGATGCTGGCACCACAGGTGGAGGATTAACCTACCATGCCATGGCGCCAGCCCCATATACATATGATTTTCTAACAGTCCAACATTTTGATTTTTTCCAATCAAATCTGTTTGAATGTGAAGTTTTATTTCACTGTTTGCATCCTAGGGTTCTAACAAGGAAACGCAATATCCAAAGTATAAGGGTAATTGGTAAGTAGCCTCACATTTAAGGAAGCAAACTGGGCATATTAACTGAGTCAGACTCAAAGCACAAAATTTATGAACCACCCACATCCTAGCTTTTGAAAAGCTAATGTTTTCCTTCTTCGAATCAGATTAACAGATGGGGAACTCTGAGAAGTCATCTAAAGATGTCTTGAGAAATTTCAAGCATGTTTTCTTAACAGTTCATGTCACACTTTATGATTCTGCCAGAAGGCATGGGACTGAGACCAGGACAACTGATTAAAAGAAGTCTGTAGATCCAAGGGTGTCACTGCTACGGCACTGCGCCATGCACAGCCACATAGGCAAGAGCAGAACCAGCAGAATTAGTCTGGTTCTCTCTACTGTCACAGTTCCACGTGTATATGACAGCTGAGTCCGCTGACACGGAGCAGGGACCCCCAAGCTCCAACTGTGGAGCTGGAAGACACAGGATCCATCTAAAGGGGCCGCTGACTCTTGTCTCTGGCATTTGAACCCAGTGTTGTCAACTTTCTGAATGTACAGAACTAAGAGGCCCATGTTTGCTTCTAAGCACTGCTGTCTACTCCAGATTTTCTAAAGCACGTCTGGGCATGGTCCGTGGTCGCTCCAGCACTCGCCATTGGTGATGTGGAAAGTTCTTATGATTTTTGTTGCCTTTTGCATTGCCCAAAAATTAGGGTTACACACACCTGTAAGTTTTGTAAACAATGAATGTCCCTTAAACTGAGATGAGAAACACATGGCTCTCCATATTATTCCAGACTGTTCTTAAGCTTTGCTCAAAAGGAATAACCTCATTTTCACATGCCACATTTCTGAACGACCCCACCCTTCCGTGCTGAGCCACATGGTCAATGTTGAGCCTGCCATCGTCCCCGCGTCTACCTCTTCCATTCACAGCACCCTAGAGCTCCAGAGCTTTTTCTGGTCCTGTCTAGAATACACCTGCTCTCTTGTGCACATTCACAGACTGTGAGACCTCCACTGCTGCTCATCTCATTGTGTTGCTCCCTGAATACTTCCAGTAATTCTTTATAATGGAAAGCAACCCAAATGATCTGGAACATTCACCTAAATATACTTCTTATCTAGAACTTTCTAAGGCACTAAAGTCTGATTTGTAAAACCCACCCTCCACCCTAGAACAGAGTGTGCCTGAGCTATTTCGGAAACATCTCACATCTGCCTTCCGAATGCTTCTCGTCACACCAGGGAACTCTCAATTGAGAAGACAGGCCAAGAAGGCCAGTGAATCTCTCCGTATGCCTGAGAAATTAAAACTACCTCAGCAGGGCTCACCAGCTAAAAACAAGGCATTCCCTAGATACTGGAATTTTAGGGAAAAGGGAAAAAAATAACTTTTGTTAAAATTACCAAAAGATGGGGCCTGGCTCCTGGCTTCAGATCAGCGCAGCTCTGGCTGATGCAGCCAATTGGGGAGTGAACCAGCAGATGGAAGACCTTTCTCTCTCTCTCTGCCTCTCTGTCTCTTTCTGTGTAACTCTTTCAAAATAAATAAATAAACAAATAAATTTAAAAAAATTTTTTTAAAAATTACCAAAAGCCATTTGGGATAAAAATGAACATTTACAAGAGGTTTTAAAAGTGTGAAAGATACAAACTTATCCAAAGCTTTAACACTCAGTGCTGTCAGTTGTGTTGACATAATTAGATTTGGGCCTTGGCTTCTGCGCTAATCAACAACTTTGGCTTGCAAAAGAGTTTCCTTTGCCGACTGAAAACCAATCAACGTACAATATCCAAGGATTCAAACTCCTGCGTGAGTTGGATCAATCTGTGAAGGCAACTGAAATCAAGGTGGCCTTTCCTTTGACACTGACCCTTCTGATGCAAAGATCCATAGACTCAGACACAAACAAGGTGTGTGCTAGCCTGGAGCGCAGGCCCCAAACCTTCACCCCTCTGTGAGTCCCAGAACAGAAGTAAGAATCACCCTATGCAAGTGCTCTAAACAATTATTTTACACAAGCCGTGTGCACTGTTTCTAGTGCCCTAGGCATACTGAAGAGGCAAACCTGAGACTCGCTGCCTCTATGCAAACTGATGACATTTATGCGGCTTCTTACTTTGTGCTGTGCACTGTGTAGAGAGGGTCACATACACATATGTTCTCATCTGAAGTGAAACTTCTGAGTAAGGCAGCAAACCACTGGGAGGCCTTGGAAACATTTCTTTGGGTGTGCAGAAAAGGGATATTCTATAGCTCAGAAGGTCTAGAGAGTTTCGCAGAGGAGATAACATTTGAGCTAAATGTCAATTGCTTGCAGGCTCAGAAATATCCTCCAAAATAGTTTTTCATTTTCCAGATTCTCAACATAGCTATCCCCATGCATTTAGTTCAACCACATGAAGTCTGATGTATTCAGCTCAAGGACCTCATATCTAAGTTTCAAGGCATGGCACAGTGGCATGGCCTCCTAAGTGTGTGAACCCAGCACAAAGCAGGCCCACAGAATTTCAGTGTGTCTTTCCCAATAACTGGTTATTCAGCTTCACCTATTATGTGACAGCATGATCAATGAAGTTATAAAATATATAGCTCATACCAAAATCAGACATGGATTAAAGCACAACATCAAATAGCTTATTCCACACATCAGGGATGTTCTAAGTAGATGAACGCCTCAATGGTGCAGAGCCAGGATTTGAACTCAGGAAGTTGACCACACAGCCCCTGTTCTTAACCACAAGTTAATGGTGCCTGAAGCCCACTGCCACACCGCCTAGACCTGTTTTGCTCTGTGCATAATTCTGCCCTTGTACACTTTAGTAATGAACCTAATTTTGCAATGCCTATTACATAAGATCCATCTGGCTTCACTACTCTGTGTCTTCAACTCTGCTAAGTCCCAAATTAAACCCAAGCGTTGGCCACTGAAACCTCCACAACGCTGCATCTTTCAAAAGTACTCACGATGTAAACACCAAGTGACTGACAGACGCCACACACAGTGTGACCACAGGTACTCATCTCAGCCACGAGGCTCACCCAGGGAAACGCATCTGACAAAACCCAAACCAGAAGGGCTGGCCGATGCCACTGCTTCTTTCAGAATCAGGGTGGAAGCACCAGCGTCCCTAGGTCCCTCCGAGCACGCCAGCATCTCATAGACGCTCTTCTTTGTCCTTACAGCCTCTGGCTTTCTCCAAGGACAGACTACACCAGAGAAAAAGAGCAGCAACATAGTGTCCACATGATTGATTGAGCAAAAAAGTTACTAAAAAGCTGGAGGGGGGCAATTCAGAAAGAAAGGGAAAGAGAAAGCAGTCCATCTCCAGGCCGGCAGTGTGTTTTATTTTATAAATAGCATTCTAACTTGGAAAGGGTGCCCCTGGGGTAGAAATGACTCAACTCTATTTTTCAAGGCTCCCGGAATGCAGTCTACAATCCAGAGATAATTGTGCCATGATTTAGTCATAAAACACACACCACTGTGATACGTATTTATACCACACAGAGCATAAACAGGCAAATACACACTGTGTAAGTACTATGGAACAGCATACTAATATCTTATAAAACATCTGCTTTTAATTGTCTTTCAACGGTCAATATCTTTTACATATATGATGATAAACAAATATGCATATGCTATATAGCACATACAGTAAACATTACAAAACACTGATTTTACCATTATATGTGAAACATATAATGATTCATTTAAATTTATCACGTTGATGGGGCAGAACTTTGGCACAGTGGTTAAGACTTTGCTTGGGATGCCTATGTCCATATCGGCCTGGGTTCAAATCCAGGCTGCACTTTTCATTCCAGCTTCCTGCTGATGCAAGCTTCAGGAAGCTGCAGGTACTGGCTCAAGAGGGTGAGTCCCTGGCACCCATGTGGGAGACTTACAGTGAGTTCTTTTTTTAAAAAAAAATGTATTCATTTATTTATTTGAAAGGCAGAGTTACAGAGAGGCAGAGGCAGAGAGAGAGAGATATAGAGAGAGGTGTTTTCCATCCTCTGTCTCACTCCCCAATTTGCTGCAAAGGCCAGAGCTATGCTGATCCAAAGCCAGGAGCCAGGAGCTTCTTCCAGGTCTCCCATGTGGGTGCAGTGGCCCAAGACTTGGGCCATTTTCTACTGCTTTCCCAGGCCACAGCAAAGATTGGAAGTGGAGCAGCCAGGACTCGAACTGGTGCCCATATGGGATGCTGGCACTGCAGGCGGTAGTTTACCCACTACGCCACAGCGCCGGCCCCGTGACCATTTTAAATACCAACAATATAGTTCACTGGAAAGAGAAAAATCAAAAGAAAGATCCGTGCCAAAGCACCACTTGGTTCCTCACTATCCACTCAGTGTCCGCTGCCCGAGACTGGGACAGGTGATCAGGATGTCTCATCTGCATTAAGGAGGGCTCACTTCAGGCAGGTCCCACAGCTGACTCTGAGACCATTCCAAAATGTCTTAGTGCTCATAATTTGAGAACTGCAGCGTGCTGTGATCCGCAAACACTCGTTCTGAAGGACAGCACAGGCCTGGCTCCTCGTGTGTTTGTTAAAGATGCAGTCTCATGGCTCCTGAGTCACAGCTAACACTTTCTCTCAAGTAGCTCTGATTCAAAGTCCATCCTTAGCCACCTGCCAAGGGCCACCAGCACAGTCAACCTCACTGTGAATTCAAAGGGCCTCAAGACCAATTCTGAAAGCAAAAACCGAGTGCATCTTCTCCACAAGTCAGAAAACTCTAATACACTTCACAACATGTGCCAAGCCCTGTAACGGGAGGAGCCCAACAGAAGGTAACCCGCGGACACTGAGCCAATGAGCAGCAAAGCTCAGCGCACAGCGGCGGGGAAGTGTTCCGAGAGAGGGAGCAGAAGCACACCTCAGGAGGACATCGCAGTAGGTACAGGGGACTGAATATTTTCAGTGTCCACTTTGCCCTCTCCTCAGGCCCTTATACCAGGCTCTCCACTCAGCAAAAGGGCTACTGGCTAGAAACATCTACATACTCATCAGTGGGGGAAACGCTAAATAAACCACAGAACACATGTTGAGAAATACCATGGACAATACTTAACAAATTGAAGTACAAAAATGGACGGATCTGCAAGATAGGTTCTCAAGTGGAAGAAGCAAAACACAAAACAATTTGAGTAATGCTTTTCTTGCTTTAACTTCTTTGAAAATTTGCAAGCATACAAATCATAGAGCATGATGAGCCTTCATATACCCATAACGCAGCTTTAACCGTCAGAAGCATCTGGACAACTTGTTTTTTTGTTGTTCCCAACCCTAATTCTGTTGAAGAAAACCCCATACATACTATTGTTTACGTTAGTATCCACACCTGGACCTCGGAATGCACAGGGGATTGGCTGCAGGACTTCTCCCGAATACCACAATCTGCAGGTGCTCAGGCTCCTTTTAAAGTCGGTACAAAGTATTTGCCTCCGACCCACACACGTCCTCCCACATACTTTCAATCGTCTCTGGATTACTTATAATGCCCCACACAATGTGAGTACTACAGAAATAGTTGTTATACTTATTGTTTAGGGAATAACGTCAAGAAAAAAAGTATTCAGTACGGATGTAATTTCTTCCCCCAGGCATTTCTGATTGGCAGTTGAGTGAATTCATGGCTATGAAGAGCACACTGTGTTATACTATACTGTGTAGCTGACACTATAACATGTTAGCGTACATCTCTAAAAGACAAGGGCTCTTTAAAAATATTGTCATTACAAATTCTTGAGTAAAGTTTTAAATGTATCATAAATGTGGGTATTTGCCTAAATTGTTTTCTGGAAGGACATACATGCATGCACACACACACACACATACACACACACAAACACACGTAGTGGTCATGGCTGGGAAGAGTTATGAGGGGCAGGGGGGGCTTCACTGTTCCTTTAATGCCTTCCAGTTAATTCAGCACTTCCAACGGATTGCAAGTTAACTGCACAGGAATTACTGAGGCCACCGCGGACGGCACTGAAAGCAGGAGAGGGAGCTTGGCTGTGCGATGGCCGCGTCGGCAGGGTGGGCGTTTGGCCTGACAATTAAGACACTGCATCCCACCCTGGAGTGCCTACGCTCCAGTCCTGGCTCTGCTCTGAGCCCAGTTTCCTGTGAATGCGGACCCTGAGAGGCAGCACTGATGGCTTTAGGTCCCTACCACCTATGTGGGGCACCCACACCGAGTTCCCGGCTCTCAGCCTCAGCCACCTGTCTGCCGTGGGCAGATGGGGACTCTGTTTCTCTGCCCCACAAATAAAATATAAATAAATAAAATGCTAGAAAACATGCTTAGGAGTCATACCAATACTGGTAGGTGACAATGTTCACAAGCTATAGGATATGAATTTTCCAAATGGGTAAAAAGGAACGGAGAGCCGTGAACTGAGTGACATTACCGAACACAATTATGATTCAAATAATGTGCAGGCCTAGACATTTACGAGAGGAAAAGGACTCATCTCAATCTCTATTACCATATCCAGCGCAGGAAGATGATGGAATCGATCACTTAAAGTACTGCGATTTTAAAGGGCACTTCAAAAACACCTTTTTTTTTTTTTTAAATAAAACAAGTTAACATCTGAACTCTCTCCTCCTCCTTTTCCTTATCTTTCATGCTTGCACTTTATCTGCCGTACAGGTTGGGAGTATGGTCTTCCTTTTTTGGTGGTCACACCTGTCTTGTTTGTTCTATCTGCAGCACATTCAGACGGCCCTGGGATCCATGAGAGCAGGTGCTGGGCTACCTTTCTGAGTCCTGTTCACAGCGAGTTCAGATACAACAGCCTCATGATGGCCATCGTTCAATCTTACGATGATCAGGAGAGTGGGGACTAGGAAAAAAATGAGATGAAATACAGCTGCCTTTTAGGACCCCATTCACTTCTGTCACAATCTTAACCCCTCTGAAAAGCCAAAGATGTCACACATACAGGCAAAAGTACAGAGAGACCGGTTTCAATTACTGGCTGCAATCCTAGACGTCTAAACAGATTTCGCAAGATATGCCATTTTCTCACTTTCAAATATCAGTTGAACAGGCTAATAAAATACTCCCCAGTAAAGGGCAAAAGGAAAATGTCTTCATTAAACAGACTCCTGATGCTTTAAATTTCCAACTTTTCAAGCATAACTAAGTTCTTCTGAAGATTTTTAAATAGTTGGCTCTCTTCTAATCAGTTTAAATCCTGCCCACTGCAACTGTATTATTTTTTCAATTTATTTAACGAAAGCCAGTATTCTTGGGTAGATACACTCCCCTAAGCACTGGCAGTGTAATTTCTACGTAGACGGTGTTTTACTGTACATAACACCAAGGGCATATTTCTTTTACAGGCATGTTCACTGGAACAAAACTAAGCCAAAGTATGATCAAGGACTCCAACACACATTGCCCAATCTCACCCCAAAAGGCTCACGTTCCTCTCTGCCTGGGAATGGCCATTTTTGCTCAGTCTAGAGATTCACTCCATCCAGAGCTACACACACCCAGTGAGAAGTGCCGCTGAGGCCACAGCCGGCCCGGGAGGTACCTGTTTCATCCGGGGAGCTGGGGGAGGCGCTGTCCTGCGACAAGGTGGTCCAGCTCGACTCCTCGTCGCTCGGCGCCAGGTTCTGGATCCGGTGGAGCGCGCAGTCGGTTTTGGCTCCCGTTTTAGGGTGATCCTTCTTGGTCTCTGGGCTGGAGGACACGGTGGCTACCTGGCCATCTTCAGGGCTGGTCTGGCGCTTGCTTGGTTTCTGCAGCAGCAACTCGCCATTCCCGGCGATGGTGGAGGCCTGGCCCTGGCCCGCCGGGGACTTCTCTTCCCCAGCCCCGGGGCAGTTGCCCAAGTTCTGCTCTAGCTCTCGGGCCGAGGTTTCCAGGTCTGCATAGTAATTTAGGAAGCTCTTAGTTCTCCTGGGCTGGGCGGGTAAAATCTCGCAGGCCGAGGACTCCTGCGGGGGGGCCTCTTTGCCCTCTAACTTCTCAGAAGTTATGTTGATGCTGGCCGTGGGGCTGATGTTCTTGTTGGGGTCCTGCTGCCCCTGGTCGGCAGCCTTGCGGAGCTGGTTCTCCCCGTTCTTCACCAGCTTCATGTTGGCAGAGCCATTTCCCAGCAGGGGCTGGGCGGCTGGGTCCGAGAGGCCCATGGCCGCCTGGATGTTAGTCAGTGCATATTTCTTCCTGCATTTGGGAGGGGTGCTGTTCTTGGTTTCCGAGTGCTTGATTTCGGCGTTCAACAGTTCATTGTGGGAGGAGCGGAGGTTCAGGGTGTTGGGCGGTGTGGCTGCGCTGTTCCGATTTGCGACCTCTGCGGTTCCGCTGCTGGCCATAAACACGGCCAAGGTGCCAGCACCCGAGTCAGCTGGGGAGACAAGAGTTGCTCGTTAGACACCTGCCACGATTAAACCACTGAGCACACAGGACCAGTGCACATTTGCAGACAGAAAATGGCAAGAAGGGATGCTGTGGCTGCATCACAGTCTAAGAGAACCGACCCACAGGCCCCCCTACTTCACCCTTGTTTCCTGTGTGAAACAGGAACGAGTTCAGGTTTTAACGTGGAAACTCAAAAGTCATTGAAGAGAAAATCTAATTAGTCGGAGGGTCTACATTTTACTCAGAATAACACAGTGTCTCTCTTTTGAACTCAGAGAAAAGCGTTTTCCGCCGATAAGCTTGCAACACATGCTCTTGCCGAACAGTTCCCCCACACTGTCATTCTGCAGCTCCTCCAGGCATCAACAGCAACCTGCTCGCCAGCCCTCTGGGGCTCCCGCTTCCTTAATTAATCTGAAAGGTCACTGTTCAATCACGCTCCATATGTCCCAGGTAATTTTTCTCAACCGTGTTTAGAAACTGTGCTCTGACTGCCTGGAAAACCAAACCTCCATTAGTTTACTGATTTATTTATGAGTGTGTTGGACCTGGGCTTTGTATTTCTACTAGATGGAAATTCTGAAGAATGGCCCAATTCCTCGACAACACGCACACAAAGCACTAACAGTGTAGCACTGAGTCCTTGTCCACAGGCATGGTGGGGCCCCTGGTACATACAGACTCAGCTGCCTGCTGAGTGTCCTTGCAGAACTCCTAGGAAACCGTATGACAGTTGCATTTATCTCAAATATTGTTTGCTCCATAGGTGATTTATTCCATATGTCTCTTGCTAGGAAGAAAGGCAGGCTTCTCCTAGCAGAAGGGAACACAATTCATCAGGCAGGTTCCCTGAGGTTTCACATCTCCCTACGAGCAATGGCCTCTTTCTTAATGGATCCTTTGCCCTCCACAGACGCTCTGGTGATCTCTGTATCTGCAGTAGATGGACCAAAGCACACCTCCTGCCATTCTTGAAATTGCCTTCCAACAAGTCCCTCATCCTCCCCCAGGAAAAACAGGGATCTTCGAGGAAGAGGGCAAGACTTTCCCCATCTTTGGGAGCTTCCAAGTATTTCTCTATGGTCCAATACTCAGAGTGGGCAATTTTAGAAAAGAGGCCCTCACTTGAGAGTCCTTGTGCTTCCACATTGCACATTTCTGGCAGAACAACCAGTGGCCCGCAAGACAGCACAGGGCCGTGGCCCAGGGTGGTTAGAGCTCATGACTTAGGACTCCTGCCCACCCAGCACCCCACCGCAGCTCTTGGATCTCACTTTACAGCAGCAGCAGAGAATTTTTAGTGTTTCTAACTTTTAAACAGTACTCTGAAAATTAACGTTTGAAAACCTGCCTCTTATTACTGTCGGGCTACTGCTCTATGGAAAACACATGGTTCCATTCATAATTCACCCTCACTCAAAAGCAGCATTTGATACAAGCAGGCTCCGCCCTGAACGTCCAGGACGCCCTCCGAGAGACACAGCCACTGCACAGACGCACCAGAGGCTGCTATTTTTAGATTCGGGTATTTACAGTGACAATTTGAGAAAGTGGAAATCTGCTGGCTTCCTCAAAGGCATGGTAAAAACATTTCTATGAGGTCGTTTCATGGCATCAGATATTGTATTTAGCAAGGTTATCAGGAAGAAATTTTTATTCACTTTGTTTATAACCAGAACCCTTTGCGGAAGGAATACTAGCAGAGTTTCGAGGTGATTTTAATGCTAAGGTAGCTTTTATATCCTGGATGTGCCAGCCACATTCTTACAAGCCTTTTGGATCCCATCACCCTCTCGGGGCCCTGCTAACTCCTCTTCTTGCTAAAAATCATGAGTGGCAGGAAGGAAAGAAGTGTAGCGAGGAGTCAGAATAGGACCTCTCACTCCCACCCCAGTGCAAATTGGGTGTACAAATGCAGCTCTGTGTAGGCTGATTTCACATGGCAAAGCCTGCACAGTTTAAGTTTGTGGTAGGTATTAAACGATGGTATCAGCTGGAGGCAAAATCAAAGGCTTAGTCCAACACGAAGACAGCCAGGCCAATCCCTTGAAGCATATGGTTATCTCCAGGAGTCAACACATCAACTGGGAAGTCCTCTGGGCCCAAAAGGGTCATGAAGCAGACAGAGGTTAGCAACATCCTAGGAAGATCAAGGCTGCAAGAGGGAGGCCCTGACAGTGAGAGGCGTGGTGAGGCTCAGAGAGACAAAGGCTTGCAAGCTGTCCCAGCTCCTTCCTGACAACATGGCCCAAGATCCAGCACACTGGCCTGCAGTTTCTCTGAACAGTGACAGTGCCTGGCTGACGTGTGGAACAGAGAGCCGAGCACAGGAATTAGCAACAGCCCCCCTCCCCACTTTGTGGCCAAGTGACAGAGCACAGGGCTGCCTGCAAAGGTCCCCGGATTCCCCACCTCTCCGCTTGGTGCCAGCGACAGAAGCAGCCTTGCTGTAGACACACACAGAGTGTGCAGATGAACAAGAAGGAACAAAGACCTTGGGCCTATGAGGGCTTAATTATGAAAAAAAAAATACATTCCTTGGGTTTAAGAGAAAGAAGGTCTATGTTTCTATTTAAACGAAAGAAAATCTTAATAATGTCTCTTTAACCCTTTTAATATTTGGCTGGCTTCTTCAGAATCAAAAAGTCTAAGAAATAAGACAAATTCTTTTTTTTTAAAAAAAAAGGTTTATTTTATTTATTTGAAAAACAGAGTTACAGAGAGATGTAGAGCCAGAAAGAGAGAAAAAAAAAATCTTCCATCTACTGGTTCACTCCCCAAATAACCACAACAGCCAGAGCTGAGCCAATCTGAAGCCAGGAGCTTCTTCCAGGTCTCCCACGTGGGTGCAGTGGGCCAAGTACTTGAGCCATCTCCTACTGCTTTCCCAGGCCATAGCAGAGAGCTGGATCAGAGTGAGTGAGCAGCCGGGACTCAAACTGGTGCCAATATGGGATACTGGCACTGCAGGTGCCGGCTTTACCGGCTATGCCACAGTGCCACTGCCGCCCCCACCCCCAACACCTGGTATACACTTTTAAAAAGAATACATGCTTGGGCTCTACTCTCAAAGATACTCCCAAAAATTCTGATTCAATTTCTCCAGGACTGGGCCTAGACAGGGCATTAAAATGAAATTTGAGGGCTGGGTGCTTTGGTACAGTAGTTAAGCTGTTGCTTAGGGCAACCACATCCCATATCAGACTGCCAAGGTTCAAGTCTTGCTCCACTTCTGATCCAGCTTCCAGCTAAGACACACCCTGGGAAGCAGCTGGCAGTGGCTCAAGTACTTGGGTCCCTACCATCCATGTGGGTGTCCTGGATTGCGTTCTGGGCTCCTTACTTTGGCCTGGCTATTTCAGACATTTGGGGAGTGAACCAGATAATGGAAAATCTCCCTCCCCCCCACCACTTGATCTGCCTTTCAAATGAGTAGATATATTTATATACATATGTATATATTTAAATATACTGTCCTTTAGGTGAGACTGCCTGCAGTAAGGAAGACATAGAGACGACCTGGAAGAAGACGAAGGTACACATCTGAATTAGGAACTTCAGAGGCAAGAGATCTTTCTCGTAACACGTTCTCAGCAGCCTTTGCTTCTAGCAAATCCCTACTCCCCCTCGAAGATACACCGTGGACGTCACCTCTTTCTGCAGGCTTCTCTCGCCCCTTCTGGGCAGGCTCTAGAGTCCCTTCATTACACTCCCACACCTTCATAAACCATGGCTGTTACAGCATCGCTCAAACTGTGCTGTTTAAAATTTTTAATCTGCATCAGTTTCCCACTGGATCCCTACCAACCAGCATAGCAGCCTAGCACACAGCAGGCACTCAATAAATGCTTGTAGAATAAATCCTTGAATACAATGAGAAAGGCAGGTGTTTTGTTAACATCTCAAGAAATGTATACATACGATGTCTAGGTTGGTAAAATTTCTGAGTTTCTTATAAAAAACTGAAAGGAAACGACCGTTGCTGCCGAAGTAGTACATCAACAGGAAGCTCATTTTTCTTTCCTGGGAAAAGCTAATGTTGTCCGCCGAAAGGGGTGATCAATGATAAGCTATCTGAACGTTTGCCCCATGTTACATCCGAGCAGGATTTTAAAACAAAATCCTTCAATATAACACCTAGACCAATTTATTTTGCTCTTCAGTCTCAGCCCAAGGAAACTTCTGTTAAATTCTACGATGCCTTCCCAAAGAAGAAAAGGCTACTGAAAAGGGTGAACATCTGGCCTGCGGGCCGTGTAAGAGCTGCGAAATCATCGGGTCTGGCCCTGCTAAGGCAACCACAGGCAGCATTCGAAATTCAATACATTTATAGCAGGCTCATTTTTTAGTTGATAACATGGTCTGGCCTGCGAATGATGTCATAAATATCCAAGCGGCTCTTAGCAGGACAAGGGCTCCCCAGCCCTGACTTACAGTCAAGGTCCAAGTTTTGTGACACCGATCAGATGGGTCTACTCCTCTGTGAGACACGACCGCTCCCCAGCTGCAACCCCGCGGGCGCCAAGTTCTCCCTGCTGTGGTCTGAAGAGCACTGAGGCCCAGGCAGCCCACGCGGCCCACACGTGCTCCCCACCATGCCATTCCAGGCCTCGCTCTGCTTCTCACTTCCTCATGGGGTGCACCTGTGTCATCAGCAACTATGGAGTGGATAAGAAGGAGAATGGGAAACGGAAACACTACACTGGTTGAGTGCCCCTTACCTGAAACGCTCGGGACCAGGAGCATTTGGGATATTTTCCCCCAAATTTTAGAATATTCTCATATACATCATGAGATCTCTCGGGGGATGAGACCCCAGTCTACACACGAGGCTCGCCTAGGTTTTACATACACCTTGTACTCATGGCCTGAAGCTAATTTTACATGAACATTCTTGGTGACCCTGCATCTGACTGTTAGCTATCACATGAGGTCAGGTGTGAAATTTTCCACCTGAGGTGTCATGTCAGCCTTGAAAAAGTTTCAGCTTTTGCATTTCAGGTTTCTGGATAAAAACTGCACAAAATTACCTTCAGGTCATCTATATAAGGTAGATATGAAACATAGGTGAATATTGTGTGTTGACTTGAGTCCTATCCCCAAGAAATCTTATCAAGTATATGCAAATATTCCAACCTCTTAAAAAACCCAGGTATTTCAGATAAAGAATACTCAACTTGCATCCGTATCTTTCTACCAACAAAGTGACCCTGTAGCCCTCCTGCTGGCTCCATGTTGTCCAAATTCAGCTCAGTAGGCTGGCACTTCATGCTCCTCTAGCTGCCACCTGTCCTTCCAGCCACACCTCCTACTGCAGCACTGTCCCTACACATCCCCCATCCTACAGCATGTCCTCCTGTTTAGGCCGCATCTGGCTGCTGCCCAGCGGCCGCCCCCTCTGTGGACTGTGTGCGTGACACTGTACTGTAAACACCAGATTTCCATGAGTTTTAGACTGCAAGCTCCCTGAGGGCAGGGACTCTTTCATTCAATTTTCACATCTTTGTTTTCTGTATTATTTATTTATTTGCTTGAGAAGCAAAGACACAGAGAGAAGCAGCTCCCATGTGCTGGTTCACTCCCCATATGCCCATGACGGCCAAGGCTGGACCAGGAGCTGGGGACTTAATGCAGGTCTCCCACGTGGAGGGCAGGAGCCGGATCCCTCGAATTGTCAGTGCTGCCTCCCAGGGTCTGCATTAGCTGGAAGCTGGAGTCAGGAGCCAAGGCCTAGAATCAAGCCCAGGGACTCCGACATGGGATGCAGGCTTCTTAACAGCTAGGGTAAACGTCAGCTCCTTAAGACAGTTTTATTGAGATACAATTTATATACTATAAAGTTCACCCTTTTAAGGTCACATGTCAGTGGGTATTGAGTATACTAGCACAGTCATGCAGCCATCAATATCATTGATTTCCAGAACCCTTCATTATCCAGAAAGAAACCCTGTATGTGTGAGCAGTCATGCCTCATCCTTCGCTCCACCAAAGCCTTGGTGAACGTGGCTCTGTTTTTGTGGCCTTGACTATGCCAGACACTTGATATAAACAGAATAATCCGATGTGTTGCCCTGGGGGACTGGCTCCTCTCACCTAGTGCCTCTCCAAGGTCCATCCAGCTGTGGCACGTATCAGAACCTCGTTCCTTCTTGTGGCTGAATCACGTTACACTGCATGGTTACACCACATTTTTAGCATCTTTTCATTAGTTAATGGACATTTAGGTTGTCTCTACTTTTTTGCTACTACAAATAATACCCCCATGGAAATCAATGCACATTCTTTTTGTGCAGACATGTTTTCAATTGTCTGGGGTACATACTCAGGAGTACAGCTGTTATGTACAGGAATTCATCTTTTTTATACATACACACACACTTTGAGGAACTGTCGGAGTGTTTTACAAATTGTTTGCATCACGTTACACTCATATCAGCAGTGTATGAGGGTTCCAATTTCTTCACATCCTTGTCAACACTTGTTATTGTAACTTAAAAAAAAAAATCTTTTTTTTTTTTTGACAGGCAGAGTGGATAGCGAGAGAGACAGACAGAGAGAAAGGTCTTCCTTTGCCATTGGTTCACCCTCCAATGGCCGCCGCGGCCGGCGCGCTGCGGCTGGCGCACCGCGCTGATCCGATGGCAGGAGCCAGGAGCCAGGTGCTTTTCCTGGTCTCCCATGGGGTGCAGGGCCCAAGCACCTGGGCCATCCTCCACTGCACTCCCTGGCCACAGCAGAGAGCTGGCCTGGAAGAGGGGCAGCCGGGACAGAATCCGGCGCCCCAACCGGGACTAGAACCCGGTGTGCCGGCGCCGCTAGGCGGAGGATTAGCCTAGTGAGCCGTGGCGCCGGCCTCTATTTTTTTTTCTGAAAGGCAGCACAACAGAGAGAGGGAGGGAGAGGCAGAGAGACAGACAAATCTTCCAGTTACTGATTCACTCCCCAAACAGCCAGGGTTGGGCCAGGCCAAAGCCAGGAGCCAGGAATTTCATCTAGTCTCCCATGTGGGTGGCAGAGGCCCACGCACCTGGACCATCTCCACTGTTTTCTCAGGCAGGTGAGCAGGGAACCGGATCTAAAGCAGAACATCTGGGGTGCGAACTGGCGCTCCAATAGGGGATGCTGACGTCAGAAACTCAGCCTACGTGCCACAAGTGCAACCCCCTTTTTATTACAGCCGTCCTAGTGGTGTGAGGTGGTATTGCACTGTGGTTTTTGCTTGGCATTTCCCTCTCATTTTTATATTCCCAGAACTTCCAGTTTCTTTTACAAAGTCAGGCAAAGAACACTGACCAGTTTCTTTTTTCCTGATTCATTAATTCAATCACTTATTCTTTAGTTTCCTATGTATCAAGCACCTACAATGTGTCAGAAAGTCTCCCCAAGGCCAAGAACACAACGGTGAACAAAGTAAGTGAAACGAACAGGGAACCAATAAGCCCATAGCCAATAAGCAGGAGGACCGGTCTTTGGTACGGGGCTGTGGCTCTCCTGCGGGATGTCCGGAAGGTGGATGGGGGCCCGGGAGTTGTGCCATCACCTTCACATCTACTCATCTTGCTGGTCTGGGTGTGACTGGTGGAGATCTGACTCCATGCAAGAGGACGTATCCCTACGTCAGAGGCAAGCACCCCTACGTCAGACTCACGTGGATCACAGGGGTGAACAACGCTGTCCTCGGTGCTTTCCCACACGCACCACGGAGGCCCACCTGGTACAGCCTCCTCCTTTTCCGTTCCCAGCCCTCCAGTTGTTCTGGGAGAATCCATCTCCCCCCACGCCCATTCACTCATTCAACAGATACAATTTGCACCCTACTAAGTGCCAGACATGCTTCCAGGTGCTGAGAACACAGCAAACAACACAGACAAAGAAAGATATTTGCATGGAGCTTGCATTTGAGGGGTTCAGCCCTCACTGCAGGCAGCACATGGCCCAGGCTGACCCAATCAGAGTAGCAAACTCCCACTGCTGGAGTGTCTGGCTCCAGAGAAAACTGGGGACTGCGCTTACAGGGCCAATCCGGAAGGACACAAGGAGTGCTCTCCATTCACTTCTTCTTGAGCTAGAAGACTGAAGCCTAGAACATCAGGAGGTCACAGGACGAGACAATCTGCCCAAGCAGGCATCTCACAAACAAGAAAGCAAAGCCAACAGTCAGAGAGAACAGGAGCAACTCCTAAGGTCCCAGTTCACAGCCCTTGATAGGTCATGCCTGAAATATGTCCCTCCTTGGACCTCCAGGGTCAAGAGACTTGTTTATTTATCTTGCTTAAGCACCTGGAGCCAGGTTTTCTCACCCTGGTAAGTAAAGGGGCCCTAGCTGATACACTGCACATGTCTGTGAATCCCAGACAAAATTAGGCAAGCCAAGATCTCTTCGGTTTCATGGGTAACCAGGCGTTTCTCAGACCCACCCAGCCACAGAGCCCCTGGGATGCATGCAACAGGGCAAACTCTAGGCACAGCTCAGGCACAGCCTCGTGCGCACCTGTGCTGGGCCCTCCACCTGCTCTCGGCTTTCTCTTCCTCCCGTCCCTTCCCTAAGTCCCCAGCCTTCCATCACACAAAAGGCTGCTCAGTGAGGACAGGAGACTCTTCCCTCTACAATTCCTCCTGCTCCCCTCTGCTCCGGGTCAAGCTTGCACAATCGGGAGGGGGTCGACAACTGGGCCCAAGAAAGCTCCCCAGTTGCCCAGTCCTTGTGCAAGACTCCAGGTTTTCTTCATTTGTCTTCTGCTCCTGCACAGTTTTGCTCCCATGGAGGGGTCAGCAGCAAAAGGTCCAGCTAGAAGAACGCTGCCTTCTGAACCAGACCTCAAAGTAGTACGGAAATGACACAAAGTCAGGATTTCTTTTTTTTCTTTTCCTTTAAGGAAGCAGAGGCAAAATAAAGCTGGTTTCCTGAAATTCCTCATGAAGGCAAACCTTCCATGTGACAGAAATGATAAGAAGTTCTCTGTGAACACAGACGCCAAGGTGATTAGAAGGCAGCTTGGGTCCCTCGCCGGGGAGGGTGGAGGATCAGAGCCACAGAACTTTCTAATGCCAAGGGGCCAGCTGCACCGGCTGCTCACACTCAACAGTGAGTCCCACATCCCTGTCTCACCTCCCTGTGAGCTTCTCAGGCAGCCCGAGGGCTCATGCACCACCTTGCAGGTGAAATGAAGCAGTCAAGACACATGCACCAAGAACTTTTCTTTGAGAATCTCAACCAAGGGGCCAGTGCTGTGCATAATAGACTAAGCCTCCACCTGCAGCGTTGGCATCCCGAATAGGCTCTGGTTTGAATCCAGTGCCCACTGAACTTCTCGTGAGCTATTAGATTCCACTTTTAAAAGCCACATATCTGGGCTGGTGCTGTGGTGTAACAGGTTAAGCCTCTGCCTGTGGTGCCGGCATCCCATATGGGTACCGGTTCGTGTCCCAGCTGTTCCTCTTCCGATCTAGCTCTCTGCTAATGGCCTGAGAAAGCAGTAGAAGACAACCCAAGTGCTTGGATCCCTGTACCCTCGTGGGAGACCTGGAGGAAGCTCCTGGCTTCAGATGGGCCCAGCTCTGGCCATTGCAACCGTTTGGGGAGTTAGCCAGCAGATGAAAGACCTCTCTCTCTCTCTGTGTCTCTACCCCTCTCTCTGTAACTACCTCTCAAATACATAAATAACTCTTAAAAAAAAAAAGAATCTGAACCATGAGTTACTTAGCTCAATGTAGCCATTCCACAAGGTTATACAAAACATGGTGCACACAAAATATATGTACCATTTTTACTTGTCAGTTACAAACCATGAGAGTGGACAGAAAGGATACATTATTATATAAACTCACAATGGCCGAAGAAGCACAGGGTCTCAGTGGAATCCCGGGCTGGGGATCAGGAGAGAGGGTTAGGGGAGGCTTTCCCCGAGAGGAACAGCTTGAGCCGGGTTTCCAAAGTAAGTGGGAGTTCACCAGTGGACAAGGAAGAAAAAGCACCTCCAGCCAGGGAGCGCGTGGCATTCCACATCACACCTGGCAGGTGCAATGACTGGCTACTGAGGAGACACAAAGCAGAGCCTTCTAAGCAGTCACCTGGTCAAGTCTGTGCTAAGTCCCAGGATGACTGCTCTGCTCAGTTCCTGAGCTGTCTTCAGTCTTCATAAACACCTTTGATGCCTTCTGAAGATGACCGTCTTTTTTTTTTTTTTTTTTTTTTTGACAGGCAGAGTGGACAGTGAGAGAGAGAGACAGAGAGAAAGGTCTTCCTTTGCCGTTGGTTCACCCTCCAATGGCCGCCGCGGCTGGCGCGCTGCGGCCGGCGCACCGCGCTGATCCGATGGCAGGAGCCAGGAGCCAGGTGCTTTTCCTGGTCTCCCATGGGGTGCAGGGCCCAAGCACCTGGGCCATCCTCCACTGCACTCCCTGGCCACAGCAGAGGGCTGGCCTGGAAGAGGGGCAACCGGGACAGAATCCGGCGCCCCGACCGGGACTAGAACCCGGTGTGCCGGCGCCGCTAGGCGGAGGATTAGCCTAGTGAGCCGCGGCGCCGGCCGATGACCGTCTTTTTAACGACAGCTCTAGAATGTTATGGCCACGTCTGACGGACAAGCTCAATGGTCGGGCCTGGGTATATTGGTTTGGGTGGGAAAAAGGGAGGATATCTATAATGTTACATGCTTTCTTGAGTAACTGACAAACTGGGCTTAAGTCAATTCCACAAGGCAAAAAATATTAAATAACATGAAACAGCAGAATCCGGAGAGGACCTATTCAGAAATGGGCTGCTGAACTTGAATTTTTCAGCCAGGTAACAATAGAAATTTTGATATATTTGCTTTTTAAAAGGCCCCCTGTAGTCACAGTTCCCAAGACTAGACAATGGGACTGAAGACACACCCCCCTACAACAGTACAGCAATACAGGAGGAATACAGCAATCCCAGCCCCAACAGGAAGAGTCACTGTATCAGCATAACAAAACACAGCAGCAAGAAATTTCTAGAGGTTACCTAAGGAGCTGACCTGGAGCAGAACACACATTGGTTTACATATTTGCCTGCCTTATTCCTTTAATGTTTTCATCCTGAGTCCACTTAACAATATTTAAAAAGCTAAAGATTTTTTTTTTTTTTTTTTTTTGACAGGCAGAGTGGACAGTGAGAGAGAGAGACCGAGAGAAAGATCTTCCTTTGCCGTTGGTTCACCCTCCAATGGCCGCCGCGGCCGGCACACTGCGCTGATCCGATGGCAGGAGCCAGGAGCCAGGTGCTTCTCCTGGTCTCCCATGGGGTGCAGGGCCCAAGCACCTGGGCCATCCTCCACTGCACTCCCTGGCCACAGCAGAGGGCTGGCCTGGAAGAGGGGCAACCGGGACAGAATCCGGCGCCCCAACCGGGACTAGAACCCAGTGTGCCGGCGCCGCTAGGCAGAGGATTAGCCTAGTGAGCCGCGGCGCCGGCTAAAAGCTAAAGATTCTTAAAAGAAATGATTTTCAAAGTGTAAACTATTTTTAGGGATCTATGTATTTGTCTTGATTTTCTCCGTGAATTTGCCTATTCAGATATGAACTTCCCTGGACAATCCACGGCCTCCCCCGGCCATCACAACACGATCAGACAGCCTCTAAGTACCTGCTCTAAGTTCCTGGTTTTCCGGTGTGAACTGAGCTTTGTTTAATTATGTTTGGCAATTTTTTTTTATAAAAAGCCTATTTCCTGTCACTCATATACCTCTACTGACCTGAGTTGGTTTTTTTTTTTTTTAATTTCCTTGTTGAAATGTAACAAGCTCTAAGTGCTATGTACAAAAGAGAGAAGAGCTTGAACATAATCATAATAGTTTAACTTTAGAACTTAGGGACATTACCATCTATTTATCTGGGGTTTCAATTTACTTCTTTAAGAACAGAAGAACCTGTGGAGCGCTAATTTTTTTTAAGAAACACGGAATCTACAGGGACCTTTTTGCCACGTGCCATCCTGTAGTAGGCTCCATCTGAAATGTCAGTGCAATTGCTTTGCCTTTTTTGTGTTACCGTGAGGCTTAGAATTAAATCCCACACGAGGCGGGGTGTAAATGAGCATCTATCATGAGCCCAAAGAAAGGACATACAAGAAAATTCAGTTGGTTTTCTGAAGGGCTGAACCGAATCAGCATTCGACTCAGGGAGAACAGGAGCAGGGGCACTGTACCGCACTCAGAGGCTGCAATCTCAGGTGCTGTGTACAGAGACTCAGTACCCTGGTTCCAACTTCCAGCTCCCAGGCCAAGCCACACAATGCTAGTCAGTAAAACTAGCTTTAATTTCCTGTCGTAATCGACTTAAACGTGTACATGATGATATAAGCAGTCATGCAGTTGCTATGCATACCTGGTTAGCTTAACTGCTTCCTGCACCTGATTTTAAAGACAATTTTTCTATGACATTAGTGAAGAACAAGGAAAACCAAGAACATGTTAATTTAAGCAAGCCGCAAGTTTAACACCGTAACAGCTACCGATCACAGATTTTGTTAAAGTTCTAATATTCAACTGCTTATTTGCATTGAAATATGTGAAAATGTGTCTGACCTGGAAAGACTTCTGATAGGGTTCACTGGGCGCCAGCAGGGATGCAGGAAATGGGTTAGAATTTGAAATCTAAAAGAAAGGGATCATTTGAGAAATTAAAACCCCAAACAACAATGCAGAAAAGAAAAAAAAAAGCATAGCATTGAAAATCCTTCCAAAAGCTGTTAAAAATGCTAAACAAATTTTGTTAGAGTATGTCCAAATTCCTGTTTACTTAGAACTGGTCAAAACACTTTTTAACTAAAATGTGAATGTCTACCTAACCACATTTCCCACAAACAGTTATTGAGGTTTTTTTTCCCCCTATGCCAGGCCTAAGCTATCTGCATGTCTTAAGTTTCCAATGCTTTTTGCTCATTAAATGCACACATAATTCAGAAGCCACTAAGGAAAAAACTGGCACATTTTGTCATATCAAATTTAAAACTTTCTGCTTGGAGGAAAAAAAAATGGTTGTAAACATGGGAAAGACCAAAAAAGAAAAATGAAAAAAAAATTATACCACAGATGACAGAAAGGAGCTACTTCCATTTATATAGAAAGAGTTCCTGGAAATCATTAAGAAAAATATGACTGGAGGAAAAGCAAAGGACAGGAACAAGTGCCAATGGAAACGCAAACGTCCAATAAAAATAAACAACTAAGCTACCTCCCAACGAAGGAAAACTGCAAATGTATGTGACCACTCACTGGTTACCCGCATCCTACTACAAAGACTGACAAGCCGGGTAACGTGTAACACGAGGCAAGGCCACTGGATATGGGAATTTTCAAATCTGCTCATAGGAGTAGAAATGCAAAACTCCGCAGACGGCCACTGACAGATGTACCTGAGCGAATTTAAAATGCAGGCATCCCTGCTCTGCAATGCCGCTTCTAAGAAAGTACCGATAAACCCATATGGACTCTATTGTTCTAAAACCAAAAGACCAGCAAAAATGACCCGCGTGATCTTCAGTGGAGAGCTGGGTCATGAAATTGTGGTGCGGCTGTACAAGGGCGTGCAAAGCTGATCTGCGTGAGCCGGGAAGAAAAGACCTGTAAGGCCCATCGCTGAGTGCTGAAGGCTATGCAGAGCACAGCAGGATGTAATTGGAGGGAGATTTTTGAAAGCATATGCATACCTACATGGTGTGCGCGCACAGGCACACTCACACACGCTCTCACTTACATCTTTCTTAAAGGAATAATAAAGATCCACAGTTAGTGGCAAACGACCAGCTTAGCAAATTGAAAACATACAGGAAGAGGAAAACAGACCTTGTTTTCCTTGAATTTGCTATCGGGAATGTCATTTAGAATGATGATCTATTATCGGAGGTTAAATGCAGAGCCTGCACGATTCCATGTATTGCAAAGCATAAAAACAGGAAAAACTTATCTACGCCAGGAGGGTGGTGTCGGGACAGGAGGTGGGAGGGGAGGCGGAGAGAGAGCCGGTTTCTGGGATGGTGGCAAGGAGAATGTATTATTTCTTGATCTGATGTGAAAATTCACCAGGCTGCACTGCTAGGAATACATTTCTTTTTTTTTTTTTTTTTTTTTTTTTTTTTTTTTTTTTTTGACAGGCAGAGTGGACAGTGAGAGAGAGAGACAGAGAGAAAGGTCTTCCTTTGCCGTTGGTTCACCCTCCAATGGCCGCCGCTGCAGCCGGCGCACCGCGCTGATCCTGGCAGGAGCCAGGAGCCAGGTGCTTTTTCCTGGTCTCCCATGGGGTGCAGGGCCCAAGCACCTGGGCCATCCTCCACTGCACTCCCTGGCCATAGCAGAGAGCTGGCCTGGAAGAGGGGCAACCGGGACAGAATCCGGCGCCCCAACCGGGACTAGAACCCGGTGTGCCGGCGCCGCAAGGTGGAGGATTAGCCTATTGAGCCACGGCGCCGGCTCTTTTTTTTTTTTTTTTTTTTTTTTTTTTTTGACAGGCAGAGTGGACAGTGAGAGAGAGAGACAGAGAGAAAGGGGGAATACATTTCTGTACTGGTGTTACGCTTTCGTGAAAAGTTAAGAGGAAAAGCCAACTGCCGGGGCTTTTCTAAAGCATAATTCCCATTGAGAAACTGTATGTTTGCAAAGACTAAATTCTAATCTAACTTTTCCAAACTGGTAACCTTTAATAGACATTACTTCCAACTTTATGATTCAGATAATGACCTGACAACCTGGTCCACTGGCCCACCACACATTTTTAATTATACTTTCACATTTGTGGGGAAGGCTCATTACTCTGGTATAATTAGAGGGAGTGGGCTTATTTTAAACTGCCCAGAAACAACACGGCCTGCTGCCTCTTTGCACCTGGCGAGGCTCCTCAAAAGTCTTTCACGAATTTCCCTTTTCCTTGGTTTATTGTCTTAGATGCACCTTAAATCATATGCAGAGACAGACAGGAGGTGATAGACACTTCAAGAAAATGAATAGCAATAAAGCCAAGAAAAGGCGTATTTACATGAGTATTTTGAAAAGGCTTGAATAAAAGCTAAGAATCTGCATATATTTTAGTGGATATAAAAATCCTTAAGATGAAATATGCCTATTTTCCTGACCTGACCCCAACTGCAACATCTACAGAGCTAAGAACTGGACATTTCGCCAACGGCTCCACGTTATGAATGCCCTATGCTATTGTTATCTGACCAATATCTATTGCATACCTGCCACTTGCCTTGTACTATGCGAGGGGAGACTTGAGAGAGCAAGCACACATGGTTTCCTTTCGAGGAACTTATAGCTGAATCGGGGAGATGGATATGCACCACAAAATGCCTCAAATCAGTGTGTACACATTTAGGCTCTGGAGCACAAGGTCTCAACTGCATGAGAAAAAAGAGCAAGGGCCGGACCAAAGATCGGGAAATGCTTCCCTAAGAAAGCGAAATGTAAGTTACCCTGTGAGGACTGAACCACTGAGACAGATGGACATTTACGAACCACCCCCTGCGTTTGAGTCACTTCCCTGCCCTGGGGAGGAAACACACAGATGCAGACCCACTTCTCCTCCATAAATCAGTCTGATCCGGTTAACCCGGTCTGAAAGGGACTAGGTGGCACAGACCAGTTCTACAAAAACAATAACCTGAGAAAACAGAAAAGTAGCACTTAGGAAATGAAATCATACCACAGAAAGATAAGACTTTAAGAATAACCTACAGCCAGCATTGTGGCATTGCCAGTAAGGCCTGCAATGCCGGCATCCCATATGGGTAACAGTTCATGTCCCGGCAGCTCCATTTTTGATCCAGCTCCCTGTGAATGGCCGGGGAAAACCAGCAGAGGATGGCCCAAGTGCTGGGGTCCCTGCACCCATGTGGAAGACACGAATAAAGCTCCTGGCTCCTAGCTTCAGCCTGGCCCAGCCCTAGGTAATATAGCCATCTGGGGAGTGAACCAGCAGATGGAAGATTCTCTCTGTCTGTGTGTGTGTGTGTGTGTCCCTCTTTCTCTGTAATGCTGATTTTCAAATAAGTAAATAAATTTTTTTTAAGAAAAGAATAATCTACAACTGCACAGTCCAGTCCAACAGCTACTAGTAGCAACATGGAGCCACTGAACACTTAAAGGCGACTAATGCATCTGAAGAAATGAATTTTTAATTTCATTTGACTATAATTAATTCTAATATAAATTTATAAAAGATACTTGACTCATATTGGAAAACCTGTAAGCTTCATATTGGAAAACCTGTAAGCAAGTGTAGGACTTCGTGGGGTAGGTACCTCTATTTTTTCAACTCTAAACTTTGTGAAATTTAAATATAGATCAATATTTTGAATCCATATTCAGTGCTGTGAGTTTAAAACACACAATGATTTGAATACCGTGTGTAAAATGTGAAACATCTCAATTTTTTAAAAATAATACATGTTGAAATTATGGTATTTAGTGCCGACAAAACACATTCTTATAACTAATTTCATTGGCTTTTAAATAACTGTCTTCTTTTAGTTTATTTATTTGAAAGGGAGAGAAGGAGGGAGAGAGAAAGAGAGAGTGATCTTCCATCTACTGGTTCACTCCCCAAATGACTGCAAGAGCCAGGGTGGGGCCAGGCCAAAGCCAGGGGCCAGGAACTTCACCCAGGTCTCCCACGTGGATGGCAAGGGCTGGAGCACTTGAGCCATCACTGCTGCCTGGAAGCTGGATGGAAAGCAGAAGTGCCAGGGCTCGGACTAGCACTGCGGTAAGTAATGCGGGCCTCAGGTGGCTTACCCTGCTGTAAGGTAATGTAATGTAGCACAACAGCCATCCCTCATCTTGCTATTTTTTTAATTTGATACTTGGAATTTTCAAATTACATATGTAGCATACATTATTGGAGAAGCATACAGCTCTACTGGGAATGCATACAGATTCCAAAATTTTACCCTCATCCAAATATTACATAGGTTTCCCATGAAAGCTAAGACTAGGGAAATGCTACCTCGATTATAATGTGGAGATTTTGCCAGCATTTACAGCATGTGCCCTTGCTTCCAAAAAAACACTCGCACGCTGAGTTCAAAGTTCAAGTTCCACTCTAGGGATCCAGTTGTGATCTGAAGGCAAAACATAAAACTCCTGAAGTGACACAGTCTGGTGACAACACTTTCTCTCTCAGCAGCGTTCTGTGTCCCACAAGTGGAAATCCACAGGCCTTGTGGGAAGCTCAACACATGTCCAACAACATCACAGAGACAGCTCACAAGCTGAAACCACAGAAGCACTGTTAACAAAGCAGTGAAATTTTGCTTCAGGAAGAGATGCCATGTACTTTTAAATGATTCCAAAGAGCGAAGAAAGAGTCCCAAAGCATGCAAATTACAGTTCTCTCTCCAGCACAAAGATTTTCACTCTGGAACATGCAGGGCATACTAAAACCAGAAACGACACCTTCTGCCTCCAACTTCGAGGCTCAGATAATTACGAACGTGTGGTTCACCGATGTAAATATTGGGCAAGGTATCTGAAAGCTTTGTGGAGTGACACTTGGTCACATAAGGCAGTCCTGGGTATTGCATGACACTTATCAGCCCTACTCTCTACCCCAAAATTATGCATACAGGGGACCTGACCCTTTCCACACCCCCTAAATGGTGTCCCACAAACCATCAACTTTGAACATTACCACCTCAGCCTTTCTTTTCTTTACTCATTTGATACTTAGGTCCCATTCAAGGATGATCAAGACCCAGCACTCTGTCTGTAAGCCAGTTCACCTGTTTCGCTGCAGGCTGTGGCTGCCGTCAATGAGACAGTTACCCTGAGGATCAAATGAGCTGTCCCAAGTTGCATGCTGGCTTGCTTAGTGCCTAGTGCATATTAAATATTCCATAAATGATGACTTTATTAGTTTTTTTTTTTTCTTACATAGATGACTTGTTTCTTCAAGCTATACTTTTTCTGAAGCAAAGCAAAGCATCTTGGAGCTCTTTGTATCATCATCAATAAAATTTTGGTGGTTCATGTCTTTTGTCTTCTTTCTCTGGTCTGTCCCGACTTTTTCTGAAAATATTCACAAATAGTAGGCCAAGTCCAAGAATGAAGCCAAGAATTGTGATTCTAATGGAAACTTTCCTTTTGCCATTATGGAAACCACTGGAACCTGCCAAGCACAGGGATGGCCACCAAGCAAACCATCAGCATGCATCTGCTCTTGGAAAACCTGGGTTACAGTAGTGGATAAATAATACTAAAGTAAACTCCACTTTCTAGGATTAGACATATCTAGAGGGGCCGGTGCTGCGGTGCAGTGGGTTAATGCCCTGGCCTGAAGCGCCGGCATCCCATATGAGCACCAGTTCTCATCCCGGCTGCTCCACTTCCGATCCAGCTCTCTGCTATGGCCTGGGAAAGCAGTAGAAGATGGCCCAAGTCCTTGGGCCCCTGCACCCATGTGGGAGACATGGAAGAAGCTCCTTGCTCCTGGCTCCTTGCTCCTGGCTGCTTCACCTGGGGAGTGAACCAGCGGATGGAAGACCTCTCTCTCTGTGTCTCTACCTCTCTCTGTAACTCTTTCAAATAAATAAAATAAATATTTTAAAAAAATTTTTAAAAGACATATCTAGAAACACATGCTCTCATTGAGCCAATACTATTTTAGGGTTTTCAAGATTCTCCCTGAAGAATATAACCTCTAATCTAGCTATGTGGAATGGAGCAGTTACACCAGATGACTAGCGTCCCTCCAGGACCAACACTATGTAATGTTTACGGAGCGTATTATGTGCCAGTCACTGTGCTAGGAAGGTACTTCTTGTAAGGATTACCTCGTTGATCACTCCCAGCAATCCTCTCAGAGGGCTGATTGTTATTATGCTAACTTTACAAAGGGTCAGGTGTCCTGCTCAGGTCACACTGGAGACAAGCAATGGAGCTGCTGTCAGGTCAGATGTCCATTTGCCTCCAAAGACCAGGCTCAAGTGCTTTGCTCCAGGTTCACTGAGACTCCCGCTCTTGAAATTGACTCAAGTAGCCTGAGTTAATTAATGCTGCAAAGCTTATTATCATGTTCTATGGGAAGGAATTTGAATTTCGAAATTTTTGGAACATTAACCATTGCTAGCAACAAATGTCTTGTTATCTACATACTTGGGCACTGTATACCCGCTACTAAGAATCACTGTTCTTGGAGATCCTAAATTCACCACTTATACAATTTAAATTAGGAAACAGTTGTGGCAATAAAGGTTCAGGAACTAATCCTATCTCCAACTTCTGTATCTTAAGGCAAAAAAATACAAAAGGGCATTGCTTTGTGATTCTAGCTCTTTATCTTACTCTAGTCAATGTTCTCCCAGCCAGATTTCAAAACTAATTCTAAGGACACTATCCAACAACAACAAAGATATGGGGCAGGTGATTGGCCTCGCAGTTACAGATGCTGCTTGGGATGCTATATCCCATATCAGAGGGCCTGGGTTTGAGTTCTGGCTCCACTCCCGATTCTAGCTTCCTGCTAATGTGCACACCGAGAGACAGCAAGTGACAGCTCAAGTGGTTGGGTCCCTGCCACTCATGTGGGAATTGAGATCCCAGCTGGTGGCTTTAGCTTAGCCCAGCACTGACTGTTGTGGGCATTTGGGAGTGAATTACTGGATGGGAGATCTTTTTGTTTGTCCATCTTTCTCTGTCATTCAACACCAACACACACATACACACATACACACACACACAAATAAACCAAACTCCCCACTTAAAAAAAAAAAAACTTTTTAGAAAAAAGAAAAATACATATAGACTAGGAAAAAGCCTGGTTTTTGAAATGTATCCCAAGGGGAAAAACATCAACAGTAGAGAATAAATATTGTCAACAGAAAATTAAGTGTTAGATTTTTCCATTTAAAAGTTACCTTGTAACTTTACACCAGGCTGGTTTTAAATGAAGCAAAAGTTTTCTCTTCCTCCACAAATACACTTGAAGCTCACTTTATATATTTCAAAGGCAAGACATTTGCAGCTTAGAGATAAGAGCAATGCACAAATTTAAAACATGCTGCTATGGGGGGCTGTTTGTTTAGCCTAGCAGTGAAGACTCCCACATCCCATCCGAGAGTATCTGGGTCTGACACCCAGCTCTGGTTCCTGACTTCACCTCCTGCTATGCAGCCCCTGGGAGGCACTGGTGCTGGCTCACGTGGTTCGCTTCCTGCCATCCACGTGAGAGACCTGGATTGAGTTTCTGGCTCCTGGTTGTGGCCCTGGCCCACCCCTGGCCACTGTACGCAGTTCAGGTTGAACTAGCACATTAAAGTGCTCTCTCGCTCTCTTTCAAATAAGATCTGCACATGGCACCTGCAGCAGTCTGCAGATGCCTGGGAAGCCCAGCAGAGACAATGAGAAGGACCACATGGCCATCCCAACAGACAACCTTAATGGGGACTATTTCTACCACTAAACTTTGGGATGCTTCGTTATGCAGGATTACGGTGGCAATGGGTAAACCATTACACTAATTATATCTGCAACAACCAAATGAGATGGCAGCAGGGCCGCTGGAGTTACAGCTGAATTGATCCAGGGGACGCATGCTGTGTTGCGAGGCTCCTGCTGTGGGGGAGTCAACATTTCCCGAGAGTCTGATGCCCTCCTTGGGGCTGGGGAAGGGGGGTCCTGATCAATGTCAGCTGCACCTTCCCCCATGCCTGCTGACCGCTCATCCACAGCACACCACCACTTACACCGTGCACATTCAAGTATGCTGTGGCAGAGCCCGTTTGAGGTCAGATAAGCAGCGTTGTTTCTACGAGGGAAAAAATGGGAAACAATTAAACACCCATCAACAAGAAACCCATTCAGCAAATACCATATCCACACAGCGGCGCTTACTTCAAAGGGAGGATGCTTTATAATTACATGAAGATCTTTACTAAATATTATTCAACAAAAAAACCCAGATCTTTCCTAAAACAGCACGATGAACATATATGCAGGCATTCCTACAGATGATTGCTAACTTTTCTGTTTGCAAATTGTATTAAGAAGATGAGAGGACGGCAGTGTGTGCAGTGTCATTTTTAATTTTTTTTTTTTTTTGACAGGCAGAGTGGACAGTGAGAGAGACAGAGAGACAGAGAGAAAGGTCTTCCTTTGCCGTTGGTTCACCCTCCAATGGCCGCCACGGCCGGCACACCACGCTGATCCGATGGCAGGAGCCAGGTACTTCTCCTGGTCTCCCATGGGGTGCAGGGCCCAAGCACTTGGGCCATCCTCCACTGCACTCCCTGGCCACAGCAGAGAGCTGGCCTGGAAGAGGGGCGACCGGGACAGAATCTGGCACCCTGACCGGGACTAGAACCCGGTGTGCCAGCGCCGCAAGGCGGAGGATTAGCCTAGTGAGCCGCGGCACCGGCCCAGTGTCATTTTTAAAATACGGTTTAAAATCTTCTTATGTTTAAGAAAAGCCACAGATTAAGAAGACCACACCAAACATACAGCCTATTATTATAAAGAAAGTACTCCAGTAACCGCCACCCAGGTCAGAAATTACACTTTGCTGGTGACTCCAGAAGGCCCTCTGTGTATTTCTTCTCCTCAGGAAGCTATGGTAATCACTTCTTTGCATTTCCTTATGCTTGTACTACCCAAGGATACTGCTCTCATCAGTGGTAGGAGTTAGCTATTTTTCCAAATTTGCTATGTCTTTGAATTACTCTATGCTCTTCGCCCATCCTTTTGTTTTCCAACAGTTTATTCACAGAAGAGCCTGAATCTTCTGAGCTATGCTGCCTCCACAGTACGGGTTTTGCTGGGGCTACGTTTAACAGGTTGCTGCAACCTCTGAATTTCCCAGAAATGGGCAGCTGGATTTAGAGACCTGCACAGACTGAGATCCAGCTGCTTTGATGGAGGATGCCGCAAGAAGCGTTCACTCGTGTTTAGTGTTAGCGGCCACGGTTCCTCAATGCCTTGTTCCATTAAATCCACGGAAGCTGGAAAATGCTGATATTTAAATATTCCCATTTCCTTTTCACTTATCAGTGGAAGAATTCTAGGAGATGCTTCCCCGAGTCTACTACTTGGTTACCCAATGGTACAGTTCGTGTAAGACAAGCAGGAAAAGTACTTGGTTTCATTTGAACTCTTCTAAGATAGTGAATTGGTGTTCCAGTTACCTCGGAGGCTAACGGACAATTCCCCCACATCAAGTCCTCACGGATTTAAGCAAATTTGCAATTCTTACTTGCTGGCCAGTAAGAGCCTCTTCAAGTTGGCTCCTGGGTCTGTTTGTCATGCCCTAATAATCTTTGATGGCTTCCTTGCTATCTGCTAACTTGCGATGTCACGCATTCATCTTACATTTCTCCAAAAATTCCTTGGGAAGAACTCCTAAGAGACGTTTTGCCTCCACTGACTTCTTGCATATTTAAGTCTATGTTCTTCATCCTGAAGGTCAGCTATGCTGGATATAAAAAATCTTGGCTCACGTTTTCTTTCCTTAAATACACTCTTCCATTTTCTCATTTTCTTTTGGTATAAAGCGTTTCTGTCAAAAGCCTATAGCAATCTAATTATTTGCTACTGTTTTTCTTTTTGTCTAGATGCCTAAATGCCTTTTTTTTTTTAAAGATTTATTTATTTCAAAGAGTTACACAGAGAAAGGAGAGGCAGAGAGAGTGAGGTTTCCTATCCGTTGGTTCACACCCCAATTGGCCGCAACAGCAGGAGCTGTGCCAATCTAAAGCCAGGAGCTTCTTCCAGGTCTCCCACGCAGGTGCAGGGCCCAAGTACCTGGGCAAACTTCTTCTGCTTTCCCAGGCCATAGCAGAGAGCTGGACTGAAAGTGGAGCAGCCGGACTTGAACCAGCACCCATATGGGATAACGGCACTGCAGGTGGCGGCATTACCCGCTACACTACAGAGCTGGCCCCTTTTATTTTACTTTTTTTTTTTTTTTTTTTTTTTTTGACAGGTAGAGTTAGACAGTGGGAGAGAGAGAGACAGAGAGAAAGGTCTTCCTTCCGTTGGTTCACTTCCCAAATGACCACTACAGCCAGAGCTATGCCAATCTGATGCCAGGAGCCAGGTGCTTCCTCCTGGTCTCCCATGGGGTGCAGGGCCCAAGCACTTGGGCCATCCTCCACTGCACTCCCAGGCCACAGCAGAGAGCTGGACTGGAAGAGGAGCAACTGGGACTAGAACCCGGCACCCATATGGGATGCCAGCGCTGCAGGAGGAGGATTAAACTAGTGCGCCACAGTGCTGGCCCCTATTTTACCTTTTTAAAATCCATCTGCTTTACTAGAATATCTTATTGTAAGTTGAAATTCTAAAATCTGTGATTTTCTCTTTCAAAATATAATTTCATAAATTTTTTTCAGGAAAGTTTTCTTGAACTACAGTATGTGTACCATTCCCTTCCTTTGGTTTTCTGCCCCTATTACCTATATGTTGAAACTGCTTTGTGTATCTTCAATATTTTGCCAACTTTCCCCCCAAATATTATATTTCTTTCTTTCATCCTCTATTTCTGTAGGAAAACATATGTGCTAATATATTCCTCTGAGATTTATTTCTAAAGGATTTTAAAATTTTCTAGTTTCTCTTCAGTTCTGTAACCTCATCCTCGAGTTTTTCTAATTCAGATTTGTGCTGTTCTGGTATGTCGTGTAAAATTTTGTAACGACCTCTTATTTTTTTGAAATAGCATTACAGTTTTAATCTTTTTATTTCTTTTAAACAGCATATATTTCTGCCATGTTTTCATTATCCATAGGGACATTACTCTCTTATTCTGTTATTTTTAAATACAAGTTTGCATGAGATCTAATATTGTTAGTGTTCTGTGCTGGTATAAAATTTCATATATATGGGGCCGGCGCCGTGGCGCAGTAGGTTAATCCTCCCCCTGTGGTGCCGGCATCCCATATAGGTGCAGTTCTAGTCCCAGCTGCTCCTCTTCCAATCCAGCTCTCTGCTGTGGCCTGGGAAATCAGTAGAAGATGGCCCGCGTGCCTGGGCCCCTGCACCTGCATGGGAGATCAGGAAGAAGCACCTGGCTCCTGGTTTCGGATCGGCGCAGCTATGGCCTTAGCAGCCATTAGGGGAGTGAACCAACGGAAGGAAGACCTTTCTCTCTGCTTCTCCCTCTCACTGTCTGTAACTCTACCTCTCAAATAAATAAATAAAAAAAAAACCCTGTGGGACTGAAAAATATATGTAAGATGCATCTCAATAGATGCCTAGATAGACAGATACACACATATCGAGGACACTATTAAAAATTTCATATATATCATTCAAATAAGCTATTGAAGGTCTCTCTACTATGCCCGAGGGCAGGGACTGGGTTGTGTCATTCACTGACCTAGTCCTAGAACTTGGAACCTGGTAGATGTTCATAAGCAGTCGCTAAAGGAATGAATGGGCAAGTTTCCCAGTCACTGCCCACATACATCTGAGATCTCTGCGTCAAGGAAACCTCTGGGGTAGAAGGAGCTGGCAGAGCTGAGTTCTACTGAGGGAGCCTGGGGCTGGAGTTGGTGGAGAAGACGGCAAGCACCCATGTGCTCTCCGTGCTGTATCTGACAGGAAACACTTGACTAGGACTTCTCCAGGTGCGAGGAAGGGATTTAAAAAGCAAAGAACCCTTCTGAAAGAGCTTGGCGCTGCACGGAGAGCCTGCAATTCACGGAACAAGGACGGTATCTGTTCATCAAATCTACTCTCGCAAACACCCCAGATACACAACCGAGAAATGCTGGTGGCAGCGATTCAAACGCTCCAAACAGAAGGGTTCCAAACAGGCATGAGAGGAGGCCTTCGTGTATCAGAACATGAGACGAGCGGTCCCGGCAAGCAGATGGTCGGCTCTCGCTTCTTTTTCTTTAAACGAGATAATTAAAGGAAACTACAGAGCAAGGATCTTGTTCAACTGGCCAAGGAAAATAATTTCCTCTGAAGCAGAACATATCAGGTTCTTTTTGAAAAATATTTTTATTTATTTATTTAAAGGCAGACTGGCGGAGGGAGAGGGAGAGGCTGAGAGAGATCCTTCCATCCACTGGTTCACTCCCCAAATGCACACAACAGCAGGGTTGGGCCAGGTTGAAGCCAGGAGCCAGGAACTCCATCCAAGCCTCTCAACTGGAAGGCAGGAAGGCGAGCACTTGGGCCATCCTCTGCTGCTTCCCAGGCACATTAGTAGGAAACCAGATTGGAAACGGAGGTGGGCGCCCCAAGTGGCGGCTTCACCGGGTGGGCTAGGATGCTAGACCCAGAGCGAGTGAGCTTTTCAATAAAGGATTTCAAGAGTTCTTCAGGCGCTCACAGGTCATCTGGTAAGGCCTGCTCCGGAGTGGAGAGCCATTTCCAGGGCGGCAGGCTCCACGTGGCAGATTCCACGTGGCAGGCTCTATCAGCAGGGGTGTGGGGAAGGCTCAGGGGAGCATGGCCTTGCTAGAAGAAGCTCAAGTGGGGAGTCAGGACACCTGGGATCCGGCCTCTGAAGAACCCAGGTCACTCTGTCGCCTGTGAGCTTTTCTCAGCGGAACCCCTTCTTCATTCCTCCATCATGTCTTGGTAGTGAGAACGAGTAGAGATGCTGAGAAAGATCTCTGTGTAACAGAGTACAGGTGCAAAGTGGCTGCTTTACAATGTAATTTTGTTTAAATAGTTCCATTGCCAGATATACAAGCAACACCGCACAGTCCTGTTGTGAACTAAACATCGAGGGAGGGAGACTGGGCATCCAGGTGGTGTTGAAGCCAACAAAATAAACAAAACTAAGTCTATTTCTGTTCCCCTTCAAGCTCTAAGACATTTCTGCAGGAAGGGAGAGGTAGTTAATAGTACTCGGAGCGCTAAGGCAACTCGAAGATTCCATGCCAGGTTCCTGACTGAGAGAGACGGAGGTAGGAGCCAGAGCTCCTGGATGACCTTGGCCAGGATCCATCTAGAAAGGGCACTGCCCCAACAATCACCACTTCTGGCTGACTTACCAGGCCTGAGTTTCCTGTTGGGGCCCACTGCATGGTCCGAATTCTACTGGAGGCACGCTTGGCCAGACAGCCAAGGTGATCGGTTGAGTTATGTCAAAGGTCATTTGACATGATGCTGAGGCAGCTAAGGAAACCCATGGGCTCGGTGAGCAGCAAGTGGGATTCACCCAGTTAATACTTAGTCCCGCTGGAGACCCCTCCACACTGTGATCGTCCTTTAATCCCAGTTTCCAAGCAAACAGGTCTTTCCTGTAAACACCGAGACTCCCCATTGTTCCGTTTCACTATGTTTAAACTCCTCCATCATGAATCCTGTTTTCACAACATTGCACATTTTTTACGATTAATCGTTCATGTCATTATTGATAATAAATACATGGAGTGAGCAGACATCAGGGCCTCTGCCTGCCTCCACCTTTGGGAGCAGACAGAGTGCCCCTGGTTTTCCCCACATTGAAGCCTCCAATCTGAGTCTGCTTCCTTCATCTGTGCGACACCGGCCCGTCCATCTTTCGGGGATTCGCACAGAAGGACACGGACTTGTGGCCAGGCTGAGAATCCTGCATGACACCAGGCCACTCAAAGGCAGCAGAGCACAGGCTCCAAGCACGGCGCAGGGTGGAAGCGTGGAAGCCTTAGTCCTCAGTCTGTTCCACTGCCTCCGCCAGCAAGCAGAAAGATGGATGCAGCCGAGGAAAGGCAGGCCCCAGAGACTCGCTGCAGGGTTCACCGACCATTCACCTGCTGGTTCCAGAAGCTTCCTTTCGTGAAAAGGATTATTTATTTATTTGAAAAGCTGAGCAAGAGCAAGAGTGACCTTCTACCCTCAAGTTCACTCCCCAAATGACTGCCACAGCCCAGCCTGCGTCAGGCCAAAGCCAGGAGGCCCAAACTCCATCCGGGTCTCCCACGTGGGTATCAGGTGGCCCAAACTCTTGGGCCATCTGCTGCTGCTTTCCCAGGCGCATTAGCAGGGAGCTGGATGGTAAGCAGAGCAGCCAGGACTAGAACCAGGGCTTTGACTTGGGATGCTGATGACCCAAACAGTGGCTTAACCCACTGTGGCACAGCGCCAGCCCCAGATGAAGGTATGTTAAGAAGAAATTAGGAGAGGCCAACTGTGTAGTGTAGTGGGTAAAGCCGCCGCCTGCAGTGCCGGCATCCCATATGGGCACTGGTTCAAATCCTGGCTGCTCCACTTCCAATCCAGCTCCTTGCTAATGTGCCTGGGAAAGCAGTGGAAGATGGCCCAAGTCCTTGGGACCCTGCACCCACATGGGAGACCCAGAAGAAGCTCCAGGCTCCTGGCTTCAGATAGGCCCAGCTCCAGCCATTATGGCCATATGGAGAGTGAACCAGTGTATTGAAAACCTCTCTCTGTCTGTCTCTCTGTTCAAATAAATAAATACATCTTTTTTTTTCTTTTTTTTTTTTAAACAAAAGAAGAAGTTCGGAACAAAAGAAGAACTTCTCTTCGGCCGCGTCACAGCAGCAGTGTGCAGCTCTACTGCTGGTCTGCCTCCTGCCTTCCCCTGGATCTCTTCCATTCTCCCCACGCTCTCGAAATCCTGACATATGTAATGTCACTTCCTTAGTCCCTGTCTATGAAAACCAAATCCATTGAGAAATGACGGGGAAATCCCATCGGCACACAAGGTACACAGAGATCAAGCAGGCTCTCTCCACGCAGGGGCTTGGAAGGCACGTGGCAGTTTCCTAATGCTGATCCTGCCACTGACTGTGAGCAGGCACCAGGAGAAAACTCGACTAACCATCTCCCGCAATGCCTGATCCATTCCCACCCCTACTCGATGGATGGGCTAACAGGCAGCAAGACACTGAATCATTGCTCAAGGACATGGACTACAGCAGATGGTGAGGCTATGTTGCGTTAAACCTCTCTGAACTTCAGAGCTCTCATCTCAGAAGTAAAACCCTTGGGGCGTGCATTGTGGTACAGCAATTTAAGCTGCTGCCTGTGATGCTGGCTTCCCCTATCAGAGCACCACATCAAATCCTGGCCGTTCCACTTCCCATCCAGGCCCCTGCTAAGGCACCTGGGAAAGCAGATGGAATATAGCACTTTGTCTCTGTGTAACCCTGCCATTCAGATGAATAAAATAGATCTTAAAACACTAGGGCCCGATGTTGTGGCACAGCAAGGTAGGCTGCCGCCTGCAGTGCCAGCATCCCACGTGGGCACCGGCTTGCATCCTGGCTGTCCCACTTCCAACCCAGCTCCCTACTAATGTACCTGGGAAAGCAGGGGGGATGGCCCAAGTGGTTGGGCCCTTGCACTCACTTGGGAGGCCTGGATCAAGTTCCTGGCTCTTGCTTGGCCCAGCCCCGGCTATTGCAGCCATTTGGAGAGTGAACCAGTGGATGAAAGACTTCTTTCTCTCTGTCTCTCCCTCTCTCTAACTCTTCCAAATTAAATTTTTTTCAAAAGTAAAAACCCAATGTCCCTCACATGGCTACTCCGCAAATGCAACAAGCATACATGAAGCAATTTAACACAAAGCTTAGATTTATTTCTTCTCCCTCCTAGCATTTCTGAGACTTTCCAAGGTACAATCCGGAAGTTTTCAGTTAGGTGAGAACAGGGCGATCTGAGAAGTGCATGGCAGTCTTTCAGCCATGTCTCACTGATGTATCATAACAGCGCTCAAAGCATCACCAACCCCACTGCAGAGGAGGGAGAGGGAGCCCAGACACTGTGCTGGTGACGGAGCCAGGACTGAAACCCAGTACAGCAGACAGCTTTCCCGGCTTGAAGGGGTAAGGGCTTTGAGGGCAGTCGTCTGGATCCCTTCCTCGTCCCCACGCCAAGCACGGCGCACAGCTCTGCTAACTCCACACACAGCATGGGCTTCTGTGCCGTGCCAGGGCTCCCCCTCCCAGAGGAATCAAGATCGAAAACCATTGTCACAGAGCAAACAGGGGCAGTCACACTTACTAACTGCACAATTAGCACCTGTTCTAAGGCAAGATAATAAAAAAGAGGAGGGAGGGAGAGGAAGCGAATGGACAGAGAGAGGCAAACACCCCAGCCTGCAGAAACTGTAACGTAACAGGAGCCAAACTGCAAAGTCCGCTCTCTCATCTACTTCCGGGCTTTTTCCAGGTCTCCTGCAGCCACCTGCTGCTGTCCCTTCTCGGCCCTCCAGCGGGGGCTGCACTCAGCGCAGAAGACACAGCTGGCCAGGGCTGCCATGCTCGGCCTGGACCCATCAGCTGCAGCCGCCTGGAGTACAGGGCGCTGCTCTCAACACAGGATGCAGCCTCCCAAAGAAACAGCAAGGTCCTGTGTCTCCAGCCACAGTTGGCCTTGCCCGTCAGCACTTAGGCAGAAGTCAAAGACCACGGCCATGGAAGCTGGAGCAAAGGTGTTCCCCGAATGCAAGTGCACACGCACCCCTCCTTCTGCTCTCCTGGATGCACGCTGGGCGCAGGACAAGCCACAGCAGAATCCTGAGCGTCTCCATCACAAGCTGGCCCCAACCCCCTGAGACCCACTGTGGGCTGACGCCAGCCTCCCATAGCTGTGCCACAGAGGAAAAGGGCTCTGTAAGAACAGCCCGTTACTCTCCCAAGGAATCCCTCAGCTTCCCTAATCCAGGGAGGGGGGCATCCGAGCGGCTTCCCAGGCATCTCCACTCTGTCTGTCTCCTGCCTCCATGACCAGCTTGAGACCTGTTACCATCTGTCTGTCCTCCCAAGCCCCTAACTCAGAATTCTCCTCCCTTTATTTCCCAGGTCACTGCCAAGGCCAGGCTTCAGGACCTCTCCTGGAGCCCACAATCAACTTCTCATTGATCCCCAGCACCTGCCCCTGGTGCACCTGCGCACTCCTACAGATTCACTTTCCTAGGAGAATCCAACACCTTTATCTCCACCATCACTCGCACGCTCCAGACCTCTGCCAGCTGGGACTTTGGCCCAGACCCCTGCGTGTGAACTCCATGTCCACGGTTCCCCAAGAGTGTTTCTCTGGGCAAGTCACCGAACCTCAGTCTGCACCCCTGTAAAATGGAGCTAACGAGGAGGGCATCCACACTCCAGCCTTGTGGGAATGACACATTGCGGGAATGCTTCATTGGAGTGGAAAGCACTCCAACTGTTGCAGCTACATAGCGCGCGTCTGTAAGGGTTAACTGCCACTGTCGCCAGCATCATCAATAGTTTAAGAGCTCCCATGTGGTAAGCAACAAAGTAAAAATGATCCCACTCCACCCATAGGCTCAGACCCTCCACGTCTCAGCATACTGACTGGACGCGCCCCAACCCGCTCCTGATCCGCCTGGACGTAACCACCCTCCAGCACCTGATTCCACAGGGCCAGCAGCCCCACCGAAGCCAGCGCGTGCTCTTCCACCCACTCCGCTTGGGCTGCCTCCCGCCAGTGCCCACCGGAGCCTCCCCAGCTCTGGGGACGAGTTGGAGCCCTCATCCCACCTGAGCACTGCCACCCGGGACTCCAGCGGGAGGCAGCGATGAAGCCGGCACGCCTCGCCGGGTCACAGGGCCCGTCCCCACCTGACCGAGGACCACTTCCGGCTGGGAAGTCTGGCAGGTAGCAGGGGCGGGCGCCGTACGAAGCTCCTGGAGGTGCCACAGCGCTTCTGGTGGCTTTGGAACAATCTCATAACCAAGGAGGGGGCGTGCTGGGTACCTACACCTGTTTTTGTTCCTTCAACGGCTGAAATGGTTTGAGGTCTGAAGTTCGCAGGCTATAGAGAAAAACAGATTCCTGCCAGGGGATGTCCCGAATCCCTTTCTCCTTACAATCTGATGACCTGATTACTTAGAGTCCTTTGTTCGAGTAGACCAGAGGAGAATTCTCATTCCGCACCTTCGGTCATCTCCACGGTACGTATCACAGATCCTTTCCTACCTCCCAGGGGAAAACAATCCCTGCAAATGTGACATCCAAAGCCCAAGACAGACAGAAGAAAATCCAAATTACTTCGCCCTACCCCTCAACTCAGCAAGTGGAATTCCAGGATAAAGTTTTTTTTCTCCACAAATGTACAGAACCAGTCCTCGCATTTCTTAAAATCACCAGCTTAGCACTTAGCCACAAGGAATTTGAAAAGAGGCAGGAAGTTTAATAATACCATTACCCTGAAATCCTAGAGAGTCGGCTGGCGCTTCCCATTTTCAAGAAATCGAACTGTTTACGCTATCACCTCTAGTCCTGCTGGTTCCTATAAAGCCATAAATACACACAATGCAGCTCACCGGGAAACCGGCTAAGATGATCATAAAAACGGCTATAAGGAAGATAATAACGCCTGTGAAGAATGAAAGCCCTACTGTACTCGCTGTTGCGAGTTCACTTATTTTGAAAATTACATTTCTAAGGCCACAACTCATCACTTGCAACTGTGACCAACTTTTAATTCAAGTTAGAAGTTTCTTCTCAGAGCCTGTTTCCACACGGGGGAAAAGGTCACACTGAATGTCAAGGACATTTATGAGGCTATCACAGCAGATGGGAAAGGCTCCCACCCCTCTGTCTTCACATGGGCTGCCTGTAGCACTGAGTCAGCTCTGAGGATCAGAAAGCCCGAGAGTGGCTACGGCAAACAAGAAGGTGCTGGAACACCCAGGGCTGCTACTGTTGGCTCAGCAGCAACAACATCATCAGGGCAGCTTGTGTTCGTGCTTACTGTCTCATGGTGACAGGATGGCTGCTGCATATCTAACCATCTCATCAGCATTCAAGACAGAAAAAAGAGGGAAAAGCAAGGAACTAACAGTGACAAGGCTCATGTGTCCGTTTCATCAGAACAATAGATAATCCTTTCCCAGAAAACCCTCCCTCCTCTCTCCTCCCAGTTAACTCATTCTTGGGTCTAGTAGCCAGAATGAGATCACAGGGCCATATTCAGTACAAGGAGTCCTGGGACAGCGGGGCTCAGGATGGTACGTAGGCCTGCAGACCACCACGATCCGCTGTTCACTGTTGATCCTCATGCCTCCCGGAAGCACATCCAGGCGCTGTCGGGAACACTGGGGCAGGAGAGGGGTGGTGAGTGGGTAACTGCCTGCTTTCGAGTCTCCAGCATGGGAGAAGGAAGTCACGTGATGAACAGAGAAGATAATCTCAGTGTTTCCCACGCTTTCTGCTCCCCGTATCGTTTCCACCCTCTATAAAGTAGTATCTGAAAAATCCCAATGCCCGTAAGAACACACAGACAAAAATGCTGCAGTCTTAAATTCATGAGCTCGGACTTTCCTCCCTCTCCACAGACAGCTCTCAACTGGCAGTCAAGGGGCTACGGGCCTTGTCGCCGGGAAGCCCCGCCACAACCTGAACAGTACCGAGTTTTCCCCGAGACAGGTTCCCTGTTCCCTGGGCAGAAAGGCACGGCAGCTCCACCTCTGACTTCTCAGGCACTGAGGCAGCGGGAAGCGTCCTAGGTGCACTATCTCACGCTGCTTTCCCCTTGCTCTTGTCTCCTGCCCTGGCCCTTCTGCATCAAACAGGTGCACCCACTTAGCACCCTGGGTCTCCCTTCACACCACGCCACCCCCCTACTGGGCCTTCCCTGGCTTCCCTTGCTACTCTGAGGACACATCCTGAACCCCAAGGCCCGCAAGTCTGACTTGCTTCCCCAACATCGCCCTCGACCCCATCCCACCATGCTCAGTACGCCCAGGCCCTGGCCCCTTCCCGCGCCTTAGCACCCCCCGAGCCCCCAGCCTGGCATGAGCTTCCCTCGGTTCGTCACTGGCTGGGCTTCCCCCCATGCTGCAGACAGTAGCTGAAACATCGCTTCTCCAGTGAGCTCATCCTGGGTCTCCGCGAGCCACGTGGGCCCTGTCCAGAACCGCACACCCCACCACGCATTCCTCCGCGGTCTGCACACAACCCACGATGACCAACACAGCTGGGAGGATTTTTACCCAAAGCTCCACGGCAGTGGAGACCTTTCCCAACCTCACTGCTTCACTCTCAGTGCCCCGCACATCCTGCTTCCACGGCTGGCTCGAAGTCACTTTGTATCCCTGACTCTTCCAGGGGGTCACCAAACGGACACTGCATCCCCAGGACCCTCCCCGCTGCAGGTGGGACCTTGGATCTCCCTCCCTGTCCCACAACATCCATCCTCGTCACCCCGTCTCTTCTATACCCAAATAGGCACACGGTGGTTAAGAGCACAGACCCTGGAGTCAGGTGGCCTGGGTTCAATGCCAACTCCGACACTTTGAAAGGCAGAGTTACAGAGCGATAGAGGTGAGAGGGAGAGGGAGAGGGAGAGGGGGAGAGGGGGAGAGAAAGAGAGAGAGAGAGAGAGAGAGAGAGAGAGAGAGAGAGAGAGAGACACCTTCTGTCTACTAGTTCCCTCCTCCAGACGGCCCCAACGGCCAGGGCTGGGCCAGGCCAAGGCCAGGAGCTTCACCTGGGCTTCCCACATGGGTTTGGAGACCCAAGGACTTGGGCCATCCTCTGCTACTTTCCAAGGCACATTAGCAGGGAGCTGGATGGGAAGCGGAGCAGCCAGGACTCGAGCCAGCATCCATACGGGATGCCGGCACTGCAGGCGGCAGCTTAACCCAGTGTGCCACAATGGTGGCCTGCACCTTTTCTCTCAAACAGGAAATGAGGAAGCCCCTTTAAACGAGACCGAGTGTAAGGAATGGTGACCTCAAAATCAAACAGTTTCTGTCTCCTGATCTTCAGAAACAACAGGAAATCCTCTCTGCCCAACCAAGCCCCAGTCCCGAGCACAGGATGGCAGAAGGTCAGCATGTGTTTCTAGAGTCTGCGGGGCCATGCTGGCTGTATGGGCATCAGGTTCCAAACACGCAATACGTAGCTGCAGCTCCCTGAGGGTTTTCCTGCAACCTGGAAGATGAGGATCAACTTTCCCCGGAACTGGACACTCCTGGGGAAGAGCCGGCGGGGAGAAAACAAGCAGATTCCCACGGATGTGAGTACCTTCCACAGTCAAAGGGCAGAAACTGACGGAGAAGCACAGGTAGCCCTTTAACAGTGCACTTGCTGTAGAATATTCCATACTGTGCTCCTGCCATTTTCTATTTCTTAATATATATTCATAACAGAAAGGTCTAGAAAGTCCAGAGGCTAATAACCGACTGACCTGTTACGTGACTCTGAAATGCATCAGCTCATTCCCTTCTGGATTCTATCAGTTTCATTTTGCAAGGATTTCCGTGACCTTCATTCAGGTCATCAGAGTTCACCGCCCCCGGGAACAATTTCAGGTTTGCACAGATGAGCAAGTGTCCAGGAACTTTGCAAAAATACGCTGATTTCTTTGCTTTCAAAACTGCCCCATAAAGTTGCCTACTGTCCTCTCTCCCTACCAAGGCTGCACAGAGAAGTCTCGGGGTCTTCGGGTCTCCAAGTGTGGCGAGGGGGGTTTCCTCCCTGCCACCCCTTAGCAGGAGGTGCTGGGGCCACCTCCCCAAGGACACCTCAATCTTGTCCCATTCCAGGTCAAAGCCTGGCCTCAGACGCAGAAGGGCCCATTTCCAATCGGTCCCATCTTCCACACTGTCTTCCTCTGACGGAAGAGAAGAGGCAGTTCAGGAAATCCTGCCATCGTCAAAGTACTGGGCACGAAGGGACTCGCCGCACTCTAGAACAGACACAGTGAGCCAGAGAGCGAGCCTATGGAAGGGGAACAGGAAGTCACCGTGCTCCCCTCCAAGGGCTACTGGGCCACCACTTCCAAATCTCATTCTGCAGAAAATCAGACTTGACGCGAGGTGCCCAGTTCCTCCCCCGAGGACATGTTATGGGGCTTCTCACCCCTGCTCTCCCCATTTGTCCCCGCTGACGAACAAGATGGATCCAGAACATCAAACAACAAGGAGACTTTTTTTTTTTTTTTTTTTTTTGGTACAGCAAAGCAAGATTCCAAGTTTCTACTCAGTGGATGTGAAGTATAGAGGAAGTTCTTAAAGAATGCAAAGTGACAAAGAAGGGATTTTAATTTAGACTATCACAATTTAACTCCTCTCTTCAGAGAAAGATTAATATAGAGGAGTAACCTTTATTAGGGTTAGTATCAAGATAGAGCCTTATGTACTAGACATATGGAGAAGCACAATATTGATGAGTACTTAGAATACAGCGGCGGCAGGCCTAAGACACCCCCTTTCACAGCCTGGGTCCCAATGCGAAGCAGAAATCTAGGCCCATGTGTTGCCTCTGACACAGGGACAGGAAGTGTGTTCTGTTACTGTGGATTCGTTCTGAGAGGAGGAGCGTGGTGGGGGCAAGAGGCGTGGAGTCACCACAGAGACCCCAGGAGCCGGGTGAAAGCAGGTCAGAGGGGAGCAGCCCACAGACTCGTTTATTTCAGCTGGTACAGTAGCTTAAACAGCCAAGGCGGCCAATCTGGTCAAAGTGCGGTCTATGCCCTAACCAATCACAGCCTGTTGCCATGCAGTTTCTGAAGCCATCCAATCACATTCTGCTGGCAGGCAGGCTCCGTTGCCATGTGGTTTCCAATGCCATCCAATCACAGCCTGTTGCCAGGCAGTTTCTGTTGCCAGCGGCCATCTTGGCATAGCCTTCTCATTCCACCAGAGTTCTACGAGTAAAGTGGCCATGGATGGCACTGCCTCTCATGACGCAACAAAAGTGTGGTGCACGGCACCCCAGCAGAAGAACCCCAGGACTGAATTCATGTTTGTCTGACACCTACTATGTTTAAGGTCCTGGGGAAACGAGGGATTGCAATCGGGTGGCTCAAGGGTCCGCAGAGCCTTCCATCAGCCCGTGTGGATGAGGCTCCAGCAGTACACGAGCGCTGAGCTGACAGGGAAGGGCTCCGGTTCCGAACACGAAGAAAGGGGTAACTACCCACTTTCTAAATACAAAGGAAAAGTCAAAGTTGCGAGCAATAAATCCCTGGGCTGGAACTGAAGAAAGCTAAAGCCAGGGAGAAAAAGCTGGGGCTTTGAGATTGAGAAGGGCATTGAAACGTGACATGACCCTCATGTCCAGGGGTTAAGCTTCTGCAAGTCTGCAGAGGAGAAGGGGCCACATCTTGCCGAGAAGGAACCTAGATCTTAGGATGGCTCCCACATGGATGCAGGGCAGCCAATTCCACAACGCCCCTGTGGCAACAGGTCCCCAGGCTGGGAAGAGTGCACACCCAGGGCCAGGAGCACTGATGCCCATGGGGCACAAACTGAAGTGAACGAGAAACTGCCCTGCACTTTCAAAGTCCTAGGCGCCCAGAAATCTCGCCAAACCCTCACTGAAGAGGCCTGCATACCCCAAACCAGGAAACAGTGCACCAGAAAAGAGAGCCAATGCAAATGCAAAGTCTGTACCCAAGAGCCAGACGCAGTAGGAGAATCTAAAAAAGACTTCAAAATGCATTTAAATGATTGAAAAAGCAAAAACAGAACAGTATGAAAGGATGGCAGGTGAATTAGACAAAATCTACTAGAAATTGCAAAAGTGAAGGAAGATATAAATATATCTTTCACTGAAATGAAAATTTTAGTATACACAAGATCAATATATAACACTCAATACTACTTCCATCTGCTAGCCATGAATAATCGAAAAAAAGCAGTTAAAATTTAATTCCATTTATAATAGTACCGAAAAAATACAATATTTAGGAGTAAATTTAACAGAAGTGTAAGATTTGTACACTGAAAACTACAAAACATCATTAAAAGAAATTAAAGAAGACAAAAATAAGTGGAAGGACTACATCATTAAGTTGAGAATGCTTGAAAGTAAGTGTTAGCCTAGTGCGTAAAACACCCACGCTCCACATCAGAGTACCTGGGTTCCTGCCAGTGTGGACCTTGAGAGGCAGCAGTGATGGCTCAGGGAATTAGGTTTCTGCCACCCTCATGAGAGACTTGGATTGAGTTTCCAGCTGCAGCCCACAGCCCTGGCCCCAGCCACTGTGGGCATCTGAGAAATAAACCAGCAAACAGGAACATGTACTCTCTGTGTCTCTCTCTGTTTGCCTCTGTAAAAAAAATAATAGCGATACTTTCATCAGTGATCTAGAAACATAACATTATTCCCATCAAAATCCATTTGGATTCTTCACAGAAATTGACAGGCTTATTGTAAGATGGCAAAGAATAATCTTTGCAAAGAATACTGCTAGGACAGCTACATACCCACATGTAAAACGGCAAAGTTAGACAATTACCTAAATATGAGAGTGAGGCATATAATATGCCCAGGAAAAAACACAGAGGCACAACTCCAAGACCTCGCTTAGAGCAATGTTTCGTTAGATGTAACATTAAAAGCAAAAGCAACCAAAGAAAAACTAGACAAACTGGACTTTACAAAAATTAAAAACTTGTATGTGGGAAGAGAGCAAAATCCACAGAGTGGAAAAGTTCTGCATATAATATATGATGGAAGCCTAGTACACAGAATATCATATAAAGATTGCTCACAACAATAGAAAAAATGATAACTCACTTTTAAAATGAGCAAATGATTCGAATAACTTTTTTGCCAAAGGAAATATACAAATTGGGGTGGGAACTGGGTGCGGCAGCTAAGTTGTTGTTCGGGACGCCAACAGCCGGTACTGGAGTGCCTGGTTCAGGTCCTGGCTCCTCCTCTTCCCACCCAGCTTCCTGCTGAAGCCCACCCTGTGAGGCAGCAGGTGGTGATGGTCTGAGGACTCAATGGGGAACTTTAATTACAGGCTAGAAACAGTCACAGAGTGAACTCATGAATTGGAAGACAACTTGGGCAGAGACTGTAATGACTTAGCTGGGGTTTGACACAACAGGAGTGGGAGATTTGTCAACAAAACAGAATCCTGGAAATCAGAGCCTCTTTATGGCTTCCTTTGGCCATTTCTTCTTAGTCCCATCAGGTAACGAGTAGCCCACCACGTTAGGTACCTGGCATAGCAATTCAGACATGGATTGCTTGTGTGGCTGTTTGTTGGAACTAGGATTCCGTAAATAAATGCAGTAATTGTGCGTGTGTGCGTGCGTGCGCTCACATGTGCACAAGTGCGTTAGTGCCTATAACAGCAAATAGTTGATGGTAAACAGAAAAGGAACAAGTTCTGGTTGAGAGAAGGGAGATGTGATAGGCTGAAGAGTGCGCCCGTCCTTCAAAGAAATTAACATGCCAACCTCACCGCTGAATGCCACCTTACCCAGGCACCAACGGCATTCTGCAGATGTAGTTAAGCCGAACTCCTGAGACAGGCGATCTCTGGGTGGCCTGGGCCACACCTGCTACCACAGTTACCTCTATAACAACAGGGGCAGAGGGAGGCTTGTCCACAGAGGAGGAGAAGGCAAGGTGAGCCAAGGCTGGGGGTGGGGTCTGCTTTGAAGACAGAGAAAGGGCAAGACAGGCAGCTCGCAGGCTGAAAACTCCAAGGCTGTGGCTCCTTGTGCAGAGCCTCCAGAAGGAAGCTACCTCGCCGGCTTCCAAAAGTATGAGGGAATACATTGGGATTTAAGTCACAAAATCCGCAACAATTCGTTAGAACAGCCATAGGAAGCAAAACAGGAAGCAGGAAGCAGAGCAGTAGTAAGGGAGATTCTGCAAGTCAGAAATAAAAGAAACGAAGTCTGGAACCACCCCTGGGTTTGTAGAGAACGATAAGGAGGGACAGGTAAGGGAGATGACAGACTCAGTGGGCACGAACTACAGGGGCTGTTACCCTGAGCACAGCTGAAATACAGCTCCATATACGTTAGAAAACAGGATTCAGTGCCACCACGCACGCGTCAGCTCTGCAGGCCGGGGTCTGGAGACTACTGCAACGGGTCCGGACACCTACAGTCCAGGGGTGGGAGTGGAAGCACAGGCAGGCCGAGGAATGGGTGGCTATAAACAATGATGCACAAGGACACAGTCCTATTAGCAATTCCCAGAATGCTTTAAAAATGCCAGTTTTAATGCAGGCACAAAGAGCTGCATGGAAACTTTGGAGAGCCCGAGCCACATGCTTCTAATTTTGGCGCTCAATGGATGCCGTTCTACATTCCACCGAAGAACAGCATCCTGGCCTTGAAAGGCAGCACAATGATCCCAAAACAGCAAGAAAGCGAAGGAAAATTCCAGGTTGACATCTGAGCCTCCGAAACAACCCAGAGCACACCCGGATGTCCTGCCACCCTTGACCGAAGGCTCAGACCACACTTAGCGGCACCATCATAAACACAACCATAAATTCCTGTGTCCAGGGACCAGTGTGGCCCTGTGCCCACACAGACCTGACACAGAGGTGCTGAGTCTTTTAGCTTTATTTTTTTTCTTTTTTGCCATACACAGGAGGGGACAGAGCGGCCGAGGCCAAATCTTCCGACGGCTAAGGCGGCCACTGCAGAAGCCGGCAGCAGGCTTCACCAAGCAGACCTGGCAGGCTAATCGGGAGGCAGAGAGGGAGGCAGGAAGAAGGCAAAAGAAGCCACAGGAACTCAACGGCAGTGTGAATGTGCTGGCCTAGGGATCAGGGACACTGGACACGATCAGAGTGGAAACCTCAGACAGCGAGAACCACTCTGGAGTTCCAGGCAAGCGTGGCTCGCACAGCGAGCTTGGTGGACTTGGGAACAGGCGGCCTCGCTCTCCCGCCCACCTGAAGAAGGCACAAGGACCATATCCAGCAATACAGGTGAGCAATGTGTTTCTCCACAGGACCACACAAATCTTAGACTTTCAACGTCAGGAGATGGAGCAGAGACTGCGCAGGCAGGTGCATACCACATAAAACCCTCCATCTGCTCCTATGCAAAAAGACAGGGGCTGGATTTGGGCCACCTACATTAGTTTGCCAAACTCTGGTCTGCACGCAAGTGTGAACCTTCATTCTGATGATGTTCACAGAGACAGTCGCTAATTTCCGAGTAAAACAGCAACGCCCTTGGAGATATTAAAGGCCCACGGGAAGGACCCCAGCACTGCAGGCTTCATGCTGGTCCCTGGTCAGACTCCCACTTCTGTTGTGGCATGTCCCTGCTCGTGGCCCTATGGTATAAGGATGGTTCTAACGTCTCTGGGAGGAAAAAAACCTGACAGCACAAGGGAGTAAGACTTCCAGGCGGCTACAAACAGGACCATGGGAAGGAGAGAGACGCACAAGCATGGTGGGGAATGAGCCCTCCGAGCCCCATGGTCTAAGGCCACAATTCTAGGGAGTTCCAAAGGGAAGTAGCAAAGATGAACAAATAGCTGCACAGCTGGCTCAAGGCTCCAAAAATACATCTGGGACAAAGTGTCCTTTATACCCATCGAAGGAGCTCCCGGTATGGGCAGTACTCACATCTCTCCTAGGTTAACCAGGGACAGAGGTGAATGGGACCAGGCTGCAGCGTTGGGAGCCACCAGACGCCACCTCTGAGTGAAGGGAAGAGCCCTCTTCGTGGGAAAATACCCAACAGTCGGAGCCGGAGACCCACTAAACAAAGACACAGACGGCGGACCCCCTGGCTGAGTCCCAGAATGTTATTTATTTCAAATGAATTTAATGTTTTAAATTAAAACAGTTGTTACCCACTGGGAAATGTTTTCAATTGATTTCAAATGTTATATATTGTGATGAAAAAAAGAAAGCTTAAAATAAAAAGCCTGTGAATGGATGGATGCATTGAAACAGAAAAAGGAGATGCTGGCTTGCAGACACTCAGGTCTCCTTAGGGCCCCTTGATTATAAAAATCCTAATTTAGATAACATTGCTCACCATTCAAAATCGAAAACTTAGCCTAGGGCGTAGCAGTCTCTGGCATTTCTAAACCTTCTCATATAAATCTTATAAACCTTCAGCAGCTCAGTAGCCCGTGAGATTCTACAAGCCGTGAGATTACAGAGACAGAGAGAGAGAGAGAGAGAGAGAGAGCAAGCGAGCAAGCGAGCACACAGTTGCATACATACATGAGCCGCCTGCACGAGAGTGAGCCTCCGGGTGCCGCCTGCCCATAGCGACAGTCAGCACATTAGGCAGGGCCCTCGGCGGTCCCCCAGAACTCAGGAAAGACTGACAGGTTTAGCTGTAGTACAGGGAGACAAAGAAAAAAAGATAGAAACAAAACGGAGACTTAGGATAATGACTGTATTTTTTCATTAAAATGCTAATGATGACCACACATTTCCAGCTAACCACGTGCATGAATTATTCATAGTCACATGTGGGATGAGGCCTCCCTGTCACTGCCGAGAGGTCAAGCGTGTGCTGACGATCAGCATGTGGCCCTCGGGGTGAGAGTGGCAGGGTCCCCAGGCTGTGCACCCGTGCATCAGCGATGGCCCCCCAATGCCACCCAGGGTGAGAGTGGCAGGGTCCCCAGGCACTGCACGCCTGCCCATCAGCAATGGCCCCCCAACACCACCCAGGGTAAGAGTGGCAGGGTCCCTAGGTGCTTGAGCATCTGTCCACCAGGGATGGTCCCCCAACACCACCCACACTTCCCCAACACTTCTCCATCCCAGAGCTTCCTCAGCATCATGGAGCACCTCCAGCCTGGCTCTGTGCTGACCACTGAACCAATATGCGGTCAGCACTCTAAAAGCTTGAAAGGGAAAAAGAAAATTTTCTGTACCGGAGAGGCCAGATATCAAACTGAAGTTAAAAGACACATTGGCAGGGCTGGCATCATGGCACAACAGGTTAAGCTGCCACCTGCAGCGCCGGCATCCCATATGGGTGCTGTTTCGAGTTCCAGCTGTTCCAGTTACGATCCAACTCCCTGCTAATGCCTCTGGGAAAGCAGCAGAGGATGGCCCAAGTGCTTGGGCCTCTGCACTCATGCGGGAGACCTGGAAGAAGCTTCTGCCTCTGGCCTGGTCCAGCCCTGGCCATTGTGGCCATTTGGGGAGTGAAACAGTGGACAGAAGATCAATCAATCTCTCTCTCTCTCTCTCTCTCTCTCATGGCCATCTGGGGAGTGAAATAGCAGATGGAAGATCCCTCTCCCTCTCTTTCTGTAATTCTACCTTTCAAAAAAATAATTTTTTAAAAAATACCTTTTTGTTGAAGTCTAACATACATACAGAAAAATGGATAGCTCAATGAATTTTCTTATACTAAATACACTAAATAAAAAAACAGAACATTCTCACCTCCATATACTCCCTTCTACAGATAACTCCTGTGCAGAGATTACAAATGAATTTTATCATTTTTGAGGACATCAATTCGATCTGCTATCATTATTGATATTTCATTTAAAAAAGATACACAGAACACTTACATGATACGCCAAGCACCACACCAGGCACCCTGTGCTACAAAGGTGAGTAAGGAAAGCCAAGTCCAGGGGCCACGAGACACCAGCTGGCCACCCTGCAGCAGTGGAATGACTGAGATTCACCTCGAGCAGAGGCACCCGGTCCAAAATGCAGTGGCCAGGGAGGCCTTCCAAAAAAACCTGATGCCGTGCAGTCCCTATTAGGCAGAGATGCGGGTGGGCGACAGAGCACTGGAACAGGCAGAGGGGAGAAACCGCCTGGTGTAGTCCAGGGTTCTCGGCTACCCTGGGGCAAGGCCTACAGTGGAGGCCGTGGAAGAAGCCAGGACCCAGCCTGCAACCATGGACACACATCAATGACTGCTGGCTTCCTCCTGCCTGCAGACCCCAATGGATGGGTCAGATCTGGGTCTCGGATGCCTAGCTCTCCCCAATGGATGTGAAAGGGGGCAGCGTGGAGGCAGGGGGACCGGTTCGGCCAGTTTGATTGTTAGAATCATCCAGAATGGTGAGGAACTGTGGAGATGGCTGGGGAAAGAAAGAGAAGAGCTAGCACCCTGGGAACACCCAGAAGGTAAAAGCAGAACAACTTAATTGCCGACCACACACGGCCAGACCAAGAGTTTAGTGTGAGGTGCTAGACACCGAGGTATGCTGGCTTCCGGGGGCAACACACAGATTATTTCTTACGACAAAGCTCAGGAAGAAGCCTGGGCAAAAGGGAAAGGCACACGGAGGAGCAGCAGAGGCTGCGGCCATGGGTGACATCACCAAGGGCACATGGGCAGACAGCACAAGTGCTCGGGGAACACAACCAAGGGCAGAACGGGCAGGCGGACAGATGGACGGGAACCAGGAGGAACGCCCGAGGTGCCACGGGAACCGGAGAGGAGAACAATGACACACCACCTCCAAAGAAGAAAAAAAAAGGGAGAAGAAGAAGAAGAAGAAAGAAAAACATCCTTTGGACCTGACATTTAGGAAGTCCCTGGTCACGGCGCTAGAGGGCTGTTGTGGTAAAGTGGAGGCGGCAGTGATAATGGAATTGACAGAGCAAGGGGAAGGGCGGGGAAGGCGCTCGGGTGGCTGTGGGCAGAGACCAGTGCAGACAGGAGGGTGTAGCCACAGGCTGAAGGAGTCGGGAGAGAACCAGACAGAGGTGAAGATGGGATTCGGTCATCAAAAAGGCAGGGAAACTGGGGAGGAGTACGGAGAGAGAAATGAGAAGAAAAAGAACCCACAACCCCCTGGAACTAGAAGCAGGGGAGTAAAGATGATTCCGGCTCTATGAGTCTGTAACGAGCAACCCTGGGACGTCGGAGGCAGCAGACCAAAACACACGGGTGAAAACTTGGCAAGGCTCTCTGCAGAGCACGAGGTGCTAAGTCAGTACTCTGAGGATACAGATGTCGAAGTTCTGGGTTTCTGGCATGCTGCTCCACAAAAATAAACTAGTTCAACCTCATTTTAAGGTAAACAAATACATCAATAGATACCAAGATAGAAAGGGGCATTTTAAAGGTATGCGCATTGATAGCAGAACTTAAGAGTAACAAAAAAACAGTATATAAGCAAAAGGTTTAGAAAAAGGCTCTTCTTGAAACAATCTTAGGTTCTGGGTGCCAATCTTGTCAGGTTTTCACACAGCTTCTTCAAGCAAAACGTCTACCCACCATCTGACAAGGCGACCTGAGATGCTCCAATTCGATGATCTTCCCAGCACAGCTAAGCTAGTGAAAAGGAGAAGGAGGCAGACACTGGAAAGTTAAGCCACGAGGCAGGGAAGAGGCAGCTGGCAGTGGCACCTGCCTTTGGGACTTCCTGGCTCAGTGCCTCTTCAGCCAACAGCTACAGCATCTCACACTTATCCAAGTAGGATTTTGGCAAATCCAGAAATGGGGAGGAGTGACATAGCTCCCAGAAAGTATCCCAGTAAAGCCCAAGTTCATTAGAAACCCAAAGGCAATGGAAAACACCTTGAGAAGTAGCTTCCATGTTCTCCAAGCTGCCTTTGTGATCTCAAAAAGCTTGGGGCTGCCCCACCTGTCAATTCATTAACACAAAGAGATTCAGGCCACGTCTGGAACTTGAGATTTTTGGAACCACCTGATCTCACTAGAGTCACCCAGGATAGAGATGGCTCCAGAGCTATCAGGTGCCTAATGACTGGCTACTCATCCCCTCATCCTTGGGGTACACAGGATACAGTCAGCAGCCAATACATGCAGAATAAACCAGTAAACCAATACATGGAGTGAAGAGTTTTTACAACCAAGAAATGAGGAGGCCAATTAAACGGTGAGAACAAAAATCGTCTATTTCTCCCTTTCCTGCCTTAATTGACTCGAAGCAGAACTGCAAATCACATTCAACTGCATTTACTTCTCGCAGAAGAAAACCTTTATGAGCTCATAAATAAATCCTGTGTGTTAAGTAGGGGGATTCAGGAATTATGAAAAGAAGGAGGGGGGAATAGGCAGTGGTGAGCATCCCAAGCATACAAAGAAGTAGAAACCGCAGACTTGACGCGGGTCTGCTGCTCCTGCTGGCCTCCCGGGTGATGGACAGGATGTCGTTGCTCCGGCAGCACACTGTCTCTCCTCCCAGATGCGCAGGCACAGCAGCCTGCCCAGGCTGAGCCCGCTGGGGCAAGGCGACAAACTGTAATGAGATGATCCAGGCTCGCTTCCTTGAAAATTCTTTTTTTTTTTTTTTATTTTTTATTTTTTTTTTATTTTTGATAGGCAGAGTGGACAGAGAGAGAGACAGAGAGAGAAAGGTCTTCCTTTTGCCGTTGGTTCACCCTCCAATGACCGCCGCTGCAGCCGGCGCACCGCGCTGATCCGATGGCAGGAGCCAGGATCCAGGTGCTTTTCCTGGTCTCCCATGGGGTGCAGGGCCCAAGCACCTGGGCCATCCTCCACTGCACTCCCTGGCCATAGCAGAGAGCTGGCCTGGAAGAGGGGCAACCGGGACAGAATCCGGTGCCCCGACCGGGACTAGAACCCGGTGTGCCGGCGCCGCAAGGTGGAGGATTAGCCTATTGAGCCACGGCGCTGGCTATAATCCTTGAAAATTCTTAACATTCGCCTTGGCTACAGGCTTATGTCTCTGTCCAAATGCATACATTTCTATTACTCATTGCTGCATATATTTTAACACATGGGCTCTGAGTTTTCACTGATAATATAAAACACAGTTTCTATATTACAAGGAATGTGATGCATATACTTTTATATGTATGTGTACACACACGTGAGTAGTATATATAATATACACTACACTGTGGAAGACATGTCTGGAGTTAACTTCAATGACAAGGTTTCTGATAGTGAGGGAGACTTGTTTTGTATTGATATGCACTATGGGCTTCCTGTAGAGACCACAGAATACGATTAATCCTTGTTTGGTGGCCCAGGATCATCAGGATACGCACCCACCAGTTTGCTGTGTGGGAACATGACATTTCCATGCGAAGTTTTTCTAAACTTTTGTAAAAAAAATTTTTTCCTGAACACTTCAAATCTGATTCTGTCCATTTGATCAGCAATACCTTTGCCATCTCTTACTCTTAAGAATGTCTAGGCACCATAAGAATGTCTAGGCACCAAGACAGACAAAGCACTACTCCCTTGAATGCAGGCCATTAAGGCAAGAGGGGGAATATATTTGCCAGTCCACAAAGCGTTCAGTGTGCAGCTTTTTAATTACTATGTTTATGGCATTATACATAACATATTCACTACCACAAATGTTCTACTAGGTCATTAATCCTCAATAAACACATTAGTGCTTCCTTTTTCTCCTACAGATTCTTAGTATGTTGGTGTGGGGCAAAAATGCCAAGAATTCTCTACAAAGTAAACATTTTGTGTCAACAGCTACCAGTTCTACCAACCTCTTTTAAGATATTACAATATCTCTGCTAAAGTATTTTAAGTATTTGCACCTACTGACCTAAAAGATGAACATATAAACAAAACTGTTTATCTTTACATTAATATTTTATTCATTTTGTCCTTTCTAGTTGAATGATATACAGATACGAAGAGATCTTCGACCCACTGGTTCACTCTTCAGGTATCTTCAAGAGCCAGGGCTGGGCTAGGCCAAAGTCAGAAGCCTGGAACTCAACCAGGATCTGCCATGTGGTAGGGCAGGGACACAAATATTTGAGTCATCAGCTGCTGCCCCCCAGGGTACACATTTACAGGAAGCTGAATTGTCAGTACAGGAGCTGGGACTGGAACCAGGCACCCCAACACGGGATGAGGGTGTCCCAGGCATCTTAACTGCTGTGCCCAATGTCCACCTCCAAAATTTTCTAAAGATGGCTTTGCTTAATGCCACATGCTTCTGATATGTAAAGTGGTACAGGCTCTAAAAAGGTTGCTGATGATGTTGTTCAAAACGAATCTATTCTGTAACTCATTAAACGATGATTCTCTGCATCATTCTGCATTTCTAATACAGTATAATATCTGCTCTTTTGGAAATCTCAAGGAAGAACACACTGAGAATGACCCAGATCTTCATAATAATTGAAGGGTTACCCATCTAAGTATTCAAGTGGGCTTGGGAGTGGGTGCTGGGTGGTCAAGCATACACCGGGGTCACAGTATCCCACAGTGGAACACAGGAGTTGGATTTCTGGCTCTGGCTCCTGACTCAGTAGCTTTCTCCCACCTGCATGAAAGATCTGGATTAAGCTCCCAGCCCCTGGTTCTGCCCTTGCCCAGAACCCACCCCCACCCCCACCCCTACCCACCACTTAGGCCACTGGGAGAGTGAACCAACAGATGGAATCACAACCCTGTGTTCTCTCTCCCCTCACCCCTCTCCACTTCTGAAATAAGTATTTTAAAATGGGTTGCATTTCAACTCTAATGGATTAATTTTCTTTTTTCGTAAAAGGTAAAGTCTTCTTTAGACGCTGTAGCATATGGTTAATCTGAGCTTGGTGACAAAGGAGCATCAGTGAGTATCAGTTATTTTGCTGTGTGGGAACACGAAACTAACTCCAAGTAAAAGGAGCTGGGTTTCCACCAACACGAAGAGGCCTGGGTGGGGAGTTCCTGAACTCCAGCCCAGGGCACAAAGGACAAGACTGCTGAAGTTCAAGCCCAGTGGGAAACGTAAATGCAAACACTCTGGAGACCTAAAGGTGAAATTCAAGTTAGAGATCCAGGTCCAGCCGGCGCCGTGGCTCACTAGGCTAATCCTCCGCTTTGCGGCACCGGCACACCAGGTTCTAGTCCCGGTCGGGGCGCCGGATTCTGTCCCGGTTGCCCCTCTTCCAGGCCAGCTCTCGGCTGTGGCCAGGGAGTGCAGTGGAGGATGGCCCAGGTGCTTGGGCCCTGCACCCCATGGGAGACCAGGATAAGCACCTGGCTCCTGCCATCAGATCAGGAGCACGGTGCGCCAGCCGCAACGTGCCGGCCGCGGTGGCCATTGGAGGGTGAACCAACAGCAAAAAGGAAGACCTTTCTCTCTGTCTCTCTCACTGTCCACTCTGCCTGTCAAAAAAAAAAAAAAAACAAAAAACAAAAAACAAAAAAACAAAGCAAACAAAAAAAGAGATCCAGGTCCAGAGCCAAGCTCTACGGCTAAGGCAGGTCACGATCTGAGCAGAAGGTAAATGGACGAGGAACAGATGTACAGGGGCAAGACTGGCTCTAAGTGTGTGCTGTCAGCAACTGGGCTTAATCTGGTAATAACCAAGTTAAGTCTGGCCAGCGCCACGGCTCGCTAGGCTAATCCTCCGCCTGCGGCGCCGGCACCCTGGATTCTAGTCCCGGTCGGGGTGCCGGATTCTGTCCAGCTCTTTGCTGTGGCCCGGGAGTGCAATGGAGGGTGGCCCAGGTCCTTGGGCCCTGCACCAGCATGGGAGACCAGGAGAAGCACCTGGCTCCTGGACTCGGATCGGTGCAGCGGGCCGGCCGTAGAGACCACTTGAGGGGGTGAACCAATGGAAAAAGGAAGGCCTTTCTCTCTGTCTCGCTCTCTCTAACTCTGCCTGTCCAAAATAAATAAATAAATAAAATAGCCAAGTTAAGTCAATGGCAAGTCAATAACCAAGTCAATGGCAAGACAGTTCTTTCCAGAACCTTCTGAGTTCTCCACTCCAAGGCCAATGGCTGCCAGGCTCCAGGGGATATTCTGTCTGCCTCTCATTCTGCTTTCTCCTCCCCTTTGCCCTGAAGAATTGCAGCTCTCCGCATCTGCAAGTCAGCTATGACTTGCAAATCAGATAAGATAAGAAGTAGAAGAGACCCACACTTAAAATGCCAAGCTCCAAAGGATCTGAAGGGCACAGTGCACAGCTTCTGAACACATCCTTGGGCTGCCGAGATTTATTTTGTGGTTCTTAGGGAATTTAAATGGTATTCCTTAAACAGAACTCAAGGTCACTCAATACAGGGACATCCAAGCCTCCAACACACCCTGGGGAAGTTATTTGTAAGAAGCCACTGTTATTTAACAAGGACCTCCTTTCAGAGAAATTCAAGAGGTGGAATCTTCAGAAGCCAGCCAGAGCCAACTGCAGTGAAGGAATTGTGGGAAGGGACTCAATGCCTGGAGAGCCAAGGGCTTTGCCGCTGCATCAGGAAGGGGGGGGGGGGGGCAGCAAGCTGACCGCCTGCTGTGCCTCATCTAAGAAACGTGCTAAAGACAGCAACCATGCAAAGGTATGAACGAGAACAAATCGAAAGGCCTAGAAAAGACGGACAAACACAAACTGAACCCTCCCTGTGTGGAAGCCCAGTGCGCAGCCCATGGGACACACAGGTCTGTATTTAGAGCTGGCAAGGTCACAGGTCACACGTCTGTTTCTGTTAGCCTCTCAGCACCCCACAAGAGAAGACTCTGGGTCCAAATTATTTGGGATAGAACATGCCTTTTGGCTCATTAAGTGAAATGCTTTAAACTACCCAAATAGAAAGTCCAAGTGCTACTGCAAGTTCAGATTTTAAAAACTAGGGTCTAACAACACCCATAGTGATTTTCCCATTTTGTTTTCTCCTTAACTTCTTACCTAAGTTATCTGCTTCCCCGCTTCCATCTTTGTTTGTGGCCTCTTTGTGGATCTTTTGTTCTCACTTAAAGTTCAACCCTCACGATAACACTATCATCTGTAGGTTATTTACCAACTTATCACACACAGTCATATACAGTACCTCAGCTCCCTCCAATTACTTCCACTTCCTTCCCTTTATTTTCCCTTGGCCCACTTAGAGAAACATGGGCAGAACTTTCTAAAACCAGAAAAGCAGCAATTTTTGTCCTTCCAACTGTCCGCGTACAGATACACAATACTTGGCAGAGCTGATCAAAGCGTTAGCCTACATAAGGTGTTCTAATCCGGACACATCCAATTCTCCTGGCAAATGATTCTTTCCTCCCCAGCAATGACCTCTTGAAGTTATAAGAGGAATGTGCAGATGCACCCATATATTAAAATAGAACTGGTGAATCTCTTTTATGAATCATCACAAATAATCAAAAATAAAGGGACTAAGAGGTGAAGAACTTTCCAGAAAGAAAAAAACGAAAGGAGCAAAGTTGTTATTTTAGTTTCCAATAAACATTCCATCCTCTCTGTCTTCCCAGAGCTATTTTTCTCCACACTTTGCATTAAACAATCTGATCATCAAATCTGTGAAAACCACAAGGGATGCGTCCATCTCATTAAAAAAGATGATCATTTGAGCTATGATAATGAGAAAGAGCATCTATTTTTGGTTGGTAGGACAGAAGTGCTTCCTGCCTGCTGCTCGGAGGCAGCCACTCTTCTAGGAAGCAGCTTTAGCACAAAACAGATGCCCTGCAGCTCTTCATCCAGCCCGATGACAACAGGAACCTGCACACCCAGACGCTTCCTCGCCCGAGCGCTGCAGGCTCTCCGTCTTGACCTTCGACAAGAATGTGAGGTGGAAAGACACTAGTCCTCCCATGCGAAAATACAGGTTTTTAAGCTTATTTATTTTTATTTATTTGCAGAGTGACAGAGGCAGAGGCAGGGGAAGCAGGAGGGACACACGAGCTATCTTCCATCTGCTGGTTCACTCCCCACATGGACACAACAGCCAGGGCTGGGCCAGGCAGAAGCCAGGAGCCTGGAACTCTTCCTGGGATTCCCACGTGGCTGACAGGGGCTCGAGTTCTTGGGCCATCTTCCGCGGTTTTCCCCGGAGGCTGGAACTGGAAGTAGAGCCAGGACTCAAAGCAGGCACTCTAGGAGGGATGCGGCACCCCAGGCCACAATGCCTGCCCAGATGTTTATTTTTTTTAAACAAGGATTCTGTAGACTCTAGTTTAGGAATCAGATCTGATTCCTTTATATTCATTCAAACCACAAAAAACACAAAACACTGAAAGTTTGAATTAGCTTTCCTTTTGCTCTAATGATTGAAACAGGTCCAAAATAATTTTACAGCAATTCTTGTGATACATATTAAACATTGTAAAAAAAATAATTAGTTGTCATTCTAAAAACTGGCAAGATTAGGAGAAAAGTTGAAAGAAAGATGATTTGGGGCCTGATTCTGCTGTGGTGTTTATATATTCAATGATGTAAGGCTTTGGAACATTTTAAAACCTAAATTTTGGGGGCCAGTGTTGTGGCATAGCAGGTTGGGATGCCACCTGTGACATCAACATCCCATATAGGCACCAGTTCTTGTCCCAGCTGCTCCACTTGTGATCCAGCTCCCCGCTAACGGCCTGGGAAAGCAGCAGAAGGTGGCCCAAGTGTTTGGGCCCCTGCATCCACTTGGGAGATCAGGATGAAGCTCCTGGCTCCTGGCTTCAGTCTGGCCCATCCCTGGTCATTGCAGCCATCTGGGGAATGAACCAGTGGTTAGAAGACCTCTCTCTGTGTCTTTTCCTCTCCCTCTGTAACACTGACTTTCAAATAAATAAGGACATCTTTAAGACAGATTTGAGATATTTCATCACTGGGATGGAGAAGTATATCATGGTCTGACCTTCCCTGGGATCTATGGGACATCTCATAGAAGCTCAGTTCCATGTGCAGAGTGTATCTGGAAGACTGCAGAGTGGGTCTCAGAAAGCAACGTTTTTACCAGCTTGGATACAACACAGGGCAAACTACTAGGAAGTCTAAGAAAGCCAGACCCACCTGGGAGTCTGGCTGTGAAAACCCCTGGGGAATGCAGTTCACTTTTTAGTAACCTTGGAAATGCGCTGTGATGTCTGTGACTAGATGTGAGATCAAACGTGGAACTAATATGTTGGAGATAACTGATCCTTTTTCCTATTATTTGAACAAACCAAGAAACTGAGACACTTAGTTCACCTAGACAGTGTGCTGTGAGTGAAGTGGAAAAGTACAGAACAAAGAAATTTACTCTTCTTTAATGGAACAGACAACCATGAACCAAATCTCAAAAGCTGAGTGACAGGGTTTTTAGTCATATGGGTAAATTACAATCACCTGCTCCTCTCCATTCCCTCCCCAAACTCCAGGAAGTGACATGCAGTGGGGGGCAGAGAGAAACTCACAAGAAGAAAGGAAATGGAAGAAGACAGTACTGCTGAAACAACTTTTGGAAAATGAGAAGTCAGATGGGTATTGATGAGTGAATTTTCTAAGCAAGAACAGACCAGACTTAGACATCTACAGACAGAAGTTTCGGGAAGTAACAGCCAGGATGGGGTAAGGTACCCTAGGAAAGAGCAAGTTACAGCACAGTGAGACCTGAAGTGGAGCCGCACTGAAACCCGGAGTGAGCGGAAAGCCTCCTCTTCCTTCCCTGGCCAGGTGCCTTGCCGACTGCCCTTCCTCCCAGCCCAGCAGAACGCAGGCTTGCTCTCGTTAAAGGTGGGATCTGGGAGGATGTGGCCTCGGGGAGGTGGGGGTGGGGACAGAGAGAAGGTGCCACACAAAGAGGGGCAAGGACTCAGTGAAGGACTGCACTCCAAGAGGACAGCCCCAGGGTCTCTTCCCCTGTTGGCTTCCAGAGCACAGGCTGCTGGGAAACCAGAAGCCTAAGAGGAGATCTAAGGTTCAACCCCTGGGGGCAGGGAGACGTCTGGAAAGAGGAGGTCATCCCCGGGCGAGGCTACGTGCGGACAAGTCTTGCTCAGTGTCTGCACATAACCACAAAGGGCGGGCTAGGATTGCCAACTGCTGTGACAGAGCCACAGCATTGATGCAGGTGGGAAACCCCAAACATACATGAATAATCACCCCCAGGCAATGAATGATACTGTGCCCAGAAAGTAGAAAAGAACAGATGCTCTGAAGTAGAAATACTGGACAACAAGATCAAACACCTAGTTATTCATAGCATGGTCGTAGAGAAAAAACAATGGAAGGCATAGAAGGTAACAGAGGTAAATGGTCCCCAAAAGTAGAACAAAAAGCTACAAGGATGGAGATCAGGAACTTTCCCTTTACTGAGTAAAATGGAAGGAAAATCTAAAAGTTCCAGTATCTGACAAATAGAAGTTCCAGAAAATTATATCCTGCCCCTGCTAAGAAACAACTTTATAATGAATGAAAAGGTTGCACACTAAGACATATTATCATGAAACCTCAGAACAATGAGGGATTCAGAGAGAAAATTCTAAAAGTTTCCAGAAAGGACAAACACCAGATCACACACGAAGTAAACAGAAACAGAATAGCATCCGATAATTCCCTGACAAATCTGGAAGCAGAAGGGACCAGGCCTCCAAAGCTCTCATGGAAGACAATTTCCAACTGTAAGTTCAATATCAATCTTATGCAAGGGGAGACTCAATGATACTTTCACACAGGCCAGCTCTTAAAAAAAAATGTGGCATGCACACTGTTCCTGAAGAAGCAACTGCACAGTGCACCTCCCCCAAACTGAGTCAGAACCAAGTGAGCCAGCCAATAAACAGGCAACCTGGGAATTCCCAACATGATGGGAGGGAAAATTCCAAGTCAACAGCTGTGCATCAGGCCTTGAGAATACACAACTCAGAATGGAGCAGGCAAGGGGAGGGCTCTGGGAGATATGTCTGTCTGTCTCTCTCTCTCTCACACACACACACAACACACACACACACAAACTAATAGACACATCACTGTGCTTGATAGTCTGAGAATCTGGGGATAAATAAGCAGTTACAGAATACTAAGCACAAAAAAAAAGCACCCATTTTTTTTAAAAAATGCTGTACAAGAACCAACAAAAACTACCCCGTGTAACTGAGCTATGAAAAATATTCACAGTGAAAACAAACTGAGATATAACCACCTTGGAGAGTAAAGTACACGTATTTAAGAGAGGGAGAACAAAAGAGAGGTAAATACTTCCTTACTAGGAATTCAAACTTTAATGCCGAAAGTTGAAAGGGTCCCTGGGCAGCAGTGTCCAAGGAAGAACGGGCTGTCCTGTTGTCATGGAGTTCATTAACCGTAGCTGCAGACGGATGAACAACTTGGCATCACTATCTCCTGTCCTTCTACCACAGCCTCTTCTTCCGCTTCAGACAGCGAGTTTTATCCTCATGGGAAAAGAAGAATGGGCGTGTCCGGCACCTGTACTCCCTTCCTGTATTGCGAACTCCTCAGCCCAAAACTTTGGATGAGAGGCACATATTTAAACACACATTCATCCCTCTTATCCTGTTCACTTTCCAAGGTTTCAGTTACCCATGGTCAACCGGCTTTGTCCTGGCTCGATGACCTCCTTCTGACTCCCCACCAGGCGGGTAGGGGTCTAATGCTACGTCATTCACTTTACCTCATCCCCTCACTCAGGCACTGCATCACCTCATACCATCACAAGGAGAAAGGTGAGTATAGCAGAAAAAGACATTTCTAGAGAGAGACCATAGTTCTAGTATACTGATGTAAATGTTCTATTTTATTACTGTTGTTATTAGTCTCTTACTCTATTAAACTTCCCCCAGGTACGCAGGTATAGGAGAAACATGGCTTCAGGTATCCACTGGGGGCCTTGGAACATCTGCCCCTTGGATAATGAGGGAGCACTGTGGAAGCAAAAGTGGGTGGACACACACCTTCAGAAAGCACCTGCAGCTAAGTTACTGGCACACACCTAGGCTCGGCCAACCTGAACCTGGAGCTAGACGCACAAGAGGCAGGTGCAAGAGGAAAATCAGCAAGGGTAAGGGCAGCGACAACAATACCCAGTGGCCAGAGGCAGCAAAGGCGGAGGGGACAGAGTTGGCACCAAGTGTCTAGTCAGCATGAACACCAGTGTCCAGTGACAGGGTCCACCCTACATGGAATTAATCGGATGGCATGGCTTTACCTAAGAAGCTGGCTTTAGAGTCTCTATGTGTTCCTTCTCTTTCCCAAGTTTCTGGCAAATCCAGAACTCAGGCCACATCATCTCAATAAATCACTTCTCTGCTTAAACCACACAACCAGTTCCCACTGCTTTTATTTAAGAATCCTGATGTATATACTGCCCCAGGATTCACAGGTTGAGCTAGGGGCTGTCTACTGAAGTTAAGAATGAAACGTTTGTGTTTCTTAAGACCCCCAAACAGAACCAAGGACGTTTTGCTACTGAGAATCATGAGAGAAAGCCCTGATTTAAGATATGAATGGAACTATTTCTGGGCTTTGATAGGCTCATCTATTCTGTTTCATTTTCCTCCATTAGCCAACACCTTCAAATTCTAATAAACCACTAAGGAACACTCCACAATAAGCACTGGGCACGTAATCAGTTTGTGAACTGGGAGTCGCCACTGTTTACAGCGGGTCAGAAACTCACATCCACGAGTCTTATGTTGTAAGCAGGCAGAAAGAGCAGTGGGTGAAGGAAGACTACGTGTCTCTTCATTCTACTTAAACAGAACTCTCTCGAAGACGAGGCGATCTGAAAACCAGTGCTCAGGAACTGCATGAGAGCATGAAAAGGCACCCACAGACGGACAGTCGAGCACAGGCGCAGCCGGACTGCTCGAAGGCTGCATCCACAGGCCAGGGCACGGCAACGCCTTCCGTTCCAAGGCCAAGGACGCGGAGCCCAGGCGATTTATCTGCATGCATCTCAGGCCACCGCACAACTTTGCAGACGAAGCCAGAAGTTCAGACAGATACTTAGAACAAACTACGGATGTGGCCAAAAGGGCAGCATCATCAAAGAGCCAAATGCAGTAATGATATTAATACAAGTGTGGATGCAGAGAAAGACAGCCTTTCTCTGCGGTGCCCCATTGTCTCTGGAAACAGAGAGTCTGTCATGACAAAGAATAGCTACTTTCTGCCGTATACAAGACTGGACAGAACCCACAAAATATACATGAAGACTGATACATGCATATAATCTCCTTTTCTCATGGTGCTATTTCATAAAGATTTGCTAAGAGCTCAACCCCTCAGTCACAGATGCAGGCTCTAACTCACCACGGGGGAAACATGTCTATTTCAGTTGGTGATGCAAATGCTATTTCCAATTCCATCAGCTGCCAAGCCATCTTTACCATACATCCTCCTTACGTGCCATCAGCACCCGTGAAAACTCCAATGGTCGCTGAAACAAGAGCTTCATTCCACAGTTGTCCACGTGAATCATGCTGCGCTCACACCTTGTTTTGAAAAGCTGAGGTAAATTTATCTCAGTCTATTCCAGACGCCCTCCCCTCCCCCAGTCCTTGTTCCCTTTGGAGATCACGATGGGACAGTGATTCCGCACAGCGACATGTGTGTGTGCATCAAAGCAAGCGTGCAATCTAATCACCACAGCTTTGTCAAGAACCTGGCAGGATGCTGCTATTTAGATTTCAGAAATGAAAACAGAAAAATAAGAAAAACAATCTCAAAAAAAATCAACCTCAATAGCTATTTCCAGGATCAGCTTCTGCAGAAAATAAAAAAAACAAGAGTGTGTTTTATTATGCAAAGTATAAACGAGGTAGATTCAAAGCTAGGTAATAAAATGACAGTGGTGGAACCATCAGTGGCTATTTCCAAAAGAGATCCATTGCAACTAAAGCCTGAATTAATAGTTATATTTTTGTTTAGCCCTTCCTCAAAGGCATAAAAGATTCTCCAAAAATGTGTCAGTGAAGGCTCTGATTCCGACCACTGAAAGTACAATTTTAAACTTGTACTCTATTGAATTATGTAGTCTCTAAAACACTTCCTTAGTCTGAAACATTTTCAACTAAGCCAGTATAATAAGATATAACTAAAATAGCACTGATTTCACCTACACCTACAGAATGCAAACTGAAGACAGCAAGGTTGTAAGGAAAGTATAAAACGGTAAAATGTTGTCATTTATGTGGGAAAATGTAAGGGAAAGTAAGCCAAATGAACAGCCAATACTTCAGCACTTACACAAACACAGAAGCCCGTAGTAGGTATGGAACAGGAGAGAAGCACATGGTGCAGTTACTGGCAACAGGGAGCTTGGTATGTGGAAGAAACACGGCGTATGAACTGCAGAACGCTGGGTGACGGACCTTGCAGAGAGCAGGTTTAGACTTGAAAGCAAAGTGGGACAGGTGAGGTGAGGATACTTTGTCAGATAAACCTATCATACACATTGTCTTTTAATTTTTATGTGACCTATGTCCACATCTCCTAACTTTTTGAGACAGAGAGAGAGAGAGAGAGAGAGAGAGAGAGAGAGGAGAGGAGCCCTCCCATCTACTGGTTTTACTCTGAAGCCAGGAACCCCAGAATTCAACCCCTTGAGCCATCTCAACCTTCCAGAATGCACCTGAGCAGGAAGCTGGTGTCAGGAATGGAGCTGGGACTTGAACTCAGGCACTCCAATATGGGGTGTGGACATCCCAAGTGGTGTCTTAATTTTTACTGCAAACCTCCACATTTCGTACCTCGCAGGACACCAGCTGACAATGGCGGATCAGTCAGCTCCTCACACCTAAGGAACTTGACCCCTCACCAGACTGCAGTGTTTATTTCTGACCAGTCTTAGTCTCCACCAGACTCTGAGATACCACAGGTCAGAGAGGCGCCCTGTTTCACTTTGAATCCTCAGCTCCTGGCACGTACTGAACACACCACAATCGCAAGTATTGTTGGCGGACAGATGCAGGAAAGAATGAATGGCTTTGTGACAACTGTATTTGTTTACTTGGTGATTTAATTGAATACAAAGATTGATTCTTGACAATAAAACACATTTAATACTCGAAAATATACAAAACAGGTGTTTCCTTGGAGCATTATCTACAATAGGAGAGATGGCAATAATCTACATTTTGCACAATTGTACAATATGAAGTTGTATTATGACCACACACTGAATAAATGGTAGAGCTACTAAAATAAATGGTAGAGCAACAAGTATCAAGGAGGCCTATAACAGAGGGAAATTATCAGTAAGAAAAAATAAGAGAGGGGCCGGCGCCATGGTGCAGCAGGTTAATCCTTCCCCTGTGGCATCAGCATCCCGTATGGGCACTGGTTCTAGTACTGGCTGCTCCACTTCCAATCCAGCTCTCTGCTATGGCCTAGGAAAGCAGTAGAAGATGGCCCAAGTCTTTGGGCCCCTGCACCCGCATGAGAGACCAGAAAGAAGCACCAGGCTCCTGGCTTCAGATCGGCACAGCTTCAGCCACTGCGGCCAATTAGGGAGTGAACCAGCGGATGGAACACCTCTGTCTCTTTCTCTGCCTCTCCTCTCTCTGTGTAACTCTTTCAAAATAAATAAATAAATCTTAAAAAACAAAACAAAACAAAAACAAAAACCAGAGCTGTGAACCAGATTCAGGAGCTACTTGGGAGATCCACCCCACAGCTCCCCCCCCCCCAAAAATAAGAGGGGCCAGCGCTGTGGCATAGCAGGTAAAGCCACCACCTGCAGTGCCAGCATCCCAAATGGGGCCTGTTCAAGTCCCAGCTGCTTCATTTCCAATCCAGCTCTCTAATACAGCCTGGGAAAGCAGTAGAAGACGGCCCAAGTCCTTGGGCCCCTGCACCCATGTGGGAGACCTGGAAGAAGCTCCTGGCTCCTGGCTCCAGAGAGTCCCAGCTCTGGCCATTGTAGCCATTTGGCGAGTGAACCAGCAGATGGAAGACATCTGTCTCTCCCTCCCCGCCCCCACCGTCTCTCTGTAACTCTGTCTTTCAAATATATAAACACATCTTTCGGATAAATAAATAAAGAGGGGAAAAAGGGGGAAGTACATTTCACTACAATCAAATAAAAACATCTACAAATGTAAATTTGACTGCAATGGAATATGTGCAGAAAATACTTTGAAAAGTGTACAGTTTAGGACTTTCAGGTCTTTTTTTCTTTAAACATTTTTAAAAATTCTTACATTGTCATGTACAGGTCTATATAAAAGAATTTGAGCAATAAGTTCCTTCCTTCCTTCCTTCCTTTTTGACAGTCAGAGTGGACAGTGAGAGAGAGAGACAGAAAGGTCTTCCTTTTGCCGTTGATTCACCCTCCAATGGCCGCCGCGGCCGGCGTATCGCGCTGATCCAAAGCCGGGTGCTTCTCCTGGTCTCCTATGTGGGTGCAGGGCCCAAGGACTTGGGCCATCCTCCACTGCACTCCCGGGCCACAGCAGAGAGCTGGCCTGGAAGAGGGGCAACCGGGACAGAATCCGGCGCCCCGACCGGGACTAGAACCCAGTATGCCGGCGCCACAAGGCGGAGGATTAGCCTATTGAACCACGGCGCCAGCCTGAGCAATAAGTTTCTAAGAGTAATTATTACAATGATCATTAATAGTAGCTTTATCAAATCTAATTGCCATTGACTAGAAGATGCACAACTATTTCATGAGCTAAAAATTTTTAAAAATTCCACCAATAATAGCTATAAGTCGTAAATGAATGCAAAATATTTATTCAATTTCGAAGATGCTAAAATGTGAAAATGTATGTATTAGAATCAATGAGAGGGGACCAGTGCTGTGACATAGCAGGTAAAGCTGTTGCCTGCAGTGCTGGCATTCCATATGGGCTATGGTTCAAGTCCCAGCTGCTGCACTTCTGATCCAGCTCTCTGCTATGGCCTGGGAAAGCAGTAGAAGATGGCCCAAGTGCTTGGGCCCCTGCACTCACATGCGAAGCCTGGAGGAAGCTTTTGGCTCCTGGCTTCAGATTGGCGCAACTCTGGCTGTTGCAGCCAATTGGGGAATGAACCAGCGGATGCAAGACCTCTCTCTCTCTGCCTCTCTTTCTCTCTGTGTGTAACTCTGACTTTCAAATAAATAAATAAGTCTTTTTAAAAAAGAATCAATGAAATAAAATATATATTATAGGTTCCAGTGTTGTGGCACAGCAAGTTAAGCTGCCACCTGCAACACCAGCATCCCATAGGGGCACAGGTTCAAGTCCTAGCTTCTTTACCTCTGATCCAGATCCCTGTTAATGCTCCTAAGAAAGTAGTGGAAGGTATTCTTCACCCATGTGGGAGACCAGGATGGAGTTTCAGGCTCCTATCTTTGGCCTAGCCAAGCCCTGGCTGTTGCAGTTACTTGGAGAGCAAACCAATGGATGGAAAAATGTGTGTGTGTGTGTGTGTGTGTAAAACTCTGTCTTTCAAGTAAGTATTTTTTAAAAATCATAAGGCATGATTATAATGAATATTTTACTGCGATTATTAGTACTGATTAAATAACAAAAACAATAAACTGATGGGGAAATTGATAGGAATCTCTTAAAGAAATGGCCTTGATTCACAAATGGACATTCTACATAACACAGAAGTCTAACAGTAAACTAATCTATAATATCAACTTGCTTAGTGTAAGAATGATTTGTAAATAACAAATGTAAAAGCCAATTTTCAAGGAAAATCAATAAAACCAACAGTTGGCTCTTTGAAAATATCAACAAAATTGACAAACCTTTAGCCAGATCGACAAAGAAACAAAGAGAGCACTGAAAGACCTAAAATCAGAAATGAAGAGGCAGCACAACTGATTGTACAGAAACAAAAGGAATGTGAGAGAGTACAATTAAATGCCAACCAGCTGGATAACCTGGATGAAATAAACACACACAACCCACCAAGGCTGAACCATGAAGGAATGGAAAATCTGAAACTGTAATGAGAAAGGAAAGAAGAGAACACTGAGGCTCAGAAAGAACTCACACATGACCAGTGACAGAGTCAGAATTTAATTCCTAGATGAACAGAATGTTAGGGTAATAAATAAACAGTTTCTCTACTCCAGAAACTCAGCATCCTTTGAGAGATGATACTGCAGGGAATATATAAGACCTGAAGGTAAATGCATCACTATCTCATAAAACATGAGATCATCAGCATGTTTTCAATCCCACATGCAACTCTCATAGTGCAATACTGTTAAGCATTACCTGAACACCGAAAGCTCCCACATATATTGGTATGACAAAACACTAGCTTGTTTCATCAAAACCAAGTGTGTGAATTCTAAAGCCAACTGAATTCTATGTATTAGAAGAAAAACCACAACACATATCCTATTGATGCTCTTGGAGTCCCCATGTGAATATCTCATCTGGTGAAAACAGCACACAATTTTCATCAAAAGATACAATTCAGCAGAATATTTAAGCAAAAAAAATCTGATTTTAACAATTTTCCCTCTGGTCATGTCCTTAAACTTCTGAAACACCTCTGTTCTACAAAATTACTTTTTTTATTTTCTACTTTTCAAAAATGAATGAAAATGCATCTGAATCAGACTTAGCACTGCTGTGGAAACATTGAAAGTAGTGATGCTGAGATTCCCTAAACACCGCCCATCTCCATGATGACCTTTAAGTGCCCTTTCTCATGTGGCCCTGCCAGCAACAGCTGTAATTAGAGTTCATTTTGTTGAAAGCAATTGATTTCCCTCTACATCTGACTCTTCTCAACTACCGCCCATTTTCTCTTTTTTCTGCTTATTATAAGACATCGGGCACTAGTCTAATATGTAATTTTACTGATACTACATCTACATGAAGTTAATTATCAAAGCAGGCTGGATGCTGCAAAAATGTTCCTTAAAGACACAGGATGCTGCAAAATCCCTTTATTAGTAAGGTAGCTGATTGTCATCCAAACCAGGACACTTCCGGTGTCAAAAGGAGACATTATCAAAAACTATAGCAGAACAGCCAACATTGCTAGTGTTGTCCCAGTACACTGACGGACATGGTCACCCGAACTATTACAAAACCATATTCTACAAACAGTTCCAGCCCAGGAATTAACCAGTCAATGCCCCGTGCTTCTCTTGTGTATCATTGGTTATTTCATTCCCACCTCACGCTCTTCCTTCTTACCACCTGACCTTAGCCCCCTGCTGATGCGTTCCCTTCCCCCTGCCCCCTTATTTTCCTTCCCATCACTGTGCCAGTCAACCAGTTTCTGGGTACTTGCCGTGTACCAGGTACTATGCTAAATGCCTTCCAAACGAATTGGGAAATGCAAAGCTGAACAGGACAAGGTCCTTGACAGGTAATCATCCAAAAACTTTGTTTGCAAGATTTCCTTTAAAACAATTCATTTTCACTCTGACCTCCACTTTTGACACATCTTAAACACTTTAAGCAAGAAATGCAATCCCAAGAGTATTCTAGTGAAGCCACCACTCGGCTGATTCGCTGGTCATTTTGTACATACACTGATGTAAACAGAGAGGACTAAACTTTTAAGGTGTCAGAATTTCTATCACCTTAAAAACCTTTATAAAAACTCCCCCATACATGACACTGTGGCCCTTTGGAGGAGAGACACACCATGCGTGCTCTGTGGCATCCCTACTTCCTCCATGGATCTGCAACAGCTGAGCCACTGATTCTGTCGTGACCAACAGCGAATCACCAACACCTCACACAATGTCTAACACAAAACAGGCACTCAAGAAACACCCATGGAGGAAATGAATAAATGAGGGCTGTGGTCAGCTCCTCCGGATCTTTGCTACATTAATTATCCTCTTGTTTAATAATACAAAGAGAACAGATTTCAAGTAGTTCATAGATACAGTTCTAAGACTATAATAATGCTCCCCTCCCTTCCTCCACCTTCCTTTTTAAAATTTTTTCCAGAACATATTTTCAACTTGCTTTATAGTCACATACTTAATGTGCCACTAAATAAAGAGCAAAGAAGTTAAAAGGAAATACTACCCAGCCATAAAAAAAGAATGAAGTGTTTTCTTTTGTAACAAAATGGACACAACTGAAGACCATTATGCTCAGTGAAATAAGCCAGACCCAAAAAGACAAATATGTTTTCTTTGTGGTAGCTAAAATGTAGCGTAGGAAAACATCTTAATGTGTATGAACCAAACTGACATCATGGGATTTGCTTATTGTTTATAGCCCTTGTCTGTATTCCTGACTACCTCTGCTTCCAAGTCAGTCCCATTTTAGAAACTGCTTTGGGTTCAACCAAAAGCCCAGTTACTTAACACCAATGGAACCGGGAGCGAGTTTCCTCATCACTCTCCATGGCTTATTTTTCGTAACTACAAGACAGTCTTAATCACTCCATATGCTTTATTTTCCTTCTCTAATAAAACAGACACAGTCTGTAAGGTTTTGTGGTAGTCGTGAGATTCGAAAGCAGTTTATGAACAAGGCCAAGCAGGACCCACTAAATGCTGAAAGAAAGAATAAATTGCCATTCTGCTCTGAGCCTCCAGATCCAGCTGTCATCATCAAAATCGAATTTGCCAAAGGTGATTTTCATTCAAACAAGAGCTATGCATCAAGGGCTGTAATACACAGCTGGAATCCGTCTGCTGTTAGACATCAAAGGAAGAGTTTATCATCTGCTTTTAGACGCAGGAAAACAGCAATTAGTTCCCAAGTAAAAGGGAAAGGTGTACAATCCGATCTTATTTTCCTCACCAAAGTATCAAGTATTAAGGGATTACCAGCTTAGAGTCAACGGCAGCCGTTGTACAGCGGTCGTGCAGGAGTGGGAGGCAACCTAGAAATGCTCTCTAGGCTCTGCATTGACTGACAGCTCCTGCTGCTCACTATGGAGAGTGCACAGGCCAAGGCTGCCTTTAACGTGCAAAACTAGGCAGAGACTCCAACATTGAGATGTGAACTGAGCAGGGTTTTCATCCAACCGCACCTGCCCTCCCAGCCATCTACGACATAAGATCTCAAAAGGGAAACACAGCACAGGCCTTGCTCAACTTGAAATTTCTGGAAGGAAATAAACTTGGTCACAGGCCCAAGTTCATTTCTGCTTACAGCAATGTGCTCAGAGACCTGTTTCACTGGCCCTGCAGGCTAGGACAGGGCCAGCGGAAGAATCAGCTCCCTTGTGCTCTGTTTCCAGGACACCTGAACTGAACTCCCCGTGTGCCCAGGCCACAAGAGCTCTTCTTCAGTGGCTCCCCACTCCCTCTCGCCCAGTGACAGCAATGCACCCAGCCTATGGAAACTCTCCTCAGAGGCCAGTTTCCTTTCTCAGCAGCTTACCTGGGCCAGGCTCCCAGAAGATACAAGAAGCCCCAGAGTTTTTCAAAGCCCATAAGTGATGTGGATCTTGAATAACATTTTCCGTTTTCTTCAAAGCCATCCTGTCCTATTCTGCAGGGGCATACAGAGTATAAAAGCAAAGCCTCAACTACCTGCTCACGGTTCATGATCACAGATGCAGCAAATGACCATGGAGGCAGGTGTCTGGCACTGTGATGAGGACGCCGCCTGGGACACCTGCATCCCCTATGGCGAGGGTCTGGGTTCCAGTCTCAGCTCTGCTCTCGATTCCACGTTCCTGCAAATGCACACCCAGGGAGGCAGCAGGTGATGGCCCAGGTGCTCGGGTCCCTGCCACCTACATGGGAGACCAAGATGGAGTTCTGGGCTCTGTCTTCAGGCTGGCCCAGCTCTGGCTGTTGTTGGCATTTAGAGTGTGAACCAAGGAATATGGGAGATCTGTCTGGCTCTGTGCCTTTCAAACAAATTTAAAAGCAAACCAACAGAAACAGCAAGGGTCTTCCAGAGGTAAACATGGACTATGACACTGAAATGTCCCATTTTGTTCTCCAAGCTTGCAACTTTGGTCTCTTTGGAGGGGCACCTTAGCAAAAGGGGCTCCCAATGAACCAGGCACACGAACCTATCATCCCAGCGTGTTTTCCAACCCATCTTCAGTTTTCAGACCCCTTCCTGCCCAGGGTCACAGAGTTTGCCAGCTAGGAAGCTGGGTTATAAACCCCAGGGCCTCTGGCAGTTGTCTGCCCTGAACTAAGAGAGCCTGTGTCTGTGTTCTCTAAATCTGAGGGCAGCAGAAACCAAACAGGCAGGGCTGATTGTCCACAATCCGTCTGGGAGAGAACGCAGATGCTAATGAGCATGGCTCAGCCACTAGGTCATGTGCTCGTATTTTGAAATATCGAGCTGTATATACTGTAAAAATAAACATGTTTATTTGTCAAGTTTAAAATATTAATAAAGAAAAAAAAATCAGCAACCATCAGCATAAGGGCACAGTATGAGTTCACAAACTGAGGTCCCTACCCGTGTGAATGATGGTGTAGCGGTTTTCACAGACCCGAAACTAGCGCTGAAGACACGTGCGTTTTACACCCAGCAGAGCAAGGACACGGAAAGCACAGCTCTACAGCCTCCAAAAAGGGCCTGCGAGAAGCACCGTGGGTCTCGGCTTCACCGCTTGCCAGTAAGACACAAACGCATTTTCGGATAAAACGGTAGTGAGGAATTTCTGGGAACTTTCGCCTGCCTAACTGACTTCTGCTGGATGACCAGTCCAGTGGAAGCTTGACGTCCATAATCAAACTCTGACTTCAGGCGAAAGCTTAGAGAGCATTCATTTTAACAAACACATTTTATCGAGCAAGGCTCCCTGAAGACAAAAAAATTCAGGAGACCTGATCCCAACCCTCAGGGCCCTCACAAAATTGAATAAATCAGTGCACAAAATTGAATAAATCAGTCTGCAAAGAACCCTGACTCAATTCAGGTTACAAGACATCCTGACCTCTTCTAAGCACAGCACAGTGGATAAGAGCGGAAACTGTGAGCGTGAGCTGAGCGTGACCCTCACACAGACCTGGGCTCCCGTCTTGACTGCCCCTTAGTTGTGTGGCACTAGACAAAGATAGTTAGCCTCCCTGTCCCTCAGCATCAAAGTCTGAAAACGGATAAAAGGATCTACCGCTCAGAACTCAGACAGGACTAACCAAGGCAAAACACGCGAGGCCCTTAGCACAGTCGCCAGCACACGCTCCGGTCAACATCCGCTGGCAGCGGCCGCCGGCCCCACGCCCATCCTCTCCCTGTCTCTCATGTCCAGCCCCTTCTGCCCCGGGCCCTGTCAGAACCTCTGGCTAACTGTCCTTTAAAGACGAGGAGACAGGCTCCGAGAGGATTTTTGGAGAGCACAGCCAACAGCACACGGCAGACAAACCCTCACCTCTGCCTCCAGACAAGCAGGCCTTGGGAACACTCTTATTTCTCTAGCTGGCAAATCCCTCCTACTTGTTTATAAGGAATTAAAAGGCAAACCAGGCACCTTATTGTGCAAATTTTACCCAGCTTGGTAAGCAACCGGCTGGGTGGTCACCAGTCCCAGCCACTGTTCACATACTCATTTGCACAGTGAACACTCTACACAACTGGACATGGTGGCCCTGGCTGCCCAGCCTCTGGCTTCCTCCTTTCCAGACTACATTCAATACTGCGGACCAAAGGACCTTTGTGAAACTCCCACCTGATTACGCTGCTTCTCCTACTTCACAACTCGGGAAGCCACCTAGTGTGAGGCAGCCCCAGTCTCCAGCACGAGCCCCCACAGCCCTCCTCCCTCTGGCACCAAGCAGCCCTTTCCATCTCAGAGCCGTGTCTGGGTTCCCAGCACACCCCACTCGCCAGCCACAGGGGAGTCCCTGCCACTCTCTGGCCATGCCCCCAGCCCCGTGTCTCCGTGCCCGAGCACCTGCTTTTTTTTACAACCCCAACTCCGCTCCCTCTTTCTGTCTTCTCCCTCGGCCCTCAAGACCGAGTTCAAGGCCAGCTCTGCGATGCAGCCGTGAGTGCACTTTGTGTTGGCTCAGCTGTCTGACCGCTGTTCCTTGGTGCACCTGCAGCATTGGAGTCTGCCGGCATGAGCGGCTCACAGCAGCAAGCAGGACACATCCTGGCTCTCTAGCTGCACGGGTCAGCCCTGGAACTGGGACTCCCACACTGTCCAGCTGTCTGAAGCTGGGCGAGTGAGTGACTTTCCTGCAGAGCATCAGGAATGCCTACCCTCCGAATGAGATAAAATGACTTAATGCCACGGCTTTCAAACCTGTTCAGACAAGGCGATGTCACCCTGACATCTTGATGCATTTCATTGTATCATGAGAACTACCTATTCCACTGAGAGAAATTATGGATACATTTTATGTACAAAGGATTCAAAATCAATCCTCTAAGTTTACCAATTAAATCTTTGTTATTTGTTAACATTTTCCCATTTGCTAATACAGATTAACTAGGGCAGGTGCCATAAGCTTAAGAAAGCATAATGGGAGAAAAAAAAATTGAAAGATTAGAAAATTTCTATTCCTCACTAATATGGGAGGGGACAGGCCAATAAATACCAGCAGGGAGTCAGAGCGGCTGAACACCTCATGCAGTCCACTGCTGCCACGTGATGAGTACCACATGTACGCTATCTGAATCTGAATCAGACACTCAAATCCCCTGGGAACAAGGACACCGCTCGTCCCTCTTTGAGAAATAATCACCTGATACAGCCCCTGGCACACTGGAGTTGCTCAGAAACGCTGCCTTACCAAGTGGGTGAAAAACTGAGACAGCACACGAGGACTATGAGACAAGCGCACTTCCCAGTAATTTAGATTTCCATTTGTTCCATAAATAAATTATATTCAAAGAAGTCTTTCCAATGTTCCTCTGTGAGCTGTCCCTCCAGCTGAGACATCTAGAGTTCGTCAGAGGGAGAAACACGCAGGTGGAGTCCTCCGTTAGACACAGAGACACTGATTAAGACCGCCAGGCAGGCGGCATACGTGCCTGCGCTCTTGTGATACCACAAAGGGACCAAGCGAGACGCACAGTCTATATGTACATGGTACCTGTCAGCACGAGACACTATTTTGAATGCATGAGTCCCACAAGTCTCCTATTCCTAATCTGTCTGGCTACAGTAAACACCGTAGAGATTATAGAAGACGAATCCTATTCTAGTCTCTGTTCCCACAGGAGAAACCTTCCTGGTGTACTTCACGTGTTTAGACTCTTTTCTAACCGAAAGCCAGGATAGCTGAAAATGGCACAAAAGGCTAAGAGCTGGTTGTTCCTCTTCCCCGAGGCCAATGCTGGAAGTCAGTACTGGCGTGAATACTCGGTACTGACAGCTACGTGGAAAAGATGAGCTACCAGAGAAGCCGGAGCATACGTTATTCTTAAAAGAATAACGTAAGTTGCTTTTAACTTATTTTAAAACAAACTATGGCCAATTTTTGGAGGTTACATCAACATTTGCTTACCGCCACAGACTGGGTTTCGAGAAATCTACCTCAAATAAAGTCAAGAAAATGCCTGAAAACAGGTGAGACTGTGACAACACGATATCAACATAATTGAGGTAAAAAGAATAGCAGGGGCCAAGAGGGGGTCAGGTAACGTGGACGGTGTTGGGGATGCCAAGTGTCCCTACAGCCTGCTTTCTCAAACACAGTTAAGGATGCCGTCACAGCTTACAAAGTCCCGGGGAAAGCATTCTCCCCCAACTCTCCAACACGTCAGGAAGCACCCACTTCCCTCTGCACCCCTTCATGTCAACCCCACGCATCTAGTTCTTCAGCACCAGATTGTGTGCAGCCCACTTCCACAACGAGCCTTTCATTTGAAACTTAACAGTGGACTGTGAACATCCTTCTAAGCATAAAGATTTCCACGGGGCCAGCACCATGGCATAGTAGGTTAATCCTCCGCCAGGGGCACTGGCATCCCATGGGGTGCCGGTTCTAGTCCTGGCTGCTCCTCTTCCAATCCAGCTCTCTGCTATGGCCTGGGAAAGCAGCAGAAGATGGCCCAAGTGCTTGGGACCCTGCACCCGCATGGGAGACTGGGAAGAAGCACCTGGCTCCTGGCTTCGGATCAGCGCAGCTTCGCCATTGCAGCCATTTGGGGAGTGAACCAATGGAAGAAAGACCTTTCTCTGTCTCTCCCTCTCACTGTCTGTAGCTCAACCTCTCAAACAAATAATCTTTAAAAAAATAAAAAAGATTTCCACCTAGAATGTCAATCTGAGACAGCAGAGACCTTCTGTCCTGGTCCCTCTGGCAACACAGGGGCTGTCGTTAGCTTATTATTGTAAACTCAAGTCCCATGAAAGCCTTGCCTCTACACCATGGGAAGTAAACTCTACAACAAGGTCACAAAATACCCCAAGAGCGAATATTTACAACCCCTAAAAGCGAATGGACTCCTAAGTGATCTGAAAGGCAGTTTCGGCTCCATGCTTTCTGGGGCTAAATTATATTTCTGTTCTAAACGCCACTGTATCTGGGCCCTGCAGCCCAGGGAATTAGTCTTTTGCCCTTTTCATTCCACTTCTGAGGACAGATTGGTGCCTTCCAACCTAATCCTCTTTCAGACGCCCTCCCACAACGGAATGACAACTGCTGCACACATGATTTCCTTTATTTGAAGATTCATAGGTGACTTCAAGACAACAAAATTCAACTAGATAAATTCCTGTGATTCTTTTCACTCTTGTATTTAAATGTAACAGGCCTGACTAACACTTGGACACTGGGTCCCTGGCACAAACTCCTGGCTTCTGCCTAGCCCAGCCCTAGTGGTTGCAGGCAACTGGGGAGCGAACCAGTGGACGGAAGCTCTCTTTCTACATTGCTTTCTCTTTCTCTGTCACTCTCTCAAATAAATTTTAAAAACTTTAAAAAAAAAAGCTTAATAATTGAAGACCCTTACCTTATTATCATTACAAAATATATAATTCTAATTAAATTCATAGTAAACACAATAAAACAATAAATCTAATCAATCTATAAATGTGATTTTTTTTTTAAAGATTTATTTATTTATTTGAAAGTCTGAGTTACACAGAGAAGGAGAGGCAGAGAGAGAGAGAGGTCTCCCATCCTCCAGTTCACTCTCCAATTAGCCGCAACAGCCAGAGCTGAGCCAATCCAAAGCCAGGAGACCCTTCTGGGTCTCCCACGTGGGTGCAGGGGCCCAAAGACTTGGGCCATCCTCCACTGCTTTCCCAGGCCATAGCAGAGAGCTGGATCAGAAGTGGAGCAGCTGGGACTCGAACTGGCGCCCATATGGGATGCCGGCACTGCGTGTGGTGGCCTCACTCACTACGCTACAGCACCAGCCCCTAAAAGTGATCTTAATAGCTAATGTTTCTACAGAATTTCTAGAGAAAAGCTTTTTTTCTGTCTAGTTTTCTTTTTAAAGATGTTTCAATTAGCTCATCTGTGCTGTCACACTGAAGAAGGGCTATTAAGACAAGGAATACAAAGTCTAGAAAACTATCCTGTAATTTAATGGGACAACAGTTCCTATTGTCAATGATATTATTTCTGGAACATTCTAGAAAGGAGATTTGTGTTTCTGTGTGTCTCTGTGTGCATGCACACATGCATTCTCATTTTATTTTAAATAGATTTTTCCACCCATTTGGTTATGTATACGGCCATGCAGTCAGTATCTACAAAAAAGTAGTCGACTTTATTTTTGTTAAGGCTCACTTGACCTTTTAAAAAGATTAGGGACTAAAACTGAACTTTCTGTTCCCAACCCACCCTATTTTTTCCCAAAAGACAGCAAAAACATTCACACAGGATCTCAATCGAAAGTCTGAGACTACCTCAAAAACATGATCCAGTGATGAACCTGAGAGCTGCAGTCATTCTCCGAAGACCAAGCTACGTGAGGGGTTTGCTTTCCTTTCCAGTCATGAAAACAACCAACCCGACCTCATTCTTCCTCTAAAAACTCGGAACCAGAGAGCCTGGCCCAATCGCCTAAGGCTTTAAAACCCCGACATTCAGAGAACTGGCCTCACTTTCCTGTCAAGTCGTATGACACTGCCTTATTTTTAAAGCTTAATTCATCAACAAACCAGACGAAAGTCCACATTCTTGAGGACTCCGTTTGTGAAACCCAAAGGAAACGACACAACACAGAAAAAGTCAACCTACTCTCTGGGAGGTTCGTATAAAAAGACATCTGCTGCGTCTTCTTCCACATTACAAATCCAGAAGAGCAAGAAAATGTACTAAGCCAGGCTGCAGAGCCATCGTTCATCCCGAGAGAAGTGTAATGGAATTTTAAAAACTGCATGAAAAATCACTTACTTTTCTCAGGGCTTTGGCACAAAGCTGGGAAGGCAAACTCCCCTTCCCCCACTCTGCTACTTAATAGCAATCACCCATGGAGGTCAGGCAGCCCACATATACCTAGAAATGGTGTAGAGACAAACATTTAAAATTCCAAGCCAGATTAGAGAGCAAAAATCAGAACCCACTGATACTCCGAGTACCTCTGTGTAATTAAAAATGAAAATTTCATCGGAATACCTAAACGATGACAGCTCAAAGCTATTTTCCCTTCACGCTACACTAACAAGGCTTTCTGAATCTAGACGGCGTTTTAAACTGTCCTTGTATTAAAGTTCTAAAGCAGGAGCTAGCAAGGCCTCACGGCAACAGCTCATGTTAGAAACGTCTCTTCTCGGGGAGTCATAAAAAGGACCAGAGGGAGGATGCGGACTTTTAATTATTCTGGGTGTTGGGAGGGAAGGTCTCCCAAAATCACATTTGCCAGCCCCTGCCAAAGGTGAGCTCATTGCATCAAAGCACAACTGGTTGCAAATAGAAGTGAACAGTGACAACTTCAGAAAAATGATCAACAACGCGTAACCACCCTGCGGGGGCATCCAGTCAGGCCCGCTGCTCCATCACAGGTGAGAACGGAAAGAGACAGGTGGGTTCATCTCTATCTAATCCAACAGAAAACTCAAAAATTCTGCATGATGAACAGCTTCACTTAAAACATCAGCTGTTTCTCCCAACAACCCCACAAATGCAAACACAGGCAGGGGCTCATTAATAAGACGAAACAGGTACGCTATATGCTAACGTCTGTGCACCTGTCAAGCTCTCTCATCCTGCGCCTGGAGTTGCAGGAATTCTCAGAAGCGGAATGAACTCATTTACAAGCCACGAGAGACTGAGAAATCTGTCCATGAAAAGCAGGCAGGAAGCACTGCTACAGCAAGCTGTCAGAACTAAAAAGAGAACAGAGCCCCACGAACGCCAGCGAGCGGCATTTTTTATGACCGCCATTGTTACCGCCAACACGTCCAGGGTGCGGACTCTTAGGCCAGATTTTCTCCAAGCACGTTAGTGTATTCTTCGCCCTGCTTAAGACAAGGGACAAGCTGAGTTTCACATGTCAGCTGTCCCCTGGATATCACTGCATTGTCACACACAACACTCGGCTCTGCTAAAACACCTGTATTTGTTCCAACACAAGATGACACAAAACTCAGACTTCCTGTTTGCTGCTGCATGGTTTCATTACAAACACCAGGTAGGGGCCAGCGCTGTGGCGTAGCGGGTTAACGCCCTGGCTTGTAGTGCCAGCATCCCCTACGGGCATCAGTTCGAGTCCCCGCTGCTCCACTTCCAATCCAGTTCTCTGCTACAGCCTGGGAAAGCAGTAGGAGACAGCCCAAGTGCTTAGGCCCCTGCACCTGAGTGGGAAACCTGGACATGACTCCTGGCTCCTGGCCAGCACAAATCCAGCTGTTGCGGCCAAGTGGGGAGTAAACCAGCGGATGGAAGACCTCTCTCTCTCTCTCTCTCTCACCCTCTCTCTCTCTCTCTCCCTTAGCCTCTCCTCTCTCTGTGTAACTCTTTCAAATAAATAAATAAATCTTTAAAAAAAAAATAATCACAAAGGCCACATCCAGGCTGAACCCCACCCTGTCAATCTTGACAGATGACAGGCACAGAGAACACGTCCCCAGCCATCTACAGGGAACGTCAGTGTCTGCCAGTGTGCTGTGCGAGCCACGGCCAGGCCGTGCCTGGTGTCCCAGTGCCCCATCCAATTTCAGGCAATTCACATCCCACCACTTAGGGCAACTCACAGGCCGCCACTCTTCCAAGGCAGCAGCAGTTCATAAGCAAACACAGGGACTTTTTCAAGATAAAGTGACCCATTTGCCGCACTATTTTATGTATTTCTCAGTCATCGACTGTGTTTAAAACTGTGCTACAATTTTTATTCAGTTTCTGTTTTTCTTTTTAACACGACACTACGGTTTTCTGAGTTTGCTGTACCCAACCCCAAGCTCTGTGAGGCTTCCCACATATTTAGCATAAAGCAATGTTTTTTAGGAACACACAGATGAGGCTACTTTAACAAGTTTGTAGTCAATGGAATCAAAAGACATTATTTTGACACGAAACAGCTTTAAAATCCACACATATCAGGAGTATTCAAAGACTTCACAGAAAATGTATATTATGAAAACATTATGCAAGATTTCAAAATTTCTGCACCAAAATGAATTCATCTTTAATTCCATTTTCCACAAACTTTTAAAAATAGCCTTACAACATAGTTTAGCTGAAGTGTCTGAACAACAACTAGTTTTTACATGGATGACTGTGACACACCCAGGAGGGGCTAAACTGCAATTTTTGTATTTCATCATTTTGATAAGGAGAACAGCAACACAACGTAATGCAATGTAAGAGAAAATTTAATCCACAATGTGTACAGCTACCAAGCATGGACATTGAGAGGCCAGTTTCCATTGTGTGACGTATCCACTGGAGATGCACTCCCAAAGGGTGCCAGACGAAGGCGGTGCCACCGCACCATTCTGGACAGACCAAGGTGGTGATGGTGTGCAGGGAGACTTCCGCAGACAAGGGCATTTCGCCCCAACTGCTGGAAAGGGAGAACTGAACAGAATCACTTTTCATTCCGTAAAAGCACTGTGAATTTTCTTTAAAAGACATCGCAATATATCATAAAGATAGACTGAAAGAAGTTCTCCATGGATAAGTAGTATCATCTTCAACAATGTAAAAAACATAAATACCCAACAATTGATAAACAGCTTGAAAAATCTGCAAAACAGTTCATACAAAGGGAAAGTGTGCACAGGCAGTGTTCACTGGGAAGCACACACGGGCTCACTATCATTTCTGTTTTGTCCGAAAGCATCTGTATCCAGGGAAAAACGCCAACATTTGAAAAGCTGCTAATTACAGGTGGTGGCAAGAGGCAAAACTGTGACCTCCTTTACATTGTGTACTTCGGGGGAGACCTCTTGTACAGCCCCACGTTACCTTCACTGGGAGCCCAGCCAATGGAACGAAAGCCCAAGAACTGCGATCGCCAGAAGCTTCCTTGTCAATCACAAAAATCAACAGGTCCCATCACATGGCCGTACCTCTGCAACGTATTTTCCGTCTCAAAATTCAAAGACAAATACCGTTCCAAAGGGTATGTCTAGGGTACACAAGCCCACTTCAGAGGCCAGAGCAGAACTGACCAGTCATGGACTTAGTAAAATCGGATGAAAAACCATTCATTACACAACTGCATGCAAGCTGTCTTGATGTCTGAAAGACAAAGATAAAGCTCTTTTCAAGCAAGATCAGCATTGAACAAACACAAGGAGGAGCGGGTCTGGGCGAGGGGATGAACTTCTAACTTGGGAAGTTTCAAATCGAATCTGAGAGGCACGATGTTGGTGTAGCAGTTGAGACATGGCTTGGGGCTCCCATATCCTGCATCACAGTGCCTGGGTGTGAGTCCCAGCCCCACTTCTGATCCCAGACTCCTGCTGCTGCACACCACCCTGGGAGACAGTAGGCGATGTCTCCGTCACTCAGTTGGGAGATCTGTATTGGGTTCCAGACTCCTGGATCAGCCTGGCCCAGTCAGAGCTAATGAGGGCATTTGGGGAATAAATCAGCAGATGAGAAATCTGTCTCTCGATCTTTCAAATATATAAGAGGTAAACACATAAAGGTGTTTTTTTTTTTCATTTACAAAGTTTTTTTAAAGTAAAAAAGAGAGAACTTAATCTTCATAACAACCAATAGAATTCAGCTCTATTAACATTCTCTCAACAACAAAACTTGGGAAATAACCCCATCAGCCAAAAACTCCCATGTTATGAGAGTGCTGGATCTAGTGGCACACACTGACATCACGTATGAACGCGGCCAGTGTGGACAGCACACACCTGGGTTCCATTTCACTGTGACGTTTAGCCCCCCTGGCATATCTACTACACCCAGGAACTACTCAGCACAGGGCAGTAACCTTAGCACGACTTTGCCTTATCAAGACTGGGTTGAGACTGACAGGGCACTGACCGCACTTATGTGTGTGTGGTTTTGTTTCCTAAAATCACAAAGCATCTTTAACACTCAGCACACACATCTGAATAATAATCATATCCCTGCTCTATAAAGTGGAGTTAGCAGTAAATATTCTTATTTGTTTTAGCTTCTAAAAATGCTGACGTGGATGAAACAAAAAAAAAACCTTATATTTCAAATCTGGTTTTGTATATTTAAGCATTTTCATAGGTTCCCTATCAAATGAATGGCTTCATATTTTGTTTTATTTTAAAGACCACAAAAAGTAAAATGAATATTTTAATTATGCTGTTATATATAAAAGAGATAACAAATATTGAATTAAAAAAAAAACCTGTCAGTTCAAGGTCAAGAACCTCCTTAGAGATTCTACTATATTTCCACATGTACAATGACAACTTTGGAAAGTAATTTATAAATCTGTGTTCCCAGTGCTGCCTAAAATGTTGCATATTGCAGCTTTAATGGTTAACAACCAAATGTTACCATCACCAAGCAAAATCAGACACTATACCTAATTATGAGCATTCAAAATAAGAACTATGAATTTTAATTTCTGTAAGAAGAGGTACTGAAATAAACACCCATCTATACCTACTTCACACAGAGTCTGAACATATAAAGCACTTAAGAACTTTTCACATAGAAACTGTATTTCTTAAATTGCTTCAAGAAACAGCATATGTATAGCTCAGGGGAATACATTCTCTTACCAGGACCGGATATAAAATAAGAGCAACCGATTTCCGGAGTCTACCTGAATACAGAATAAGCAAAAAGTATTTTCTCAGGCTCTCCAGTCACTTCCTAGGCAGAATTCCAACGTAATCTAAATTGATCTTTGGCATTCCTTCATTTCCCTTTCACAATCCTCAGCCGCCTCTGGTCCAAAGCCCAAAGACCTTCACGTTAGACGGCCTCCTCCTTTCCTTCCAGCATCCAAATTCCCAAGGCCACGATGGGAAAATTCCTAGCAGAAGAGGCACTTACACAAATGATTTACTATTTTAACTTTTCCTGGATTCTGTGCATTTTTAAAGAACACCCCAAGCACACAGACCTCGGTTTCTAAATATCTTAGCTCACTGCAGAAATACTTGGGTCCAGGTCTGGGACAAAGGAATTCTAAGAGAAAACCTAGAACGCCTTGGTATACCAGAAGATAAGGAAGAGCAGACATGACAGCAGCACGCAAGAACCACCTTGTAGGGGCTCCCACTGGCCAAACACGGGAAGCCATTCGACCAGCAAAAATGAATGATGTTGATACATCACAACACAGGGAGTGCAAACAGAAACCACAAACCCATAGGTATTTACAAAGAAAGAGATGAGGAGGCTCTTCTGTGTAAAGGATACCAGCTAACAGACATCAGAGCAACAGCAGAAGAAAAGTCTGCACCCTCCACGGCAGTAACTGATTCACTTAAAGGTCGTTAATGGATACCAAGCCATCTGGAGAAGAGAGGTGGTTACATAACAGGATACTCCTCCAGTCTCAGAGTGAGCCCCACAGATGGCTTAGCATCTACCTGGGGGAAAAGAAATCAACCAAATGTGGCAAAATGGTAACATTTTACATGGCAAGCTAGCTGCAACCTACAAAAACCAGTAACCATGGCTACCTGTATACCCACCCTGTCAAAAGAGGTATCATAAAGGAAAATTTGGTTGAAAGGAAACAGACACAAATAGGAATGCAATTAAGAGCATTAAGTGCAGTTTTCAAAACAAAACAAATTCCAATTCTGTGTCTTTTCAGAGGTAATTAATGACCCTTAGTTGGGGGGAAGAATATTGAGAAAGAAAACAAAACACAAAGAACACTGACTGGGTGGACATGCGCAGCAGTAGTCCGTTCTCTCCAAGCCACTCTGAAGAAGAGGTAGTTTTCAGTTTGAAACACTCTCACTTCTTGGTGAGAGGCCCTGTGTGGACATCCCCCCAAGTCGGAAAGAGTCCCTTTTCAAGATGTGCACGGACCAAACACTCTGCCCCAGGAAGGCTGATGGAGCCTGGAACTGGGGTGCACCTGAGGAACACCCAACCTAGGCACACACACACTCCAAGCCTACAGCCGTCAGCAGCCGTCTCAAACCTGCTGTGTCGGAAACAGAACCTGCTCACCAACTCCGGCCTGTTTCTGCTACCTCTTAGGCATCCATCTCCCACCTCTCTCCCCAGGGGCCCGACTTTTACGCCTCTCTTCCCCTCGCCTTCCTCAAGGCCACACGGACCACAGGGCCTCCCACGTCCAAGGTCAAGAGAACCACGTGTTCCTCTGTTCTTTCTCAGTGTGTCTTTCGGCACCCAAGTGGCACTCTCCTAGCTTTGACACAGAGCAGGGTCCACACCCGCTGCAGGCAGGCACTCGGCTTTGCCATCTCATTTTAAGAAGCACTGCAATTCTGAGACATCATTTCCATCATTTTATCTCTATTTTATAAAACAACAAATGCTCAGACAAGCAACAGCATTATAGTTAATATTCAGACCCTGAGTTTCTGAGTCTCCCACAAATAGCCAGGTGCTTTGTATTATTTTAAAATGCTGCCTCTGAGGTACCTTTCTCTGAAGGGAGGAGAGAACCTCCACTTTGACTATGACCTTGTCTAAACAAGATAAGAGTCGGAGAACTCAGAGGGCTTCCATAGCCTTGGAAACTCATGACTGGAGCATAGGGAGATTACTGATGCCATAGACAGGAGTGTCAATTGGTAAAGTCAACAACAGGAGTCACTGTGCACTTACTCCTCATGTAGGATCTCTGTCCTTAATGTGCTGTGCATTGAGATTTAATGCTATAACGAGTACTCAAATAATATATTTCACTTTGTGTTTCTATGGGGGTGCAAACTGTTGAAATCTTTACTTAATGCATACTAAACTGATCCTTTGTAAAAAAAAAAAAAAGAAAGAAAAGAAAAGAAACTATCAACTCCCAACTTGACTCTCACTGGGATTAAACATGACAATAGGTCTGATCTGATTTCATCATCATTAAAAAAAAATCATCTATTATTTTTCACTTTATGTTTCTGTGTGGGAGCAAACTGTTGAAATCCTTACTTAATGTATACTAAGCTGATCTTCTGTATATTAAGATAATCGAAAATGAATCTTGATGTGAATGGAAGGGGAGAGGGAGTGGGAAAGGGGAGGGTTGTGGGTGGGAGGGACGGTATGGGGGGGAAGCCATAGTAATCCATTATTCGTACTTTGGAAACGTATATTCATTAAATAAAAGTTAAAAAAAAAAAATGCTGCCTCTGGACTGACATGTGGCGTAGTGGGTAAAGCTGCCACCTGCAGTGCCGGCATCCTATATGGGCAGCGGTTCAAGACCCAGCTGCTCCACTTCCGACCAGCCCTCTGCTATGGCCTGCGAAAGCAGAAGATGGCTCAAGTCCTTGGGCCCCTGCACCTACCTACGTGGGAGATCCAGAAGCTCCTGGCTCCTGGCTTTGGATCGGACAGCTCTGGCCATTGAGGCCAACTGGGGAGTGAACCAGCAGATGGAAGACCTCCCTCTCTTTCTCTGCCTCTCCTCCTCTCTCTGTGTAACTCTGACTTTCAAATAAATAAATAAATCTTAAAACAAACAAACAAAAAATCTAAGCCAAATGCTGACCCAACACTTCAAAAAACACACTGTCTCCTTTCCTTATACCAACGTAAAGTTCTCGAAGGAAGGGACCCATTTTACTCATCACTGTGGCTCTCCTAGGGCCAAGCAATGCTCAGAACTGATACTCACTGATGTCTGTTCAAGGAATCTGCTCAGAGCCCATCTTCCCTCGGACCCAACGCCCCAGCCCTGCAGAACCAACCGTATGCCACCGTGTGTCTGTGAAGTAACATGCAGCCTGAACAGGACAGGTCCACAGAAACTTCATGGAAAACATATATTATGGGAAGTTATGCCAGGATTTCAACATTTCCTTTCTTTGCACCAAAAATATACATCTTTTAACACTACTGTCTCCACCAACTATTTTAAGTACCCTCCTCTGTGCCTGGTACACAGTAAGCACTTAATGAACGTTCACTGAATGAAATGATTACGCACGAGAAAGTCGTGTATCTCAACAGGGCTGCTGTGCCTTGTTTAAAAAAAAAAAAAAAAAAAAAAAAAGCCTGATTGGGGCAGCCCTGTGGTATAGTAGGCTCTTCCACCTATGGTGCCGGCATCCCATACGGGCGCCAGTTCGAGTCCCGGCTGCTCCATTTCTGATCCAGCTCTCTGCTATGGCTGGGAAAGCAGTGGAGGATGGTCCAAGCGCTTGGGCCTCTGCACTCACATGGGAGACGCAGAAGAAGCTCCTGGCTCCTCGCTTTGGATCAGCTCAGCTCCAGTGGATGAAGACCTTTCTCTCTGTCTGTAACTCAGTCTCTCAAATGAATAATCTTTTTTAAAAAATTAAACTAAAGTTTAAAAATTGACCTCCCTTTTATCTTTACCACATACTGAAAAAAAATCATTTTAGTGACAGAGAGGAAGTGGAAAAGAGAACACACAGGTCTTGGCCATTCTGGGTCCTCTCTGTGTACTTTACCTGCTGCCCCGGGTGGAATGTATTCTAGAGCTGTGCTTCCCAAAGTTAACAGGTAACGAATGGCCTTCCATACGAAGCATGAGTCAGCGTGTCTGCGGTGGACGCTGAGATTCTGCAGTACAAGCAAGCTCTCCTAAGAGATGCGCAGCTGCTGAGTCATAGACCATGCTTTTACATTAAAAAAAAAAATTTCTATTGAACAATGCCATTAAAGAGATATAACCTGTAGGTCAGAAGTACTAGACTTAAATTTATGGACTATCAAGGCCAGTTGTCCCCAGGTTTCTTCTTTCTGTTTTTCTATAATTTCCAAGCATTCTATGATGACCCTTCCTGATGTATTTCCTGATAAAAATAAAATACAAATAAATAAAAATATATGCACATGCTCAAGACACTGTGAACCTGGACACTGCCCTGCTGGACGGCTACACCTTTAAGCCACAAATACACTTAGAAGGACTACACTAGGAAGGTTGGTGAATTTATAGCAGTCCCCTAGCTTCTCATTTTAACATGCTCATTAACATAAAACAGTAATTACCCCCAAAGAAGCAGCAGCAGCCCCCATCACAAGTACTGTTTATCTCAGGTTGCTTTCCCTTCAAAAAAGAAAAAGAATCCATTCAGCTGGGAGACAATAAAAGGCAAACCAAATTAAGAACGGGAGAGCAGCCTAGCAGACACTACACTGAGCCTGTTCCCAGTGGGTCAGCAGAACTACGTGAAACGGAGGTGGGAATGCTGTTCCCGACAGGCAGGAGGGGCTGTGCACCTGCCGGAGAGGAGGAAAGCCATGGTTCCCCGGGGAACCCCACTTCCAAAGCACGACAAGGAGAGACCCTGAGGAAAAGGCAGTGAGAGGGCACATCCCCAGAGCGCCCGACCCCTCTTCCCTGGGGTTCCGGAGGATGTCAGGTTAGCATTCCTTGAGTTGTAGAAGGGGCAGTCCCGGCTGGTGGGCATTTCTCACACATTCTGACACCGGCAGCAATTCTAGGTGCCTGTGACCCAGGGAGGTCGAGCCACAGAGAATCCCATGTAGGACCGGGAGGGCCCCACCTCCCTTCCCACTTCCAGCTGAGAGTTTCAGCTATTTGCACTGTGATCCCATTCAGGATCTGTGGGGAGCAACTGGGAGCAACTCGGACTAGACTGTTACTGGAATTAAGACTTATTCTATGCATCTGCTCTCCCACAATATGGCGCTGGGAGAGGAGGAAACAGCTTCTACACAGCTGCCTCCAGTACAACCAATAAACTGTAGGACCTGCTCCTGATTGGAGGAGAGCAGCGTACTCGGCATGTGGGTAGCAGAGTTGGGATTGGTGGAAGAGGACTATAAAGGAGGAGAGAGACAACATGCGCCAGGAACATCTAAAGGGAACATCTATCTGAAGGAACACCTGAGCAGCCGCCGAGAGAGCCGGCCGGCGGTGTGCCGCTCCCCCGCGGAAGTGGGGAATGTGGCAGGGGGAACCGCCCTTCCACGGAGGTGGAAGGGACGGTAGCCAACCCGGGAAGAACCAGCAGCAAACCCGGGGAGGGCCGAGCAGATGAAAGAACAGCGCAGGGTCCTGTGTCGTTCCTCCACGAAGAGGGGGAGCGACAAGGATCCTTTTGTTTTTGTTCTGTTTTGCTATCAAAGGTGTCAAACTCACTGTGAAATTCCAAGCAAGGTGGGAACCTGGCGTCCAGAGGGCTTATAAATACAATGGAGCCAAAAACCACGTCTGGGATGCCAGGTAGCAGTATAGGGATAAGGCTTCCTAGCTGCGATGTTCAGATGCGGCAGGCTCTCCACTCAACAGAAGACAACACGTCACTGTGTCTCCACTGACTTCTGCGAGTCTAGTGCTGCCAGGCAAGCATGCACGGAGTCACTAAAAATGGGATCCCCTGAGATTGCAGAGCTCACGTCAATCATCATCTTGGGGCCGAGCAGGGGAGTCTGAGTTTATTTGGAGTTCTTTGCATTTATCTGATTGAAATTTGCATTGTTTTTATTCTAACTTACATTGGCTTTGGATAAGGATGGGGGTATGGAAAGCTCTATAATCTTCTCCGTGCTCCAAAGCTGAACCATTTGAATATCTGAGTTGGGATTTTGGACTTAAAGAGACTTAAGAGGCATGGCAAACAAGCACAACACAATGCATGATCTTTTGCTCGGATGGTGTTTTGAAAAAATTTTAAGAAACTAAAAGATCGGGTGATAAATTTTAGGAATTTGACTATGGACTGGTATTAAATAATATTGGGGCTTATCACCAATTTCACTCGGTATGTGGTGATATGTATCTATGGCAGCACCCTTATTTCTTGAGATGCATGGCATCGTACGATTCTTACAACGTATTTAAAGATGATCCATCAAAAAATAAATATATGTAGATTTATACAGATAAAGCAAATGGAGAAGAATGTTAATAATTATTCAAATTAGATGGGGGTTTATGGGTGTTCATTGTATTATTTTTTCCAATTGGTTACATATTTGAAAATTTTGAAAAAAGGCTTACATATTATGCCCCCCAAAAGCCTTTATGACCTTGTTGTGGTCTCCATGGCCTGTAGTCCTGCCAACTAGATCACTGTTCATATGACAAGGCAACTGTCTTTCCCCCTGAAGACATTCTCACACCCTCCCACCTCGGCACCTTAGTGTGCGATCTTCTCTCAACCGGCAGCTTCTCCCTGCTCACTGTCCCTCTGGTAAGGGCTGACCCATTCCTTTGGGTCTAACTCAAAGGTCACCTCCTCTAGGAAGTCTTCCCATCCGCACCTGACTTCATGCCATAGGAATGGAGCCCCCTGGGGGCCGGACTTTAAATGAGGACCTCCCTCTGAATGTGTGGCATTTGTGTTTGAAACTCCCACTCATTTACATGCCTCCTCTCACACTGCACTAGCGCGTCTCCAGCTCCTCTACTACATCTGAACCTACATGTCCAGGGAAGAATTTCTGCCCCACCTACTCCTTTAAGCCAAGTAAAGTCAGTCTCAGAAAGGCTCGGGGAAGTTCAACTTAGAACAAAAACATTGTCTTATTAACTTATTTATTGTTTGCTTCAAAATCTTAGATCCAGGGCAGCACTGTGGCACAGCAGGTTGACTGCCATCTGCAGCACTGGCATCCCATATGGGCACCAGTTCGAGTTCCAATCCAGCTCCCTGTTAGTGTGCCTGGGAAGGCAGCAGAGGATGGTCCAGGTCCTTGGGCCCCTGCACCCACGTGGGAGACCTGGAGGAGGCTCCTGGCTCCTGTCTTCAGCATAGCCCAGCCCTGCCCATTGCAGTCATCTGGGGAGTGAACCAGTGGATGGAAGACCTCTCTCTCTCTAACTCTGCCTTTCAAATAAATAAATAAATAAATCTTAAAAAAAAAAAAAAAAAAAAAAAACTAAATCACAGACCCAGTTCCAAGGCTCTGTAGGCAATCTCCAACTCACAACTTGAGCCACTTGCACATACATGCTCCACCTTGAAGATGCAAACTCAGTCATTCAGATCCCCTGTCCAGGGACTGCCCTCCACTGTAATCAACGACTCTACACGGTGAGACTGGACAGACTTCCACATATGAAACCCTGCCTTCCTCCGTGGAGCTGGCTTCATGAATGACCATGAGTAACGGTTACTGCTTTTAGACAAAACTCACAGAGAACCACAGATGAGACAGCACACTGGGCATCACAAATACACAAATATTTAAGATGCCATTTGGTAATATTAATGACAACAATAGGCACGAGTATTAGAGCACTGTACTGTTTGTGGTGTTTGGTGTAATAAAGCCTCATAAATTTCATCCCCACTTTACAGATGAGGAAAGCTGAGGCCTATGAGTTGGAACGAGACACAGACCTCATTCAAATCCATGAACGCTCACTTTGTTCCTCAAGGCCCAGCTAGCTCCAAGCCAACTGGGTTGTTCCTCTCTCCAGCCAGAAAGGCAAATCCCCTGACCCCTTGTAACTTCCCAGAGTGCTCTGTGCTCTTGGTTCTCGCCCTTTCTCTGCAGGTCATGTATCTGTTCAGGCATCCATTCCCCTCAGCAGACCCAACTCCAGACTAGGACACTGGCTCCCTCATGTTCAGACCTTGCTATGTTCACCGCACCTTGCACGTGGTACAAGTTCCCCAGTCCCGATGGCCCACGAGCACACAGGTGCTCCTGTACCACAGCGCCCACCCATGAGCAAAAGCCATGAAAGAAAAACACACTCCGGGCAGGTTCTTCAATTTACAAGGAGGTCAAGGGGACTTTTTTTGTTGACCTTAAGTAAAATAAAAAGCGTTTACCAGGTACAGCATGCTGATAGCCACAAACAGAGAAGGAAAGAGCGGGCTTTTCTCCAGAGGTCCTCCAATGTGGTGCCAAGACTTGTGGAGCAGTGTGCCAGAATTCATGGTCTTCAGCCAGATTCCAGAAAAGACAGTGGGGAAGCGGGGTGAGGGGACCGAGTTTTCCTATCTGTTCAGCTTGGGTTCCTCTCACAGGCACCGCCCCCTATAACATGAGACCCAAAACCTGCCTCAGCATTCTTCTCTTTCCCTCTTTCCATACACCTGTTGGTCAAGTTGACCTTTTTTTTCCCCCTTTGGACAGGCAGAGTTAGTGAGAGTGAGAGTGAGAGTGAGAGTGAGAGTGAGAGTGAGAGAGTGAGAGAGTGAGAGAGTGAGAGAGTGAGAGTGTGAGAGAGTGAGAGAGTGAGAGTGTGAGAGAGAGTGAGAGTGTGAGAGAGAGTGAGAGTGTGAGAGTGAGAGAGAGAGAGAGAGAGAGAGAGAGAAAGGTCTTCCTTCCATTAGTTCACCCCCAAATGGCCACTATGACTAGCGCTGCACCAATCCGAAGCCAGGAGCCAGGTGCTTCCTCCTGGTCTCCCATGCTGGTGCAGGGCCCAAGCACTTGGGCCATCCTCCACTGCACTCCCGGGCCACAGCAGGGAGCTGGACTGGAAGAGGGGCAACCGGGGCAGAATCCAGTGCCCCGACTGGGACTAGAACCCGGGGTGCTGGCACCACAGGCAGAGGATTAGCCTAGTGAGCCGCGGCGCTGGCCAAGTTGACATTTTGTTACTAGGTCCTCTGATCCTTGGAATCAAAATCAAGCAAAAAGTCAGAAAGAATTTAAATTTGAATATTACTCCAAGAGAAGTATACAGTGTGGAACATTCGTGTTCTTGAATCATTTCAGAAAGCAGAGAACGTGTCACCCCAGCAGGTGTCAGTTTCTGGCACCTCTGAAAGGGAACACTGTTAGGCAAGGGTTGGTACGGCTGCAGGCTGCCTGCAGAGAGGGCTGTGTGCGTTCACCCGTCAGCGTAGCCGTCTGCTCTCTTCCTCCACGTTCTGAGAGCGCCACAAAGCACACAGGGACAAAGAGAACATGCTCACAGTGCACAGTTGGCGGTTGGAAGGTGGCATTGCAATGCTGAGACAAACAGGAAGGTGACGGGCTGGATGAGCAGGTCAGCCCAAAGGTGCTCCACCATGGCACGGGGCAGCTCCCATCAGCAGAGGGGTCCCTGAGCGGGTACCTCCCACGTGCAATCCAGCCCCATCCTTCTGCATGACACAGGTCACAAGGTATTCAAGCGGCGCTCCCAGCTGGCTGGGTTGGCTCCAAGTTGGTTCGACTCCATTGGCGGTGCTCTGGCTCACTGCGCCGTGCTGGCGTGAGCACCAACTGTGCTTCCTCTGGCTACTTTGACAAGGCTGCTCACTTCGCCAACAGCCAGGCTAGTCTCAGCAGCCTGCTGAAGGTCTTCCCTCTTTCCTTCTCTCAAACATGTCTCAGAGATCAAATCATTGAAAACCTCAGCTCTGCCCCTGCTACAAAACCTAAATCTCCTGACTTCACAGAGTGACTAATTCGGGGTGTTAGCTGCTCATGCACTGGACAGCACAGAAGTTGCTGAGAGCAGCAGTACCCTGAATGGCACTTCTGTGGCTCCAAAGTTCTAATATGTCCACTGGTGGAAAACAAAAACCATCTGGACTCAACAGGCTAAAACTCAATGCTTGCTTTGTTTGTTATTAACCAGGGGGAAAAAAAAAACTAAACTAAATATAGGTCATCAAGGTTTTAAATTTTTCCCTTGCTGTGTTTTTTTTCCTTCTATGTCCAACTATAAAGGATATTTTTAAGGATCTATTTGTTTATTTGAAAGGCAGAAATACAGGGTGGGCGGGGGGAGATTTCCCGTTCACTGATTCTCTCCCCAAATGGCAGCAACAGCCGGGGCTAGGCCAGGCTAAAGCCAAGAGCCAGGAGCTTCATCCAGGTCTCCACATGGGTGCAGGGCCACCTTACACTGCTTTCTTCGGCACATTTGCAAGGAGCTGGATCGGAAGTGGAGCAGCCAGGACTTGAACCCGTGCCCATGTGGGATGCCAGCACCGCAGGAAGAGGCTTAACCTTCTACCCCACAGTGCTGGCCCCCAAGGATATTTTTTAAAAAACAAATTTACCCTCAGTAGCGGATGTGCCTTGGCTTTTCTATCAACAGTGAAAGACGACATGTAGAGCTACCCTAACGTCCTTTGTATATACAATAATACATATTGTAGAATCGAACACCACAGAAATAGTGAGCAAGTCCTCAAATGTTATGGTTAACGCTCCCCTGCCGTCGTCAGAAAAGCGATCAGAGGTGGAAGGCATTTGCTACAACAGTAAAGACGCTGCTTGGGACACCAGCATCCCTAATTAGAGTGCCTGGGTTCAAGTCCCACCTCTGCCACGGACTCCAGCTTTCTGATGTGCATGTCGGGAGGCAGCAGGTGACGGCTCAAGTACTTAGGTCCCCCCACACACATGGGAACCTCAGACCGAGGGCTGGGCTCCTGGCTTTGGCCTGGCCCAGCCCAGGCTGTTGCAGGCATTTGGGGACTGAACTAGATGATGGAAGATTGCTTTCTGTCTCTCAGATAAAAACAGACAATGTAATGTTAATAAAAACAAAAAGTGATCTCAGAATACCAGAAGGACTTAGGAATGGACCCGAGCAGACACACACCTGTGCACATCTGTGTCTGGAGACAGGGGTGAGGGAGAGGCCAAGCACCAGAGTGGGACCTCGAAACACCCAGCAGTTCCCTCGGACAGTGACCTTGTACTTGCCCCTCCGCCCCTCGCCAGCACCCCCCGCCACCCAGTTCTGCACAATGGAAGCTGAGCTGACTCTAACCCCAAGGAAGAGAATGGCTCCCTCCCTCCTACTGAATCGCCCGTGTCCTGCCAGGGCACAGAGCTCTTCCACAGAGCTCAAGGCCTCTCTAAAACCCCAGCCTCCCTCATCTCCGGGCCCGGGAGCCTCAGCGCACCTTCCTGGGAGGGTCCCCGCAGTGCGAACGTGCCAGCCGTCTCCTCCTCGTGGGAATGGACTCGCGGGCAGACTGAGCCCCACGGAGCACGCACCTACACAACACTGCCGTAGTTACCACTGTTCTGATCCTGGGATTATGACAGCCTGACATCAGTATGTCAAAGAAGAGTCGCTCTCAGAGATGTCTGAACATTTTAAAGCTAGCTGTTGAGGCAGGCATATTGAACTTTTGTTGCTACTTTTTGGGGTTTTAATCTGTAAAATGTCATTATCTGCAATAAACCACACTGCAGAGAAAATATTTTATAGCTTAAGTGATCTTTTAAAAACGGGGGCTGGCGCTGTGGCATTGTGGGTAAAGCCGCCACCTGAAGCACGAGCATCCCATATAGGCACCGATTCGAGACCCAGCTGCTCCTCTTCTAATCCAGCTCTCTGCTACGGCCTAGGAAAGCAGTAGAAGATGGCCAAGTCCTTGGGCCCCTGCACCCGTGTAGGAGACCCAGAAGAAGCTCCTGGCTCCTGACTTCAGATTGGTGTAGCTCCAAGCGTTGTGAAGTAGGCAGGCACACAGGTTAAAATTGATTAGGTTTCTGAGCTGGAAGACCATGCCTTCGCCTCACCCCTGTGTGTCCTCACGCCCTACCTGATACTTTCACCACGCCCCTGTGTGACCTCATCCCCCTACCTGGCTGCACCTGGGTACCCACCAGCCAATCAGGTTAATTAACCACTCCCCTTTGGAAGTGGGTTAAAAGCCTGGGACACGGTGTGTCCGGCCCCTTCTCTTTTCCCTGACCTCTTGCCAGGAGGGGGCTGGCTGTAGCCCTGCACCTCCAGGGCGCGTGACCTTCAGGCCACATGCCCTAGACTTCCTGGCCTAGATGCTCCTCCACGTGGCTGGTTCCTGGTGCTCAGTATGAACCCAGATTTACCCCTCTTAAATAAAGCTCTCACCTTCCTATGCACTTTTCGCACTAAATAAAAGCCTAAAATGTACTATGCTGCCTCGTTTATCTGTGCCAGTATTTAGAATTCTTCTCTAAATGTTAGGCAAGAACCCTCTCAGGTTTATTAATATTGGGGATTAATAAGCTCATGGTGAAATCGTATGGCACTCCAAATTCCGGTAGCACATGTGGCACCCCACATAGCACTTCTGGAGAACTTTAAGGGGCCACATTTTGATATAAATTTTAGGGGGTCATGTTTGATTTCAGTTGCGGCCATCTAGGGAGTGAGCCAGCAAATGGAAGAATTCTTTCTTTCTCTGCCTCTCTGTAACTCTGCCTTTCAAATAAATAAATTAATTAAAAAAAATAAACTAAAATGTGAGCTCAGATCGAGCTGACTCTTTGCTCAAAATCCCCTCATCTCAGAGTAAAAAATGCTGAAGGCCCCTTCTGCCCTAGAGAGACCTTGGTACCCTGTCCCTTGTCACCCCTCCCCATCTCCTGTAGCATATCACTCTTCCCTCACTCTGCTGTAGCCTGGAGGCCAGCTTTTCTGTTTTGCAAAGGTAGGCCCTGGCCCTGGCCCTTCCCCCTCACCTGGCTTGCCACCTCCCAGGGCTGCAAGTTACCCATTCCTGCACCTGCTCCACGGGGGTCTTCGCTCATCCCCACACCCTAAGCAGCCGCCTCCTGCCTCTAGCTGGCTTTCTCCCCTGTTTTCCCTTCCTTGTGCTTATTACCCTGATGTGCTTGTATTTGTTTTGATCCAGCTTGCATTTGTTTGGATCCATGGCTTCCCATAAGAATGGTGAATTGAGACAGCAGGGGTCTCAGCAGCCAGGCTCAGGACACACTCCCCACCGCCCAGCACGGTAGGTGGCGTCCCTCAGCACTCCATAAATATGTTGAATAATAAATATGTTGAATAAACGAAGGATGCTGTTAGGTAAAAAAATAAAAGGAATTGCCAGTCTGCCTAATTCATGGCAGCAGCTAAATTTCCAGGGGCAGGCAGACGTTCAGCGGTCATCTTTCAGAGATGCTGGAGAAGGGACTGTGTTTAGATAAGATGAGCTTCTGGAACTGACAGAGAGGAGCAAAGAAAGGAAAAGAAAGTGAAAGGCTGGCTGTGCAGCTTGATGAGTTCACCCTGTGTACTGATGTGTCCCACAAAATGTACAAGTATTGCATGTGGGTCAAAAACTTTAATAATTAACTTTAAAATAATAAATTTTTTTAAAAAGCTGATTGATAGAATTATCACCATCCTGTGTGTCGAATTCCTACACTGCAAAACCAGCACAGTAAACAGTCAAAAACATGATCAATTTAAACCATCAAGGCGGCAAAGTTTGCTATAAAGGGCTAAACAGGAAATAACTTACACTGAGGGCCACACAGAGTCACTATTGCAAAGGCTCTCTCTGATGTTACGGCATGAACACAGCACACACAACCCAGTAATGACTGAGCCAGCTTTATGCAGGAGCTGTGAAATATACATTTCATATCACGTTCAGGCATCCTGAAAGTATTCTTGAGTTTTTTTCTCAGTCATCTAAAAATGTGCAAACCACCCCAGGCTCCCAAGCCATGTAAAAACCATTCAGCGGGGCAGGTGCTGTGGTGCAGCAGGTGAAGCTGCCACATCCCACACTGAAGCGCCTGTTCAAGTCCTGGCTGCTCTGCTTCTGATTCAGCTTCCTGCTAATGCTCCTGGGAAGGCAGAAGATGGTCCAAGCACTTGGGTCCTGCAGCCATGTAGGAAACCTGGATGGAGCTCTGAGCTACTAGCTTCAGCCTGGCCCAGCCCTAACTTTTGCAGACCTTTGGGGACTGAAACCAGCCGATGGAAGATCTCTCTCTCTCTCTCTCTCTCTCCCTCCCTCCCTCCCTCCCTCCCTCTCCGTTTCTCTGTCACTATGCCTTTCAAATAAAAAAACGTTTTAAAAAAATGCAGCAAGCCAGATGTGGCCTGAAACTGTAGTTTGCTTATCTCTGATTTAAGTCATTTCTAACTGTGGCATTTTCCCCACAATCTGGTCTACGAATCTGTGGGTTAATCTACAGCTAACTAAACATGGAACAGCTGTATTTGTTAAAGAACAATAAGCTGGATAAATCGTGTATCTAGATGAGCTAACTTTCTCCTCTGGGACCGTCTTCCCACTCAGATTTCGGTTATCACACACACAAGCTCTGTGTGCACCTTTTCCTCACTGAGGCATCGGCCTCTTCTATGAGAACTGTAGCACGGCCAGAGGACAGCGAAGAGCGGGCGGCTCTGAGCTGCGGGGTAGGCAGATTGCAGCAGAGCGCCTCAGGACCAAGGGTTCAACATGCTGCTTACACTGTGCTTTCAAGTCCTTTCTAACACACCCTGCTGCGTGGGCCCTGGAATGAGAACTATTTGGATTGCAGGTGCTGTTGGAATTCAGGGTCATCTGTCCCCAGGAGCTACTAAATTTGCTGAAAAGGCCAGGCAGGGTGACGGCACCGTCAAAACACGCTTCTCGTAACTAGAAGCAGATTTTAAATTTCACTCAATTGTATTACATAATATTACACAATAGCAACCTATGAAACTATGGACTGTATACTCACAGAGACAACCACACATGGTCAAGAGGCTGAGTCACATCAAATATGTCTATTCGACCTTGGAAACCCAGTAGAGAATGACAACCCTTTGTTTCTGGCTCCTAAATGGTATTTTTAAATTTTTATTTATTTATTTATTTAAGGCAGAGTTACAGAGAGAGCAGGAGAGAGACAAATAGAGGGATCTTCTATCTACTGGTTTACTCCCCAAATGGCCACTGCCAGGGCTGAGCCAGACTGAAGCCAGGAACCTGGAACCCTGTCCTGGTCTCCCACGATGATGCATGGACCCAAGTTCTTGGGCCATCTTGAGCTGCGTTCATGGGTCCATTAGCAGGACGCCAGCTGGATTATAAGCAGGGCAGCCGGCGCTGGAACAGGCGCCCATATGGGATGCTGGTGTCACAGGCTGCAGCTTAACCCACTGCACCACACACACCTCTGCTCCGTCTCCGCCCCACAAACTCTTTAGCTGTCCCAGCAACCATATCAAGAAATAATTCAAGCGGAAAGTTCTCAACATGTACGTCGCTCATTTTCTCCAAGGTTAGGGGACATGGAACAAAACCGGCATTTACTCTAACCTAATTATTCACAGGCCCCACTTGCCTCACCCATTCTGAAAGCAGATCTACTGGAATGTGAACAAAAAAAAAATTCAGATTTTTTTGAAAGATTTCTCAGTGCTGTGCTTTTTGAAGAATTCCCAAGGAAATCCATTTCCACTAAAGAGGCCAGAAGAAGCCAATGGTTTTCTACTTCGTGGCGTAAGAAAAACAACCTGCAGATTTACCATGGGAACCAGGGGTGAAATCAAGCTTTGCTTAAATTCCAAGCCGCCAAGGCCAGTCTCCTGAGGAAGCAGCCTGGTATCTCGCGCACTTGCTCCAATTCATAGCGTCGGCAGCCCTCACCAGAGCCATCTGCCTCCGCAGGAATCGCATCCCTTCTGCTGAGCCCGGGACTGTCTGTGCCGGGAAAGCTGAGGCATCCAGTCCCAGACGCCCGTAACGTACGCCGCGGCTTCATCTCACACTTACAATTGAGTTTCTGAGGGAGATGAAAATGCTGACAAGGCATACAGCTTCCAACAAAAATGACCAGAAATGAGCAAATCAGGACTCATGACTGCAAGTGCCTGGCAGTGCTACGGGCATCCAGGTGGATGCCACCCTTATGGGAAACTCAGGGCACCAGTGAGTGGCCCTCTTCCTGACCTCCAAGGAAACCATGACCCTGGAACCGGTGATGAGAGAGGTCTCAGAATCACCCCGCCTTCCTGCTCAGCTGCTCAGGGCTGCCATAACAAAGCGACACAGGCTGGAGTGCTTCAACTCCCGCAGGGCTGCAGGCTGGAAGGCCAAGTTCAAGGTGTCAGCAGGGCTAGTTTCTTCTGCAGTCTCTCCCCTTGGCTTATATGGCCTGCACCTCCCTGTGTCTTCACTTCATGTTCCCACCATGTACCTCTGTATCCAATTCCCCCTTGTGACAAGGACACGGGTCATGCTGGACTGGGACCCACCTTAGCATCCTGTAAGGTGGGCTCTTTAAAGGTCCTACTTCTGTTTGCTCTGACCAAGGCCACAAGGTTAGACTTAATTAGCCAATAACTTAGTTCTCCCGTTTGCAAATTAACTCGTCTCTGCAGTGTCCAGCAAGTGACAAGTGACAGAAGCTTGTCACTGCCTTTAGGAAATATACACTTCATTGCAAACCAAATCCAATCATGGTGAAAAGTCTCTTGGGGTGGGGAAGTAGCCAAAACACTTCTGAGCCCCAGATGCCCGTCCACGTTTTATAAACTCTGTACGGCAGCAAAAATCCAATACGAGGAGAACCCAGGCGTTCACGTGACAGTCATCATAAAGGGAGGCAAGTGTGAAAAAAATAAAAAATCCATTCGCATCCTTTTCCCATGTGCCTTTTCGAACAGAGATTTGCTCCTTTGCATGAAGGGTGACATGCCACCGTGTCAACCAGCACTGCCTGCTCCGAGCATCAGACCGGGTACAACAAACGCTAACACTACCAGAGATGAAGGCTTCAATGCAAACCAGGTCTGTGACCAGGAATACCAAGTAACGTTTCTAAAATGGGAACAAGTTAAATGATGACCGAAGTCCCTTTTTTAAAAAAGGCTTTAAAACAGAGGCGGGGGATGGGGGCAGGCACTTCGGTACAGCAGGTTAAGCTGGCACCGTGATGCCCGCATCCCATACTGAACTGCCAGTTTGAGTCCCGGCTGCTCTGCTTCTGATCCAGCTCCCTGATAATGTAACTGGGAAGGCAACAGACAAAGGCTCAACCACTTGGGCCCTGGCCACCCATGTGGGAAACCTGGATGGAGTTCTTGGCTCCTGGCATTGACCCGGCCCAGCTGCAGCTGTTGGGAGCAGATGGAAGATACATCTTTCCCTGTTACTCTGCCTTTCAAATAAATAAATAACATTGTTTTAATCCCTAAAATACCATGTAAAATACTTAAATCCCAATTTAAGCCTTCTAGCAATCTATGAATTGACTTTTGCTGTCAAGCTAGGGGATTCATTAGCTCCACAGACATTTGTTGAGACTGTACTATGTATAGGCAGTGTTCTGGAAGCTGCATATGAGCACAGCGCCAACAATCTCTGCCCTGACATTCTCTCCCAACCTCCCTGCGGGGGGTACTTTACCTCTGCCCCCTTGGTTCTGCAAAGGCAGAACTTGGGACCTATTTTATATACATCCTTCTCCTTCAGCCCTTACAGGTCCTCTGGTCAGCATTTCCAGACCTGACTCCTCCACCTGCCTTTGCTCTTACAGACCATCTTGCAACCATCTGCCTACCCCAAAGCAACAGGGATGAACCTGCTCACTCCACTTCCTTGCCCCACACTGCCCATCACTACAGTAAAGATACAAACATTGGAGTACTTAGCTTCAACCTCTGCTCCTGTTCCTGATCCAGTTTCGCAGCAGCGATGGCTCATGTACTTGGGTTCCTGCCACTCATGCAAATTCCCAGCTCCCAGCTTGCGCATTGGCCCAGGCCTGGCCATTGCAGGAATTTGGGGAGTGAACCAAAGGAAAGGAACTTTCTCTATATAAGCAAAATTTTAGAGAGGAGAAAAGTGGTGTTGCAGAGAGTTAAGCCACCTCTTCTTGGGACACCTGCATCCCGTATCAGAGTGCATGGGATTGAGTTCTGTCTCAGCTTATGATCCAGATTCCTGCTGATGTGCCTGAGAGGCAACAGGTCATGGCCCAAGTATTTGGATTCCTATCACCCATGTGGGAGACTCATTTGGAGCCATCATATGTCCTATGGAACACTAGAGCTTATTACTTCTATCTGTGTTCTGGTCATCTCTATACAACCTCACACTATCCCACACTCCCCACCCTTCCCAATCTCTAGTAATCATTATTCTAACCTCAGATCAACAATTTTTTTAAAACTTCCCCATGAGACAGAACATATGGTATTTGCCTTACTTGTATCAAGTTTATTTCACTTAATATAATGATCTCCATGTTGCAGCAAATGTCAGGATTTCACTCTTTTATGGCTGAATAAAATTCCACTGAGTGTGTATATATATATATATATATATATATATATATATATATACATACATACACTCTATTTTCTTTATGTACTCATCTGATAGACATCTAGGCTTACCCCATATCTGGGCTAATGTGAATAGTGCTACAACGAGCATGGAGTTCAGGCCATCATTTTCATATTCTGATTTCATTTCCTTCAGATGTGTTTCCAGACATGGGCAAGCTGGATCGCACTCTGGCTATATTTTTAATATTGTGAAGAAACTGTACCCCACTCTCCACAACAGCTACACTGATTTGCCTTTCCATCAACAGGGTGTAAGACTTCTCTTTTGCCGGCGCCACGGCTCACTAGGCTAATCCTCCGCCTAGCGGCGCCGGCACATGGGGTTCTAGTCCCGGTTGGGGCGCCGGATTCTGTCCCGGTTGCCCCTCTTCCAGGCCAGCTCTCTGCTGTGGCCAGGGAGTGCAGTGGAGGATGGCCCAGGTGCTTGGGCCCTGCACCCCATGGGAGACCAGGAAAAGCACCTGGCTCCTGGCTCCTGCCATCGGATCAGCGCGATGCGCTGGCCACAGCGCGCCGGCCCTGGCGGCCATTGGAGGGTGAACCGACGGCAAAAGGAAGACCTTTCTCTCTGTCTCTCTCTCTCACTGTCCACTCTGCCTGTCAAAAAATAAATAAATAAATAAATAAAAATTAAAAAAAAAAAAGACTTCTCTTTCTCCCCACTGTCGCCAGCAACTGTGGATTTTCATCTTTTGGAACAGCTATTCTATCTGGAGTGCGAGGATAACTGATTGTGGTTTTGATTTGTATTCCCCTCAGGTTTAGTAAAGCTGACTTCTCATGTGTTTCTTGGCCATTTCTATTTCTTCTTCTGAGAAATGTCAATTCAGATTTGTTGCCCATTTCTTAAGTGGATTAATTGTGGTTGTTGAGGTTTATAAAGTTCTTAGACATTTGGGATATTAACTCTTTGTCAGATGCACTGCTTGCAATATTCTTTCTTATTTTGTCAACCGTCTCTTTGCTCTGTTAATTGATTCTTTTGTTGTGCAGAAGTTTCTTAGTTTGATATGATCACATTTGCTTACTGTTGCTTTTTTTACTTCAGCCTTTGGAGTCTTATCTAAAAAACTGTTGCCCACGATAATGTCTTGGAGCAGTTCCCCTGTTTTTCTTCCAGTAGGTACATAATTTCAGGTCTTACACTGAGATGTCGGATCCATTTTTGAGTTGGTTTTTGTACAGGATGAGCAGTAGAGGGCGGCTTTATGTCTACACATGCGCATTGTCTCTGCAGCGCCATACTCAAGGGACTGTGCTTCCTGCAGTGGATGTCTTTGGCACCTTCCTGAGGCTCAGGTGGCTGCAGGTGCATGGGTTAGTCTGGGATATCTCCTCCGTCCATTGACCTATGTGTGTGTTTACGCCAGTACCATACTGTATTTGTTACAACAGCTCTGTCCTATGCCTTGAAATGTGACTTTGTGATGCCTCCAGTTTGTCCTTTTCTTCAAGATTCCTTTGGCTATTCAGGAACTTTTTTGCTTACATGTGAATTTTAAGATTGATTTGTCTAGTTCTGTGAAGAACATCATTGGTATTTCAATGGGAATTGTACTGAATCTGTAAACTGCTTTGTATAATATGGATATTTTTAACAGTATTAATTCTTCCAATCCATGAAAATGTGAGGTCATTCCAGTTTTTCGTGTCTTCAATTTCTTTCATCAGTCTCAAGGTATTTTTTGGTAGCTATTATGAATGAGATTACTTTTAATTTCTTTCTCACTGAGCTCATTGATTTATGAAAGTGCTAAAGATTTTTGTGGACTGATTTTGTATCCTGCAAATTTACTGAATTCTATTATCAGTTCTAATAGTCTTTTGGTGGACTCTTTAGGTTTCTATAGAGAGAGAATCATGTCAACTGTAAATAGAGATAATTTGACTTTCTCTTTTCTTCTTTGTATGCCTTTTCTTTCTTTCTAGGGCCTAACTGCTCTGGCTAAAATTTGTAATGTTATACTGCATAAGAGTGATGAGAGTGGACAACTTTGCCTGTTCCAGACCTCAGAGGAAATTCTTTTAGCTTCTCTCCATTCAGTATGATGTTGGCCCTGGGTTTGTCACATATAGTTTTTATTATGTTGAGGTATATACCTTCTACAGCTCTAATATGTAGGTTAAAGGTTTTTATAATAAACAGATGTAACTTTCATGTGCTTTTTCTTCACCTACTGAGATGATCGTATGATTTTCAGACTTCATCCTGTTGAAGGGATGTATCCAATTCATTGATTTGCAAATGTTGAACCATTGCTACATTCATTGCATGCACTCTACTTGATCATGATGAATGATCTTTTTGGTGTGCTGTTGTATTTGATTTACTAATATTTTGTTGAGAATTTTGAATCTGTGTTCAACAAGGACTGTTGGCCTATAATTTGTTTTTGTCTGGTTTTTGAGTTAAGCCAATGAACACTGGCATCACAGAATCAGTTTAGAAAGGCTCCCTCCCTTTCAACTTTTTAGAAGAGTTTGAGAAGAACTGGTATTTGCTGATCCTTAAATGTTTGCTAGAATTCAATGGAGAAATCATTGGACCATGGAATTCTCTGCTGGGAGATTTCAGATGACTGATTTGATCTCATTACTCATTATTGGTCAGTTTAGGTTTTCTCTGTCTTCACAGTTCAATTTTGATAAGTGATACGTATCCAAAAATCCATTTCCTCTAGGTTTTCCAATTTGTTAACATAGAGTTACTCATAATAGTCCCTAGTTATCTTGGTATTTCTTTGATATCAACTGTAATATCTCCTTTTTATACATTTGATTTCATTTACAAAATTTGTCTCTTTTTTTCTTAGTTGAGCTAAGAATTTATCTTTTCAAACAACCAATTCTTCATTTCTTAACTTTTGTGTATTTTTAGTGTGTGTATATATATGTGCATATATATATAACTTTTGTATATTTACCTCTGCTCTGATCTATGCTATTTCCTTCTATTAAACTTGGATTTGACTTATTTTTGTTTTTCTAGGTCTTTGAAATGCATGGTTAGTTTATTTAATAGTTTTCAATTTTTTTGATGCAGGCATTTATTTCAATAAACTTTCCATTTTGTAGTGCTTCTGCTGTATCCCAAAGTTTTTGTTTGCTGTGTTCCCATTTTCATTAGCTTCAAAGATTTTTTAAAATTTGCTTTTCAATTTCTTCAATGATCCATTGTTCATTTGGGAACATGTTGTTCAGTCTCCATGTATTTGTAAAATTTCAGGAGTTCCTCTTGTTATTGATTTCAGTGTTAGAAACTGTAGCTGGAGAAAATTCCACATGATTTTTTGCCTTTTTTTCACATTGGGATCTGTGTCCTAATATGTGGTCTAGCCTACAGACTATTCAATGTGCTGAGGAAAAGAATGTGTTTTGAAGCTTCTGGGAGGCATGTTCTGTAAATGTTTGTTAGGTCCATTTAGCCTTTGGTGTAGATTAACACTGATGTCTCTTTGTTGATTTAGTCTTTTGACCTGGATGATCCGGCCACTGATGAAAGTGCAGTGCTGAGGGGCTGGCGTTGTGGCACAATGGGTTATACTGCCACCTGCAACACCAACGTGCCATATGAGCCCCAATCCAACTCCTGGTTAATCTACTTCCAATCCAGCTCCCTGCTGGTGCACCTGGGAGGACAGTGGAAGATAGCCCAGGGCCTTGGGCACCTACACCCACATGGGAGACCCAGATGGAGTTCCTAGCTCCTGGCTTTGGCCAGGCCAAGATCCAGCACTGTAGCCACTTGGAGAGAGAGCCAGCAGATGGAAGTATCTCTATCTCCTTCCCTCTCTCCTCTCTCTCTACAACTTTATATTTCAAACAAAAATTAAAAATCTTTTAGAGGGCTGGCACTGTGGTGCAGTAGGTTAAGCCCCTGCCTGCAGTGCCAGCAACCCACATGGGTACCAGTCAGAGTCCTGACTGCTCTGCTTCTGACCCAGCTCCCTGCTAATGGACCTGAGAAAGCAGAAGAAGACAACCCAAGTCACAGGTCCCTGCTACCCAGGTGGGAGACCTGGAAGAAGCTCCAGGTTCCTGGCTTTGGCCTGGCGCAGCCCCAGTGGTCGTGGCCATCTGGGGAGTGAACCAGCGGATGGAAGATTTCTGTCTCTCCTGTCTCTCTTTCAAATAAAACAAATGAATCTTTTAAAAAAAATCTTTTAACAAAACAAAGTTAACTGGGTGCACTGGCATTAAGTGCATACACACTTACAGTTGTCATATCCCTTGATTATTATATAGTGACTTTGTCTCTTTTTAGAGTCTTTGTTGTAAAATGTATTGTTTGTGTTTACATGGATTTTCTTTCTCTACCCCTCCACTTTCAAATTGTGTAGGTCTTTATTGATGAAGTGCATTTCTTGTAGGCAGCAGCCTGTTGGGTCTTGTGTGTTGTTTGTTTGTTTGTTTTTGACAGGCAGAGTGGACAGTGAGAGAGAGAGAGAGACCGGGAAAAAGGTCTTCCTTTACCGTTGGTTCACCCTCCAATGGCAGCTGCGGCCGGCGCACCGCGCTGATCCGAAGCCAGGAGCCAGGAGCCAGGTGCTTTTCCTGGTCTCCCATGGGGTGCAGGGCCCAAGCACCTGGGCCATCCTCCACTGCACTCCCTGGCTACAGCAGAGGGCTGGCCTGGAAGAGGGGCAACCAGGACAGAATCTGGCGCCCCGACCGGGACTAGAACCCGGTGTGCCGGCGCCGCAGGCAGAGGATTAGCCTATTGAGCCGCGACGCTGGCTCAGGCCTTGTGTTTTAATCCCTCCAGATAGTCTGTATCTTTTAATTGAGGGATTCAGTGCATTTATATATTTAAAGTTATTACTGATAAGTAACGATTTAGTCCTATCATTTATCAAGATTTCTTCTGTTTGTTCTGAGCATCCTTTGTTCTGTTCCAGTGGGTATTGTCCTTTCACATATTTTCATGACAGTTATCCTTTTGGAAAGGGATTTGCTTTTATTTGCTTTTTAAAAAAATATTTATTTATTTATTTGAAAGAGTTAAAAAAAGAGAAGACATACAAGTGAGAGTGTGAGATCTTCCATCCACTGGTTCACTGCCCAGATGGCTGCAATGGCCAGAGTTAGGCCAGGCCAAAGCCAGAATCCAGGAGACCAGACATTTTTTTGGGTCTTCCATGCGCATGGCAGGGGCCCAAGCACTTGGGCCATCGTCTGCTGCTTCCCCAGGCCATCACCAGAGAGCTGAGTCAAAAGTAGAGCAGCCAGGACACAAATCTGAGCTTATATAGGATCCTGGCATTGCCTGTTTAATTACTGGAAAGAGCTAGAGAGGAGTAGAGGCAGAGAGACGAGGGAGATTCTCTGTCCACTGGTTCACTCCCCAAATGGCCACAACAACTGAGGCCAGGAGATCCATCCTGGTTTCCCATATGGCTGGTAGCAGGGGCCAAAGCACTTGGTCTGTCTTCTGCTGCTTCCCCAGGTGCATTAGCAGGAAGCAGGGTCAGAAGCAGAGTAGCCAGGACTTGAACCAGTACACCAATACGATGTCAGCCTCCCAAGTGGTTGCTTAACCCAGTGTAGCACAGTGCCATCCCCCAAACAGCTGTTATCCTTCTTCTGCATCCATACGAGGACCCCCAAACCTAAGCATCTTTTGTACAGCTGACCTGACAGTGATGAATTCCTGCAGTTCTTGCTTGTTTTGGAAAGTCTTTAATTCTACTTCATTCATGACAGATAATTTGCTGGATGGAGCATTCTTGACTGACAGCTATTTTCTTTCTTGGAACATACCATGCTAGGCCTTCCTGCCTATAAAGTGTTCGTTGAGAAATCTGCTGTTAATCCTCCTATACTTGGACGCCTGCACCTTTCTCCAGATTGGGCAAGTTCTCAGCTACTGTGCCATCTTCCCAGTCTCTAGTCCTCGCTTTAACCCCAGAAATCCCCACAATTATAATACTTGTTCATTTAATGGTGTCCAGAGGTCTCAGACACTGTCCTCTTCTTCCCACCCCCCTCTCCTCCCTTCCCCCCTCCCCTCCCTTCCTTCCCTCCCTCCCTCCCTTCCTTCACCTGACTGGGATATTTCAAAGGACAGGTCTTCAAGCTGAGATATCCTTTCTTCTATTTCTCCTCTCTTGCTGACTATATCAAGCTGCATTTCTTATTTGAAAGATTTCTGTTTGGTTCTTCTTCAAGATCTCTACCTTTCCACTGAATTTCTCCTGCATATCATGCAGCGTTTGATTTCATTCAACTGTCTGTGTATTCTCTTGTACCTCTGAGCATCCTTATTATCACCCTTTGGAATTCTCTGTCAGGCATTCTTCAATCTCTCCCCCCTGGAGTCAGTTACTATAGCCGCACTGTGTTCCTTAGAGGGCATGACATTGCCTTGCTCTTTGATTCTCTCTGGGTCCCTACACTGGTGTTTGCACATCTAACAAATGTTGTTTCTATCATGTTCACTGCGTGGCTTTCATGGGAACAGGACAGTTCCTAGGAACATGTCTCCAAGTTTGCTGGACTCTTCTGGCTTTATTTCCAATAGGATGCTGTAGTCTAGTCTCCCTGTATCATCATCTTTTTTTTTTTTAAAGATTTATTTATTTATTATTTGAAAGGCAGAGTTACAGAGAAGCAGAGGCAGAGAGAAAGAGAGAAAATCAGGGAGGGAGGGAGGGAGGGAGGGAGGGGGAGAGAGAGAGAGAGAGAGAGAGAGAGAGGTCTTCCATCTGTTGATTCATTCCCCAAATAGCCACAACAGCCAGAGCTGGGCCAATCCGAAGCCAGGAGCTTCTTCCAGGTCTCCCATGTGGGTGCAGGGGCCCAAGGACTTGGGCCATCTTCTATTGCAATCCCAGGCCATAGCAGAGAGCTGGATCAGAAGTGGAGCAGCTGGGACTCAAACCTGCTGGCACGGCAGGAGGTGGCTTTACCTGCTACACCACAGCGCTGGCCCCTCCCTGTATCTTCTTCCACCACGGTCATGACAGTGGGGTCTCAGGACATTCCTCTCAGACCCAGCAGGGGTTTGTTGGTCTTAGTAGCAGCCTGGGGCAGGGCCTAATGTCATAGGGATGCCAGCCCTCAGCCCACTGTGGCTGAGGTTGTGGGAATACCGGCCCAGAGTTCAGGACGCTCACTCAGGTATCCATATTGGCAGCATCATGGTTGGGGTTGCGGTAGTGCTACCTCCAAGTCTAGCAGGGCAAGTCATTTCCCATGGTGCCTGCCTCTGCTTTCTATGCCCCGTCTTGGTATCCACCAATCTTTTCTTCTCACAAGAAGATAGTTACTCTCTCCATGTTATTCTGCCTGGGGTTGGAGGAAGAATGGAGTGAGTAGTCCCGTGGTCACCGACACTGCCATGCTAAATCCCACCCAGAGCCACAGCACCCCCAAAACCAGCACCGCAGGCAACAGGGCCAACGCCTATTTGCTTTGGGCTGCTTGTTATCTAATCCAACCAAAGTGATGCTTAGATAGAAGTTCAACTGACTGGGCCAACTGATTTCTACGTGTAACCAGGGCAGGTCCGGGAACTCTGTCCACACTCACTGATCTGGGGACACTGGCTGTTAGTATCTGCCCAGCGGTAATTTTATCATTTTCAAGAAACAGTCTGCTCACGTTGGTGCCCTACTCCCAGGGGCAGGAATCTTGCTCTGTCGCCTGCTGAAGTTGGGGCAGGTGTGGTGGAGACTGACACAAAGCTCAGTCACACCTGAACACCAGGCCCTGCACAGTTTCAGGGCCCAACCCTTGGCCTGCACCAGGCTGATGGTGACACAGGCAGAAGCAAGTCTGTCCCATCAGGAAGCAGGTGCGCATTCAGAGGCACTGCATACAAGCACTGGTCTGTGGATAGAAGCCTGATGCTGGGTCTCACTGCAGCAGGCCCAACTCTGTTCTGCAAGGCAAAGGTGTTAAGTTCACGTTCCCATTCTGCTCCCTGGAGGCTGGATTCTTGCTCCACTGACTGCTGGAGTTGGCAAGAGGGCTAATGAAGGCAGACCCTCAGCCAAAGACTCGGTCTGGAGGCAGAGCCTTGTCTGGATTTCAGCACAGGTGGTCTGGCGCAGGGATGCAAGCCTCAGGTCTTGTCATTCTCCCTCTTTCCCCTGAGCAGGAGGCGTCTCTCTCCATGCTGCTCTACTTAGAGCTGGAGGAGGAGTGGAATGGCAGCTCTCTCCTTTCAACCTGCTTTAGTGTGTGTCTGTTTATTGTTGTGCTAAGCCCAGGCACTGCAGGCCCTCACCTGGCTTCCAAGGCCCTCGTGAAGGTGACCCGATATGTGAACAGTTGTTCAAACTGGGATCTCTGTGGGCAGACTACTGAAGCACCTTACTCAGCCACCGTCTTGCCTGCCCAATGACTGATTTTTTAGATGAAACATCAAGTATCACATATTGAAATATGGATAAGGGATGTCACAATGGGTTTATTCTCCAGATCACCAGTGCCTATAATCAAAAGTAAAAAACTTCCTCTTCATATCTATTATTAAATGTCTGCATTCAAGCCAACACCAAGGGAAGTAATTCACACCACAGGAAAATGAATTCAACAGCACCCAGCCCAACCCATGACAAGTTAGAGTTAAGCAGTTATTGCTATTGGAAGAGTTTAAGAGGGGTCATCTCCTTTGACCTGTGACCTTTGTCTAGGTGTTTTAATTAAGAGAAAAGCAAAATCTAAACACAGAAATCATAAGATACTTAAAAGTCACAGAGACTTTATCTGTGCATCAGCCATTTCTTCAAGTCCAGACAGGCAGGCCTTTCTTAGCAAACAGCTTTCCTGATTAGCAATCAGATTTTGAAGAATTCCACGGCTACCTCCAGCCTTGGGTCTGAAAAGCAAATACAGTTCAAGCCAGGGCTCCTTTCAAAGCAAACAAATGGAGCATCAAGGCACACCTTCAGACACACTTCAGCAAGATGGGATTCTTTGTCCTCCAACTCCCAACTGGTAGACGTCCTTTTCCTGTCTAACTAACAAGCTTTCAAGGGAATGTTTGCTGCCTTAAAACCTACTTTGCCTCTCCTCCGCCCACATTACATACTTCCTTGGTACTCAAAGGGAACGAGAAAAACCAACAAGTGAACATTAGGAAAAGATCTGCATTTAGTAGGATTTTATAAACTATATTAAAATGTAATGAAGCAGTTGGTCCATGATCCACTGGAGAGAGAGTCCCATCCGCTGGTTCACTACTCAAATGCCTACACTGGCTGAAGCTGGGCCAAGTCAACACTGGGAGCCAGGAACTCACATCAGGTCTCCCATGCGGGTGGGCTGGGAGCCAATCCTGCTTCCCGGAGTGAGCAGCAGCAGGAAGCTGGAACTGAGTGGAGTCAGGATGTGAGCCCAGGCACTCCAATAATATTCATCCCTCATTTTTTTTTTAGAGGAAAGAAAATCAATAAATGAACACTGATAGAAAATTGAAATAATACAAAAAACAACAAAAAATATTTCTCAGAAAAGGAAGAAAAAAAACCTAACAGCTATACTATACCTTTTTTAAGAAAAAATGTATACTGTAGCACATATACTTTTTTAAAACTGTATACAAAAGGGAATGGCAATCATACAAGTCTACATTTTTCATCATGTACATACATGTATATGTGTACACATGTGTACTTACACATCATAGATCATTCCAATCCAGCACCCGTAACAAGCTACTTCATTCTTTACAAGCACAATATAACTTGTACAAATACCTTGGCATAGTGTCCAGTGAACATATTTATGAAATCACTGGTGATTCTAAGTTTTGAAACGCATTGCCAAATGGCTCTCCCACTGTGTCTATCTTAGAAGATAACTTAATCTCAAAGAACAGTCCCTTTGCTGCATATGTTACTGGCAGCATAACTGGCCTTCTTCCTTCCTTGTCTAAGAAGCCATTGGGAGCATCTGAGTTCCCCGAGGACCAAAGCATCGCTGGGGAACTCAGGGCAGGCTGAGGGAGAGGGTGGCAGGGCCAGGTACCTTGGCTACAATTTCCCGAACATGCCCTACGCTTTCATTTCCACTGCTGAGAGTCTGATGAGGTGTTCTTCTCAGGCAAAAATGCCTGACAGCTCCCATCCGATGACAACATCTTACCACTGACTTATTTATCAAATAACAAAATGCTACTTCTGCAGACTGACCTACACTCACACCAACCACTGTTACCCTGGGAATTCCAAAGCCTTTTCTTCACATACTACTCTGGGCTTTCATGATGGCATCAGTTATGGTAATATGGAAAGACACACAGAGACCCAAGGGGAGAGAGTTCACTACCAGTCAACCACTTTGTGGGTAGTACTTTTATTTACTCAAGCATTAGTGGAGGTTGGGGGTGGGGGGGGTTCTACATTCAACTTTCAGTTAGTACAGGTAAGATTTGGACAAAATCATCTGATGTCTGTCTCTAAACCTGAGTTTCCTATCTAACCAGGTAAGACTCAATGTCTTGAGCTTGTTGATCAAGTCTTCCCCCCAAAAACTGACAAAGTGCTTAAGTACTGAGCACACGGGGCGTGCTCAGTAAAACCTCAGCGCCCTGCAGAAGGGCTTACAGCCCAAAGTCTGCCTGTCTGCCCTAACAAGTGGCGTTTCCTGCTATTCCCTCCGGCAGCGCCCACAGCAGCCTTCCACACAGGGTACCTCTGACAAGTTCACGTGGAATTCAACCGAACTGCTCTGAAGCAAATCACACTAACTCAGCATGCCTTATCACTCCTACGGTAACACCTGCTCAAGGCCAGTGGTCACTGTCCATTCCACTTTACAGTCACCAAGGCGGGGGGCGGGGAGGAGGGTTGCGGCGCAAGGGGTTAAGCCAATGCCAGCATCTCCTAGCAGAGCACCGGTTGCAGTCCCAACTGCTCTGCTTCCACTCCAGCTCCCTTCTAACACACCTGGGAAGGCAGTACATGACGACCCAAGTACTGCCACCCACGTGGGAGTCCTGAATGGAGTTCCCACCTCCTGGCTTTGGCCTGAACCAGCCCTGGCCATTGCAGGCATTTGGGGAGTGAACCAGCAGATGGACGATCAATCATTGGCACAAGTTCACTTGCTCTCTCTGTCTCTCTCTCTCTCTCTCTCCCCCCGAAACTCTGCCTTTAGAATAAATAGGAAGAGAGGGAGGGAGGGAGGGAGGGGAGGGGAGGAGAGGAAGGGGGAAGGGAGAAGGGGAGGGAGGGGAGGGAGGGAGGACGACTCAGCATTACCCTTAGGAAACCAGGCATGCAACAGTTACTGAGATTCTAAAGTCCATCTTCAAAGGGCCTCAGTTGTGTGATGATTATAGTGGAAACGATTTTCGTTCAGTCCTGAACCAGGTCCACTAGCAAATTGTACAGAACAGTTTTCTATTACAAGCTACACAGATGTTCTATAAAAGATATTCATCTTTTATAAATTATTGGTTCGGATACCATCTATGTAAAAACATCTAATTGACTATTTTTACTTATGAATGGAGCTGACCATCATTATCTGGATAGATAATGATCAGTTTGGAAATTTCGGAAGTCTTCAATAGTTATCACGTCATGAATGTACATTTATTTGGGCCGCATAATCCAATTAAATGTTTTATTCATCACAGATCAGTATGAGATTGAGAAAGTACTGCCTGTTCTTGTATCAGTAATCATATTAAAATAAATAATAATTGATTATATGTCACTCACATATGGTATCTTTCAGGGTTTTACAAGGAAACATACTTCACAAATTATTTAACATAAAAAAGCAAAGAGAAGGAAAATATCCAAAGATGTAACATTCCAAATGCTATAAATGTATTTACCATAAACATCTTCATTACTATGGATTTGCATGAAAATGTGGTTTCTGCTAATGAAATCAAGCTCCAGATACTCTTTATTCTTGTATTGGCTCAGTGAATGTGATTAAGTTGATCTGATTTTGTTTCATCTACATAGTCCAAATCCTTCACAAATGTAATTGAACCACAACTCAAATGTGAGTAGTTCAATCACTGCAAACTCTTTGGGCAGCAAAAGACTCTAGTCAAAGTACAGATCAATTAAGAGTTACCCTTGGGGCCGACGCTGTGGCGCCAAGCATCCCATATGGACACCGGTTCTAGTCCCAGCTGCTCCTCTTCCAATCCAGCTCTCTGCTATGGCCTGGGAGAACAGTAGAAGATAGCCCAAGTCCTTGGGCCCCTGCATCCGTGTGGGAGACCCGGAAGAAGCTCCTGGCTCCTGCCTTCGGATTGGCGCAGCTCTGGCCATTGCAGCCATCTGGGGAGTGAACCAGCGGATGGAAGACCTCTCTCTCTGTCTCTACTTCTCTTTGTAACTCTGTCTTTCAAATAAATAAAATAAATCTTAAAAAAAAAAAAAAAAAGAGTTACCTTCACCGAGCATGTTTTGTCTCAATTACCAAAGAAAAACAAGACCATATTTTCCTAGAACCTTATTCTATACTGAGAGCATCATTCTCAGAATAGGTGGTAAAGATGTTTATAAGGAGAAAGAAAGGAAGGAAGTTTAGAAGGACTGAATGGGATAAAAGATTCCTGAGCCACCTCCAGAGATCTAGAGCCATGCTTTTTCTCTTAAAAGAAAGACAAAAAGAAGTTTTTGTCTTTAAGTTTTTATCTATGTTGCTCTATGGGTGCATTTTTAAAATTTTATTCAAGTTATACAAGTTTCATAAATTTCAAGTATACAGATTTAGGAGCATAGTAGGATTTCCCCCCCTCACCTCCTCCCCCCCCCGCCCCGATTCCCACTCTTAACCTGTACCATGCTCTATTTTCAGTATACGTAACGATCATATAGTTAACCCTACTTTAAGTCATGGAGCTCAACTAATAGTATGGAGAAAATGAAAACAGAACAAAACTAAACAAGACACCGTTCCTCAATGGAAGGGACAAGGGCTATAAACAACCATTGACTCTCAAGACGCATTTTTATGAAGTGATACAGTTAGCCAAAGGCCTGCCTGGGAGAGGAAGGGAGCCAGGTGACAAATGAGTCAGTCCCCCTCAAGCTGGGCTTCCCAGGTTGAAAGGAGAAGATTCCAAGGAAAGCAGGAAGCAGATAAGCCATCCTGGATACCAGGCTCTCCAGAGGGAAGCCTCCAGGAGGCAGGGCTAATGGAACTGCAGGAAAAGGCCTCCACATCCTTTTTTTTTTTTGACAGGCAGAGTGGACGGTGAGAGAGAGAGACAGAGAGAAAGGTCTTCCTTTGCCGTTGGTTCACCCTCCAATGGCTGCTGCGGCCGGCGCACCGCGCTGATCCGATGGCAGGAGCCAGGTGCTTCTCCTGGTCTCCCATGGGGTGCAGGGCCCAAGCACCTGGGCCATCCTCCACTGCACTCCCGGGCCACAGCAGAGAGCTGGCCTGGAAGAGGAGCAACCGGGACAGAATCCGGCGCCCTGACCGGGACTAGAACCCGGTGTGCCAGCGCCGCTAGGTGGATGATTAGCCTAGTGAGCCACAGCACCGGCCTGGCCTCCACATCTGAAAGTGGGGTTGTAATCCCCAATTGAAGCCCAGGAGCAGAAGTCAGCTTTGAGCTCCGTGCCAGGAAAGGGAACTGTCCCTGAATTTCACTGGGACCAAACTTAGGTGTTGTTTTTATTCACAATAAAAATAAATCATGCCTCAAACCAAATTATAATTTCACTAGAAAACAAGAGAAAATGGTCAACTAGAATCCAAACATCACAATACAGCGGTGACTTTTTTTAAAGTTTCCTTTTCAATCTTCATGCCTTCGTCATTTTTATTCAGTTGTTACTAAAGATAAATGTTGGTCCTCACATTTCTAATATAATTATCCTAATGTCTTCACAGCAGTCTACTGAGAATCATACTAATAAAAAGACAAAAATCAAATAGTTAGGTACAAAAACACAGCCAGCATTTTGATTTTCTAAGAAAAATGCCTAATTTTCATAAAAAACACAGAACCATATTATGTTACCAACCTCAAGACATTGTGATTCACAGATTGTTGATTTAGTAAAAAAACAGTTTTGTAAAATTTCTTTCTGAATGAGACCCAATTTATACCACCACTAATGAAAATCCTTAAAATACTATACCACACTTGTAAATTCTTCAGTCAATAGTTATTGGTGATGATTAAAACAGAAGTAATGAAAAATTTAATCTGTTTTATTCAAATGGAGAATGGGTATAAAATTGCTTACTCCATATATAAAAAAACAAACATCACTTAGATTTTCAGCGATAAATATGTAATCTAGAAAGTACATCTAAGCTGATTTCATATTGTCTTCTACCATTTCAGATTCCCATAATTATCCTAAAGAGAACTCACCAGAGACTAGTACTTTTAAGAGTGATTCAAATGGAATAGGAAGGAAAAGTAGCAAGGACAACAATATTTCCTATGGCAATATAAGTTCAATTCTGAACAAATATTTTTCATTGAAAGTTTCATTGCAAAAACCCAAGTACAGTGTGGTGCTGGCAGGAGGAAAGGCATACAAATAAAGGAACAGAATTGGGAGTCCAGGGGCCAGTGCTGTGGTGCAGCAGGTAAAGCAGCTGTCTGTGGTGCCAACATCCCATATGGGGACTGGTTCAAGTCCTGGCTGCTCCACTTCTGATCCAGGGTCCTGCTAATAGCCTGAGAAAGCAATGGAAAATGGCCCAAATACTTGGGCCCTGCACCCTTGTGGGAGACCTAGAAGCTGCTCCTGGCTCCTGGCTTCAGATTGGCCTAGCTCTTGCCATTGCAGCCATTTGGGGAATGAACCAGTGGATGAAGATCTTTCTCTCTGTCTCCTACCCCCCTCTCTCTCTCTGTAACTCTGCCTTTCAAATAAATATACAAATCTTTTTTAAAAAAGAAAGAATTCTGTCTCTCCCTCTCTAAAACTCTGCGTTTCAAATACATAAATCTTAAACAAAAAAAAAGAATGGGCGCTCTGAATTAAATCCTTACATTTATAATCAACTGATTTTCTACAAAGTACCAAAACAAGTTCATGGATAAAGGATAATTTGGGCTCCATATGCAAAAAATAAGAAAATAAAATGAATGTAAACCCAAACTTCACTCCACAAAAATTAACCCAAATGGATCAAAGACCAAAATGGAAGAGCTAAACCAACAAAACTTCTAGAAGAAACCTCAGAGAAAATCCTTGTGAACTCAGATTACAAAGAAGTTTTTAGAAACATCAACATCATGAACTTAAAAAGAATAAACTGAAAAATTAAACTTCATTACCATTGAAAACTTGATCTTCAAAGGACACTGTTAAGTTACAGACATACAATGTATCCCATATTCCTACCATTTATTTTGTTGTAGGGAAGAAAAGATACCATTAAAGACAAACCAGAGATTTTAAGGAAATACTTGCAAATCATAGAAGCAATAAAGAGCCTATAGCTAGAGTAGAGAGAGAGGGAGATACTTCTATAAAGATGAGCCAAAGATTTGAATAGGCATTTCCCAAAGAAGATATAAAAATGGCTAAAATAATTAGAATCAATTAGATCAATTATTAGAATAATTAGATCAATTATGAGAAGGAAAGTTTCACAACTATCATCTTTTATCCTTACCCAAAGCTACATAACAGAATGATTCCACCAGAAAGTCCAAAACAAATAATTTTGGATTTCTCATATTACAAATTTTCAAATCACCACAAAAAAATGACAGTAACATCCAGCTTGGGCAAGAAATAAAGCTATCTCTATTTGTAGATAACAAAGCCTACTATACAGAAAATTCTAATTAAATCACATACATAATAAAAAAAAAACTTATTAGTCCTGACAAACAAGTTCACCAAGGTTGCAGGAAACAAGATCAATATACAAATACCAATTGTATTTCTGTATGCTAGCAATGAATAATCTGAAAATGAAATTAAACAACAACTCCATTTAGACGGGCATCAAAATGGGAAAAAAATTAGCATAATTAGCACATTGGTATGAGACTTATACTCTGGGGTAGGGGGAACTACTGTTGAAAGAAATTGAAGACTAAAAGAAAAATGCAAACATATCCCATGTTCATGGATCCAAACTGTTAATACTGATCCAGAGATTCAATACAATCCCTATCAAAAGGCAGGTTCAACATTCAATAAAATTAATTCATAAATCCATCAAGTGAATGAGCTAAAGAAAAAATAATACAATCACATCAATAGTTCCAGAAAAAGCATCTGACAAAATCCAACGCCCGTTCATGATGAAACCTCTTAGCAAAGCAGGAATACAGGAGAACTTCCTCAACTTGCTAAAGAACATCTATCTACAGAACCACTATGGCTAACATCATACTTCACGGTAAGAAATTCAAATGAGTTAAAACCACATATCACACAAAAACCTGCACACGAATGTTCCAGCAGCCTTACTCGTAACTGCCCATCTCGACTGGATATCATCGAGATGCCCTTCAATAGGTCAATCAACACACTGTGAAGGAACCATACAGTGAAATATTATTCAACACTAAAAAGACTTGAGCTCTCACACCACTGAAAGATGGCTGGAACGGAAAGCCAGCTGGAGTTTTTGTGAGAGCAGCAGCTGTTACCCCGTGTTGGTAAATTAAGCTCGGGACCTCTTTCTGATAACCACTCCTCAGGCCACTCCTGAAACAACTGAATTTACAGTCAATAGCAAGATTCTGCCGCGGGCTGCATGCTGCTGCTAGCTCCCTCATCCGCCAGTGACTTGAACTACAGGCTCTGGGAAGCCTTCCTTTCTTTTAGACTCAATCCTATTTGTTCTCATTAAACAATAGCTTCCTCTGCCAGTGGCTCTACCACAAGCAGGATCCAGAGTTCCATCTCGTGGTTCTTAGCCCAGTGACACATGCCCACGCTGTTCATCAGGCACCTGAGCACCTACCTGGAGAGAACAGGAACTCCGCCCCAGACCTCACATCTGTCCAACAGGATGTCTCAGGTGGATGTGACCTACGATGTAACTCAGTAAGAGCCCAGGAAGTCAAACAGGAAACGCTGGTTCTAGGTTGAATGAAGTGAAGTTCTTCACTTGTGCACATGCAAGCATGCCTGCTTGCACATCTGGGCGTGTTTCTGTGTATGTACGTCCCCTCTCCCAGACTCCCTGCCTTCGCCTCTTGGATCTGGTCTCTTCTGCACTGACTTCATACCCAGAAAGGCTTTCCCTAGCGCCACTGGTGGCTCCGGGTTAACAGAGTCACCAAAAGGAAAAGCCTCTCTCTGAAAGTCACCTCGAGAGTCCTGCAGCCTCTCTACAGCCTGGCTGCTGCCCCTCACTGGCCAGGCTCGCGTCCCATGGCTGAGGGTCAGCAAAGTCACCTCCTTTAACTACAGAGGCTGAAAATGCAGCAAGGCTCCCCACCTGGGGAAACCCTGGGTGACTTCTAAGTGGGTGAATAAGGCTTGAAGGGCCAAGTCAGCAAACAGCCAGCACGTCCAGGTCCTCCCAGGCTGGTGGCTTGCTCCTTTCTGGTGAGTGTTTACTAACTGTTATGTCGCACGCTGTTACTATTCCAGCACGAATCGTGGGCAGCGCCTGCACTTTCTCAGAATAACTTATTTTCCACCTTACTATCACAGATGGGGTTGTTTACGCTGCTGCATTTTCCCCAGTGCACACTGAGGCTATTTTGCATTTATTTAAATACCTATGATTTTCAGGACTTTTCTCTTCCCCGTCCCACATGAATATCTTTAAGAACAAATGTACACACTACTGAAATTGAAGGTGTTTTGGGGAGATAAAGAGTATGGGGGCTGGTGCTGTGGCGCAGCGGGTTAAAGCCACTGCCTGCAGTGCCATCCCATATGCATGCCGGTTCAAGTCCCGGCTGCTCCACTTCCAATCTGGCTCCATACTAACGTGCCTGGGAAAGCAGCAGAAGATGGCCCAAGTCTTTGGGCCCCTGCATCCTCATGGGAAACCGAGAAGAAGCTCTTGGCTCCTGGCTTTGGATTGGCTCAGCTCTAGCCACTGCGGCCATTTGGGGAGTAAAGCAACAGATGGAAGACCTCTCTGTCTCTACCTCTCTTTGTAACTCTTTCACAGAAATAAAATACATTTAAAAAAAAAAAAAAAAAAGAGTACACAAAACCTTGCAGAGCCCATGTCTCAGAAGGCCCCAGCAGCAGTGGCAGGGTCCTGGCCCCGCCCCTCCCAGTGTACAAGCACCCTTGAGGACCCATCCCCAAAAGTCACTACAATGCCAGGAATCCAGACACTGCCTCCTCTCCAAGATAAAGCCCGGAACCCTGAGGTGGCGGGGTGGTGAGCTCTGCCTGTGGCTTTCTCCATACCCATGATTCCAATTTTCCTCTCTTCTCAGGGAGGAGAGGATGAAAGCGAATGAGAGGAGAGGGAAAGGGAGAGACGCAGAGGAAGACAACCTCGACACAGGAGACTGCCCGTATCTGTCTGCCCCTCTCACACGGGGAATCGTTATCCGGGGCTATCTCAGAACCTCTGGAAAGAACAATGTGTCCCAACCCAACCCAACCCAACCCGTCTTCTCCAGCCTCGCGTATCCTATACCAACCTGCTGTGGCTTGAGTTCGTCTCTCGGCTTTTCACAGGAGCTTTCTTGTATGGATTTTCCATCCAGCAGATGTTTCTGTTCCACGACTGGGCAGATCCAACCACTGCATGCTTGGCTACAGCGCGCAGCGGCTCACCCACGGCAGCTCCAGCCTGTAGGGGCAAAGGCCAGAAGCCATTGTAAGAATTCACGTCCACAAGCCTCCCCCGCCCCCTTTCTCTCCCTCCCTCCCTCCCTCTCTCTCTCTCCCTCTGTCTCTCTCTCTCTCTTCCTCTCTCTCGGGTATATATTTGGCAGGATAACCTCCAACATCTTCCAAATGTTTAAAATCATTAACGACCAGCGAAGGCAGCTTACAAGGTATTTCTTTTGCAGGGAGAGCTCAAGCACTCGATCGTTATTGAAAAGGTATGGCCGAAGGATTCTGCGCTGCTTGTGGAAAATTTCAAAGCCAGATGTTTTAATTAACCATGGAAAACACAAGCTACAACTAAAATTTCATGAACACACTGATCTGCCCCATGGAAAACCACAGGAATGCTCTGGCAGGGCTCAGCCTGAATTCTTGGGACACAGAGGGCTGGAATCGTTCCCCTTAGGAACTCGGACAGAAAATTAACTTGCTCAATATGTTTCAGAGAGTAAAATGAAACCCAGATTTAATCTCAATCAAATATAAAAACATTTTAAGACTTCAAAGGGCACCACCGAAAGAGAACCAGGGCCCATAAAAGGATCCTAATGTGGCTGAGGATTGAGCAGGCATTTACAACGCGATGTGAATGGTAAAACAGAGCATTCGGGAGAAAAAAAATCGAGAAGGGAATCTTTCCATTCCTAATGGAGGAGAGGCTATAAGAAACTGACATTCAACAGGTGACCATAAATATTATCAACTGTATAACACAACGGGGCAACAGGAATCCCGGGCCCACACTACCCACCAGGGCACTCAGGAAAAAAGGGCAGAACAACTGATGCTCACTGATGTTGCAGCTGCCAATGGGGGCCCAGAAAGCGCAAATGAAGGAATCACAGGAAAGCAATTAGTGAACAAGAGCTAACAGATGAACAAGTCTTCACCTGCTAATTGCAGTAATAACTATAACATCTACAAATGCTAACCACTGAAAGTCCACTCAAGCGAGAACAGAACAGGGTCATTCTCTCACACTGGGTCCAAAATTCTATGTCCATAAATCAAAACAGTCTGTCATCAGCGTGCCAAGCATACTATGACATTGACATTGATACTATGACCCTCAGCGGAGACCTCAGTCTCAAAAAAACCACCTCAAAAGGAACACAGCAGGAAAGAAGTGAGGTATCAAGTTATGTATGTACTCAAATCCTATGATCCCAGCCTTGTGTATAATCTAAAGACACCTGCGTAGAGACCATAGCATTTCCTTTTTGGTATTTCCAAGTTTTCTAAAACTAATATGCAATGCTGTGGAATTCGAATGTTTTAGAATAATGGCTGTGACTTTTGTTTATTGAGAATATAAATCAGAAATGGGACACCTATGGCACATTAGCCTCATCTGTGAGTTGCTTCTGATGGAACAGTACAAGCTAATGCATTAAGAAGTGTTCCTTTATCTGTTTATTTAGAACTTCAAGACCCAAATGTCCAGTGACATTTCCAGGGCTGAACAGCACTTTCCTAAAAATACAACTCTTTCTTAGCAATTCTGCAAATGTGCCGCTGAGTGGAGAGATGACCACGTCCAAGTTTCTCCATCACAGCCACTCCACAGGACTGTGGCTTCACCGAAAACGTGCAGTGAGCCTGGCAGGTGAGACGTGCACGTGGGTTCAGCTCCCGACTCCAGCTCCCAGCTCCAGCTTCCCTCCAGTACAGACCCCAGGAGGCGGCAGTGATGGCTTTAGTAACTGCGTTCCCACCACCACATGACAGACCTGGATCGTGTTCCAGCCTGGCTCTAGCCAGTGAGGGCATTTAGGGAGTGAACCAGCAGATGGGAGCTCCATCTCTCTGCCTCTCAAATAACGAAAAAAAAAATTAATGTCAGGTTGTCCTAAAATTTTTAAATTAAAATCTCCTCCTCTTATGACATAACAGTTTCACAGGAGCAGGCCCACACTCCATTGCTGCTGTTCTTACTATCCCAAAGTGCACAAAACACAACGCTGGAATCTGAAAGCTGGCGACCCTGGCAATCTGCAGCTTCCCAAAGGCCACCCCTGGAGAGGAAGAATGTCTTTCCCCAGCCACACACACAGTGCAGCAGGAGGGGGAGCCCAGCTGGCCAACTGACCACATGCTTTTCCACCACCATGACCTCTTCGCACACACACTTGGGAATGAAGTGTGTGTGAATCACACCACGTGTTAAATGCCTATCAGCAGAAAACCAGGACAGACAGAAAGTTGTTCTACCAAAAATGAAATGCATGCAGGAAAAAGAAAAAGTGAGGACCCAACCCCAGGCTAAATATTACATGGCTCCGGTAAAACACGTTTGATCTAAGGAACAATGGTTGTATTGTGCCCGCATAGCAGGTGTCCTGAACAGAAACTGCCTATCACACCCAAAGTCTTTTGGTCCTAGTACCAGCCCTGTTGATAACAGCACAGTCATGCTGCTACAACGGGGACAAAAAGTTTTCAACAAGGTGAAACTACACCTGCGCCAAGACACCTGAAAGAGACACGCTCACCCGTGTTACAACTGCTCTATGGCATGGTATCCTGGCCTCTTCCAGGTCTTAAGGGAAAAACATTCATGGCACCAAAAATTAAGAACATGAGTCACAAGGGACTAAAGTAAGCTGAATCTTTGTAGCTTATGTTTTGCACAAACTTAGAGAATGAGCAGGTTTTTTTCCTCTTTTTGTTGTAATCACTTCTTTGAAATGGTGCTCACCTCTCTTTCTGTCTCAGCCTCTACCTGCAGTACCCACGCCCGGCAAGCAAGGGGAGGGAAGAGGCCAGATGGCGATGACAAGCTGGGAGACGGAGAGGCTGTGACGGAGCTCACTCACCCCAGCCTCCCTTCCCCACTGCGTGGCAGGACAACAAAGGCACGCACTGTGAGGATGCTGAGAAAGAAGCCGCGCCCAGGGACGAGAGAGTCCGGCTTTGGAGGAGCCCGAGCAAACATACCGACCCTGCCCACCTCAGCTGAGATGCTGGCATCAAAAAGAAAATGCTTTCTTCCCCTGCCCCCAAATCTGCTCCTAAAATCCCCATCATGCACTTCCATGGCCAGGTCCTAGAGGGGACACGGAGTAGTCCCTGATTCATTCCCTGCTGTGCCCTAGTCCCAGTGCCAAGGGCTAACGTCCACAGCAGGCAAAAGAATCAGATTCTCGTTGGTATTTAATAATAAAACCGAAGTCTTGTGGTAAGTATTGTTTCAGGAACTCTTTAAAGGCACTTGTACAATAATGATAGCAAGTTTAAATTCATCAGTCTGCTCAAATGAACTCTGACTTACCAATCATATATTAGAAAAAAATCTTGCTTAAGTCACCAAATTATTTTTTTAAATATTTATGTATTTGAAAGTGAAGAATTACACAGAGAGAGAAGGAGAAACAGAGAGAAAGAGAGGTCTTCCATCTGCTGGTTCTCTCCCCAGTTGGCCACCACGGCTAGAGCTGTGCCTATCCGAAGCCAGGAGCCAGGAGCTTCTTCCAGGTCTCCAAGAGGGGTACAGAGGCCCAAGGACTTGGGCCATCTTATACTGCTTTCCCAGGCCATAGCAAAGAGCTGGATCGGAAGTGGAGCAACCAGGACTCAAACTGGCACTCATACAGGATATATGTACTGTAGGCAGCAGCTTTACTTACTTCGCCACAGTGCCGGTCCCTCCAAATTATCTTTCCCAAGAAAAGACTGAACTGAAAACAGAATTAAATGCATACATTCTGAAATCCTTTCTCACTTAGAATCTTGACTGTGTGCTGTTTGGATTTGGCTTCAGTAGATGGCTTTAGCGAATTGTGCACCCAGGGGCGGGTGTTTTGGCACAGATGGTTAAGCTACTCCTTGGGATGCCCACATCCACATCAGAGTGCCTGGGACTCTGTTCTGAATCCATTTATGTCACAGCTTCCTGCTAATATGCCTTGGAGGCAGGAGATAATGGCCCAAGTACACGGTTCCTGCCACCTACATGGGAGACTTGGAGGGAGTTGCTGGCTCCTGGCTTTGGTCTGGTCCAGCCATGGCCATTGCAGGCATTTTGGGACTGAACTAGGAGATGAAGAGCCACCATCCATCCATCCATACCTATCTCTCTCTCTCGTCTCTCTCTTTCTGCCTCTGCTTCTTCCTCCCCGTTACTCTTTCATATAAATTTTTTTAAAAATGTGTACCCAGATATTGCCATCATTTGTGAATTTTAAGATTTTAAATTTAGATTTAAATCTTTTTAAGATTTATTTATTTACTTGAGAGGCAGAGTTACAGACAGAGTCTTCCATCTGCTGGTTCACTCCTCAAATGGCCTCAACAGCCGGACCTGGGCCAATCCGAAACCAGGAGCTTCTTCTGGGTCTTCCACAAAGGTGCAAGAGCCCAAGCACTTGGGCCACCTTCCACTGCCTTCCCAGGTCATAAGCAGAAAGCTGGATCAGAAGAGCAGCCAGGACATGAACCGGTGCCAATATGGAATGCCGGTGCCACAGGTGGAGACTTAACCTACTGTACCACAGCACCTTAACATTTAAATGTTTAGCCAGTATTTTTTTTCCTATTCTAGTATCAAAGGGAAGGTTTCTCCTTCCTGAGCCATAAATAACAGCCAAGCCAATTCAATGATGCCAAAACTTCCATCTCAAAATGACCAGGCAGACCAGGCAGGAAAGAATATGTTGGAAAATATTCCTCTCACAGCTATAAAATTTTGATTTCAAAATATTAGATTCACAGTATTAATATATTTACATCTTAAAATGCTTGGGAGAGTAGAATATAAATTGAAATGAAGGCTTGTTAAAAAAAAATAATTCCCTCCAAAAAAATCAATCACAGGCACCCATCACAGGTGACCAAAAACAAACTACTACAAATAATCCAACTGGCAGCCAACAAAGTTGGTGGCTGATGGCGAGCACGCAGCTTCACATAATAACTTTCCCTATCACACTCTCCAGTCTTGATGGTCTCAAGTGAGCAGCAGAAAGTGAGAATTAACATTCGCTAATGTTTTAAAGGCTGTCCTGGGACAGATGATGAAGAAATCAACAGATTTAGAGGTTGTGGTCCCAGTTCTGCTACTCATGACTCTAGGCCTTCTGAGTTAACTTTAACCTTTGTTCCATCATATGTGTATCTGGGATGGTACATGCAGCCAGCCTCATGGGTTATCAACAGTGGGGATCACAAATGAAAGCATTGGAGAGGGGTAGGCAGCTGGTACAGCAATTAAGACACTGGGTTGGGACACCATAATCCCATACTGAAGTACAGGGTTCAAGTCCCAGTTCCACTCTCGATTCCAGTTCCCTGCCAACAGACACCCTGGGAGGCAGCAGTGGGTGACAGCTCAAGTGGTTGAGTCCCTGCCACTCATAAGGTATCTCCCCCACCCCCCACCTCTCTCCCCAGATAAATATATTTTTTAAAGAAAGCATTATGAAAACTACAAAACACCATGTCTTCATCCAACAGTATATTTTTAGAAACTGCTATGTGGAGCCAGTGCCGTGGTGCAGTAGGTTAACCCTCCACCTGCAGTGCCGGCATCCCATATGGGCACCAGTTCTATTCCCGGCTGCTCCTCTTCCAATCCAGCTCTCTGCTATGGCCTGGGATAGCAGTAGAAGATGACCCAAGTCCTTGGGCCCCTGCACCCTCATGGGAGACTGGGAGGAAACACCTGGCTCCTGGCTTCAGATTGGCGCAGCTCCGGCCATTGTGGTCAATTGGGGAGTGAACCAATGGACAGAAGACCTTTCTCTCTGTCTCTCCCTCTCACTGTCTGTAACTCTACCTTTCAAATAAATAAATAAATAATCTTAAAAAAAAAAGGAAGAAACTACTATGCTCTCAGATACAGCACTGTGGATGCAACCATGAACCACAGGGACAGTTCTTTTGTGCACGCACCTAAGGGGCAGTGTGCTCTGTGAGGAGGCACAGGGGCTACATGTGTATGCAGATGGCATCTAACTGGAATACCAGAGAAAGACACCACTACTTTTACCAAGCCTATAGAGAAGTTTATCCGCAAAAGTGATAAAATGCTTGGTACTAGTTGTTAGTTCTCTCATTTACTACATTTTACTGAGCAGTCACTATGTGCTAGGTAGATTCTAGGTGCTGGAGAGCTAGCACTAAACCAAGTATCTACCCTGCTATAGCAAACATTTCAGTAATTCCTTACATGTATGGAATCTAAGATACATGCATTTTATATAGACAGAAACAGCAATGCTACATCTAGGGCAATATAAGTTTTTTAACCAAAGACTCCATTAACAATATTAAAATGCATCTTATAATCAGCTTAAATACAGTAAAATTTCACTTCTTACTTTAATCTCCAGGTCACATTTTACATTATGCAAAATAACTGCCACCATGTGAAAGGCACTCGTGGGGTTGAGGGCTTACAATTATGTGTGTGTGTGTGTGTGTGTGCGCGCGCTGGCATAGAGAATATTGCCCCATGCCTTTTTCTCCCACAAGACAACATGCTGGAATCCATCCAATAACAACTTCAGTTTTAACAAGGGGAATATCAGTTATTTTAGAAGCATTTCCTGTAGTCATTTTTTAAGAACAAAAAAAGTTGAATTATTTATTTTAGAAACTAAACTCAGTTCCATGCCAAATGTCTGCCTTAGCAAAGTTTCTATTTTAAAAGATCTGTTGTATTTAATTCCTTTTAAAAAAAAAAAAAAAAGCCTGAGAACCAGGCTATCGAGACACAGTTAACCTTGCTGTCTAAACTTTCAATATGGGCTGGAGGGGAATTGGATGAGCAAAGAGGGAAGAAAGAGAAAGGAAAATAAGGGAGTGAAGGGCTCTAGGACTGACACCCTGCAAACCCGCATATTCCAAGTACTAAGAGCCAATGTTCAGAGTATTAGATAGCAAGGAAGAAAATAAATATCCAGGTAGAAGTGACCAAAATGCTACTCAGTCCAGAGCAAGGGTTCTCAAACATGGGGTTCCTACAGAAAATACAAAACCCACATCTTCTGACACAGTGGCTATGAGCTGGTGTCTGGGATTTTTTTTTTTAACTGTCCCCAAATGACACTGATGCATTGCCATGGCCCAGAACCACTGATTTACCCCAATTATATATGGGGGTAAGGTGAAAAACTGGACTATTTTTGTTATGATAGTGGGCAAGTGTCTGGGTGAGCACTTTCCATAGATCTCAAATCCATCCTGAAGTAGGAATTCTTACGATGCCCACTTTTGAATAATGTGATTACTGTTCTACAGTTTTGAAGTTAAAGGCCTGGGGTTTTAACCCAGGTCTTACCTGCCCTGTATTTTCCCAGCACCCTGATCCAGGTGAGCTTTGGCAAGCCAACAGTCTCTTTTCCTCCGTAGTCAAAGGGTGTCTCATAATTGCTCATCTTAGTAATATATCCTAGGCATTACAGTTTTAACACAGAACGTAAGCCTCAAAATTCAGTAATAACTTGTACAATTTAAGAGGATGCTGTGAAAATCATATTAAGTGTAGTCTACTTAGCACACAGCGGGAGCATCTGGACAGGTCTACAGGTCTCTGAATCACCTTCCAGCTGGCCCGCTTGAGACGAGGAAAAGACCAGGTTCTGATCTCAGGGAATGAAAGCTCCTTCATCAGCACCAGACCTTGCCTCACAAGAGGATGGACACAGTGAAGTCCAGACCATCGCAAGTTACCGCCGAGGGCTCGATCTTGTTACAACGTCACGCCTTTCTGACTGCTATTGCCCTTGCCCTACTTTTACACCTACTGTGACACACCTATTCAACCATCCACACCCAGCCCAAATATTACCCCTCAGGAAGCCTTCCTGATGCCCTGGCAGAAATCACCCAGGAGGCTCTGTGACTTCCGGTGCTTCTGTGAAATGTGGCAAGCAGGAGTGGCCGTCAGTAATACCTCTGCCTCTTCACGCTGCAGACTGCAGCATCTCGCCTCCCACACCCTGGTCTCAGGCTGCCGCGGTTCTCTGTGGATCTCCCCTTCCGCTCTGGAAGCTCCTTCCCGGCTTCTTCTTGGCTTCCTTCCTGCCTGACCCCTAGACTACCCAGAGGCTCAAAAACTCTCCATCCAGACCCCTTACATACTAACTTTGTTGGTGACAACAAGCACAGCTACCAGGGGCATTCTGATAACTCCCATCCACTCAGCCAGCACACCAGCCATCCACTCATCAAATGTGCACTGAGGTGTACTACGCACCATGCACCACAGTCTCCCTCTTGACAACTCCATGTTCAACCTACTGGACCACAACTCGTGGACCACTCATGGTGTCCCCTGGGCTCTTACCCCATACTGCAACCATCCTAAAAGACACATTTCTTCACATTTTCGCACAGGTAATATCGATGTCTTATAAAAACTTGTATCTTTAAAAATGTTGGCAATGTTGTTCTTTTTTTTTTTTTTTTTTTTTAATTTTTGACAGGCAGAGTGGACAGTGAGAGAGAGAGACAGAGAGAGAAAGGTCTTCCTTTTGCCGTTGGTTCACCCTCCAATGGCCGCCGCTGCAGCCGGCGCACCGCGCTGATCCGATGGCAGGAGCCAGGAGCCAGGTGCTTTTCCTGGTCTCCCATGGGGTGCAGGGCCCAAGCACCTGGGCCATCCTCCACTGCACTCCCTGGCCATAGCAGAGAGCTGGCCTGGAAGAGGGGCAACCGGGACAGAATCCGGCGCCCCGACCGGGACTAGAACCCGGTGTGCCGGCGCCGCAAGGTGGAGGATTAGCCTATTGAGCCACGGCGCCGGCTTGGCAATGTTGTTCTTAAAAGGTTTTGCATAGAATGGGGTCTCTCACAAACAGTGGCATCTTCCAGCCAGTGCTTGGCAGAGATGATCTCAATGCAGGCTGCCCTCCACTGCTCTACAACACAGCTAGCCAACAGAACGTTCTTTTTTTTTTTTTTTTTTTTTTTTTTTTTTTTTTTTTTTTTTTGACAGGCAGAGTGGACAGTGAGAGAGAGAGAGACAGAGAGAAAGGTCTTCCTTTGCTGTTGGTTCACCCTCCAATGGCCGCCGCGGCCGGCGCGCTGCGGCCGGCGCACCGCGCTGATCCGATGGCAGGAGCCAGGAGCCAGGTGCTTTTCCTGGTCTCCCATGGGGTGCAGGGCCCAAGCACCTGGGCCATCCTCCACTGCACTCCCGGGCCACAGCAGAGGGCTGGCCTGGAAGAGGGGCAACCGGGACAGAATCCGGCGCCCCGACCGGGACTAGAACCCGGTGTGCCGGCGCCGCTAGGCGGAGGATTAGCCTAGTGAGCCGCGGCGCCGGCCTGAACGTTCTTTGACAATGGAAAGGACATGCACCTGTGTTGCTCAAGCCTGTTGCCACTAGCTACACTCAGGTGTGCCTTGTAATAAGAGGGTAAGACCGAGGACTGAATGTCTAGCTTGATTTAATTTGTATTCATGAGAGTCATCCGCATGGTCACTCATTTCTTTATTCATCATTCCCTTTGCAGCTCAGCCATTCCTCCTAGAATCACTTTCTTCTGGAGCACATCCTTTAGTTTCTTAGTAAAGATCTGTTGTGCAAAATCAGATTTTGTTTTTACCAAAAGCATACTTTGCCTTTTTCTTGAGTGACAGTTTTGTTGGCATACAATCAACAGTTTTTTCATTCAGCATTTATAAATTATTTTCCCACTCATCTGCAGTGTCATTGTTGCTGTTGAAAAATCAGCGACAGGAGAGGCCCAAGATGGCGGAATAGGGAGGGAGCTTACTGCTCTAGTCTAGAGGAAGATAGTTAAAAAACATGGGGAGTGCCATCTCAGGGAACAGTTAGGGAGAAAATGGCACAGGAAACTCCACACAAATTAGAGGAACACTGTGAACCTACACGGAGGTTGTGGATGCACACAACTCAGGATCCAGCAGCTGAGAGCCTTAACACCAGCTTTGGAGAGTGAGGTGAGACCATGCAGCAGCCCAAGCTACTGGCACAAAGCTGTGGGAAGAGCCTGGCCTGAGTCTGGCTTGGAGGCCTATGGGGGACAGTGTACCTGCCAACCTAGAGGGAAAAACAGGGGCCACATTTTTCTCTCTCCCGACCACCTGGCACCGGTGTCCTGTTACTAGCTGAGAGAGGGTGGATGCCATTTTGGACATAGGTAACAGTTGCACCAGCTCATGTCTGCACACACAGCAAATAGCTGAGTGGAAACACCTGAGTCTCACTGGGAGCACTAACGGTGGCTGGGTACTCGTGACTGTGGAAGGCTTGTGTGCTGGGACTGTGAAAACACTGTGACTGTGTGAGGGCATAGGGTGTGCCTGGGTCTTTGGGCAGTCGCTGTGGACAGCTCGACACACTCAGTGCTCCCTGATTCGCTGGTGAGTTCATTGCTGTGGGATCTGTGCTCACACTGAGGACTACACAGATCCTTTGTGTAGTTCTTGTGGCAACACAGATGAATATTGTACCCTCTGGGGCTAGTGCCCAGGCATTGCTCTCCTTGTAAGAGAGGAGGTGAGCCTGAGACTACGCCAACAGAGCTGAACAAGCCTTAAAGATTTTATTTATTTATTTGACAGGTAGAGTTACAGACAGTGAGAGAGAGAGAGAGAGAGAGAGAGAGAGAAAGGTCTTCCTTCCGTTGGTTCACTCTAGAAATGGCCGCAACGGCCAGAGCTAGGTTGATCTGAAGCCAGGAGTCAGGTGCTTCTTCCTGGTCTCCCATGCAGGTGCAAGGCCCAAGCACTTGGGCAATCCTCTGCTGCCTTCCCGGTCCACAGCAGAGAGCTGGATTGGAAGAGGAGCAACCGGGACTACAACCTGCACCCATATGGGATGCAGGCACCAAGGGCAGAGGATTAACCTAGGGCGCCACAGCACCAGCCCCAAATAAAAATTTTAAAGAGATTTACCATACCCAATCTGGGTGTTAACTCCCCTCACCCTGGAGCACTGAACAGAGCTCCCTGTCCACACCAGTGCACACCTCAGGGTATTTGCTGAAAGAACACACACTACACTAACTTACAGAGGTATTAGTCCAAAGATAAAAGCCATCACGGGGAAAAAAAAAAATAAACCAACAAGTATCCCTACAAATGCCTTAAAATAAATGCAGCAATTCAAGAAACAAGGATAAGATGCCCCCAAAGGAACACAACACTTCAATACCAGAATGTGAAAATGAAGACTGAAGAAATGCCAGAAACAGAATTCAAAAAATTAATCGTAAGATTACTTAGCAGTAATCAGAAGCAAATCCATGAAGTAAAGAAATTTGTACAAACATGAAAGAAAATTTTTCTCATGAAATTGAAATTTTAAAGAGAAATCAAAACAAAATACTGGAAATGAAGAATTCAATAGAACAAATAAAAAATGTGGAAAACCTTAACAACAGAATTGGTGAGGCAGAAGAAAGAATATCTGAGTTAGAAAACAAATCTCTGGAAATTTAAGTCAGACCCAAAAAAGAGAAGAAATTAGAAAACTGAAAACCAGTGTTGGAGATCTGTGGGCTACTATCAAACAACCCAACATATGGTTCTTAGGAGTTCCTGAAGGCATGGAAAGAGAATGGATTAGAAGGCCTTTTTTAGTAAAATAATTACAGAAAACTTTACTAATTTGGGGAAAGATAGAGATGTCAAAGTACAGGAAGCACATAGAATTCCTAATAGACATGACCAGCAAAGATATTCACCACAATCCATTGTAGTCAAACTCTCCACAGTAAAACATAAAGAGTCTAAAATGTACACGAGAAAAATACCAGATTAATTTCAAAGGATCTCCAATTAGACTCACAGCAGACTGCTTATCAGAAACCCTACAGGCTAAGAGAGAATGATGAAATATATTCCAAGTCTTAAGAGAAAAAACTGTCAACCCAGATACTGCACTCTGCAAAGCTCTCATTTATGAATGAAGGTGAAATAAAGACCTTCCATAACAAACAGAAATTGAAAGAATTTGTCACCACTTGTCCAGCCTTAAAAAAAGATGCTTAAGGATGAGCTCCATACAGAAACACAGAAACTGTCACTCCCCCTCTTCGTGGAGGAACGACACAGGACCCTGCGTTGTTCTTTCGTCTGCTCAGCCCTCCCCGGGTTTGCTGCTGGTTCTTCCCGGGTTGGCTACCATCCCTTCCACCTCCGTGGAAGGGCGGTTCCCCCTGCCACTTTCCCCACTTCCGCGGGGGAGCGGCACACCGCCGGCCGGCTCTCTCGGGGGCTGCACAGGTGTTCCTTCAGATAGATGTTCCCCTTAGATGTTTCTGGTGCATGTTGTCTCTCTCCTCCTTTATAGTCCTCTTCCACCAATCCCAACTCTGCTACCCACACGCCGAGTACGCTGCTCTCCTCCAACCAGGAGCAGGTCCTGCTGTTTATTGGTTGAACTGGAGGCAGCTGTGTAGAAGCTGTTTCCTCCTCTCCCAGCACCATATTGTGGGAGAGCAGATGCATAGAATAAGTCTTAATTCCAGTAACAGTCTAGTCCGAGTTGCTCCCAGTTGCTCCCCACAGAAACATAGTCATCACTATGAAAGAAGGTGATGGCAGAAAATCTCTCAGTAAAAGTACAAAGGAAATCCAAAATAAACAACAGGGATATTTACAGAAAAACAGCATGTCCAAATTGTTACTTACCAATAGTCACCTTGAATGTAAATGGCCTCAACTCTCCAGTTAAAAGACACAGGCTGGCTGATAAAAAAAAAAAAAAAAAAAAAAACACACACACACACACACACACACACACATTTACTGCCTACAAGAAACATCTCACCAACAAAGATGCACACAGACTGAAAGTGAAAGGATGGAAAGAGGGAAAGAGATATTCCATGCTAACAGAAATCAAAAAAGAGCTGGTGTAGCCATCCTAATATCAGACAAAATAGACTTTAACACAAAAACTGTTAAAAGAGACAAAGAAGGGCACTATGCAACATTAAGGGATCAATTCAACATGAAGATGTGACTAATAAATGTATACACATCTAATTATATGGCACCTGGCTATTTAAAAGAAATGTTAATGGATCTAAAAGGAGATATAGATTCAATTCAATAGTAATGAGGGACCTCAATACCCAATTATAGCAATGAAAAGATCAATCAGACAAAAAATCAGCAAGGAAACAATAGTTAATCAACACTATGGACCAAATGTACCTAATGGATATCTACAGAACTTTTCATCCCACAGTTGCAGAATATATTCTTCTCATCAGTGCATGGAACTTTCTCTAGGATAGGCCACAGGCCAAGCCATAAAGCAAGTCTCAGCAAATTAAAAAAAAATCTAGATGATACCATGCATCTTCTCTGACCACAATGGAATGAAGCTAGACATCAACAACTCAAGAATCTCTAGAACATATGCAAACACGTGGAGACTGAACAACATGTTCCTGAATGAACAGTGGGTCACTGAAGAAATCAACAGAAAAATCAAAAAACTGTTGAGGAACAGTTTTTTTTTTTCCCATACTATTTGTTGAACTTTATTAGTACAGAGTTAATCTTCTGAGTATAAAGTTAATTGAAAATAGATCTTAATAAAAATTAGATTGTAAATAGGAAACGGAGGAGGAAGAAGGGTGGGAATGGGGGTGGGAGGGAAGGTGGGGTGGGATGAATCACTATCATTTTGTTCCTAAAGTTGTATTTATGAAATTTGTATATCTTAAAAAAATTCAATAAAGAAAACCTAGAAGTAATAATAATAAAAAAAGAAAAAGCAGCTCTCAGGGTGCATCTGTGGTGCAGTGGGCTAAAACACTGCTTGTGACGCCTGCATCTCACGTCATCTTGAGTTCCAGTTTCTCTGCGTCCCATCCAGCTCTCTGCTAACGCAACTGAGAAAGCAGTGGAGATGGCCCAAGTGCTTGAGTCTCTGCCACCCACATGGGAGACCTGGATGGAGTTTCAGGCTCTTGGCTTCGGCCTGGCCCAGCCCTGGCCATTGTGCAACCTGGGGAGTGAACCAGCCGACAGAAGATCTCCCCTCCCCACCCCACACACACTGTGTCTGTTTCTTCCTCCATTCTATACTCCCTTCCTACTTCCCTCCCTCTCTCCCTTTCTCTCCACTGCTCTCTCTCTCTCTTTGCCTACCAAAGAAATAAAAAAAAAAAATCTTTAAAAAAAAATAAATAAAAGCAAAGAAAAGTCAGCCCCAGTCTATTCTACCTTATAAACAATCTGCCTTTTTTTGGTGTACGTAAGGGCATTTAAAATCTTCCAGTGTATGAAGATTTCCTATGTTTCCATATAAATGACATGGACTTGAGGTGCGCTGTTCCTTTATTTCCTTCATAACCTCCTTCTGGAAATCACTCAAACACTATATCTGCAAATACTACTTCTCTCTCTGCTCCTTCGAAGACTGAACAGATACCACAGTAGCCTCTGGCACCTTCAATTACACTTTCATGTTTTTCTTCTCCTTTCTGCTGCATTCTGGGTGATTTTCCTCATATTTTTTTCTAGTTTACTAATTTCTTCTTTAGCTCTTTCTCATCTGTCTTAATTTTCCTAAAGTCACAATATTTTCCTGAGATTTTATTTGCTTTTCTTTGGCTCTTCCTGGTCAATTTTGATAATCGCGGGCCATTTGTGACTTCGTATGTTAGTTCTTAAAACATTCCATAGATTCTGTCTTCCGTGTCAGATGGCTCTACTACCTGAAGTCCTCAGGGTTCTAAATCTATTTTCACTTAATCCTGCTGACTCCCCTTCTTGGTGGCTCCTTTGCTGGTAGGATTGGAGATTTTTGATTGTGAATTTGCATGTGATAGACCTTAGTTAGGAGAAGCCCAATGTTGAAAGTGGAAACACCTTTCTCCAGAAAAGATCTGCTCCTTGCTGGCATTTGCTCCTTGCTGGCAGCTACAGGGCACGTCCGCCTGGGCCACGTCAGCTCTTCTGACAGGTCCTGGAAGAAGGAAGCTCTGAGCCCACGCTGGGCTCCAGCCACCACAGTGACGACGGCATTAGCTTTGGAGGCCGTCAGTCTTTTGCGTTTGCTGGTGCACAAAACTTCCCGCTTTGGTTGCACCTTACACCTTTTGATGCTAGGTGGCTCTGGAGATGCACAACAGAAGTGCATGAAGTATGTTTTGTTCAGGGGTGGGGGGCATTTTGTATAATGAATAAGAGGCCACCTGGGACCCCTGCCTCTCTTATTGGAGCATGTAGGCTCGCGCTCCAGCTCAGCCCCTGATTCCAGCTTCCTGCTAATGCACACCCTGGCAGGCATCAGGAAGGCTCATGTGGTTGGGTCCCTGTCACCCACGTAGCAAATGTGGATTGAGTTCCTTGCTTCAGCCTGGCCCAGCCACTGCTGTGGTGGGCATTTGGGGAGTGAACCAACAAGCCGGAGCTGTCTCTTTCAAATCTGTAAAATACGAATGCGTTTATACAGACATATGCTAGAGAGTATTCAACTCACCACACTACCACAGGAACCTAAGCAGTGCTGTTCTTGCACTATTCATCTTCTCCCAAACCCACTTTTCCTTCTTTGTTCTATATTTTGCTAGATGGGACCACTGACTCATCCAAATCTGCAACCCTGAACAACAGGTACCTCTCTTGCCTCTACTACCTGACCACCTGCTGCATGGGAAGTGGATCTGCATTTGTGTTTCCACTCTTGCCACCTGCTGTTATAATGTTGATCACCCAGGCCGAGGAAAGCTAGCTGAGGTAGAAGCAAAACCTGCTCAATGTCGGAGCTTTGTATGATGGGGCTTAGCCTGCAGGGGAGTGAAAGAAGTGAATTTCATGTAGATCCAACAAAACTAGCACATCAGCATCAGAAACATAATCACATTTTAAGGAGAATTTTAGTTTTAGTCCAATTGTCTGCCATGATAAATTGTTAAACTGAATTCTATCGGTTTAATAGTTTTGTCTGAATTTGCTCTATAAATGTGTCATCGTTTCACAGCTATAGAGGAACTGGAAGATATGTAGTTTATACCTCATTTGGGTATATTTAAGCTACTTGATAATTTAATAAAAGTATTATGATTATTGCTGGGGACTTGTGAGAAACCTCCTTCCTTTAAACAAAGAGGTCCACCAATTACTGAGACTTAAGGCACAGTGGTGTTTGTAAACTCTCGCGCCTCGGGGGTTCATCATTCTCTCCATAGACAGAACAGAACAGTACCAGCCCGAAAGCATCCACATCACTGGCTCCACCCTGCTCTCCCCACAGATGGCCCGGGCGTCCCTGGAGACGGCCTGCTCAGTCGCTTTCTTCCCACGCAGGTGGCTTCTGCTCTGGACGGGGACCGGACACGTCGCTCCGCCCAGCCCCTGCCATCACCCGCTTCCACTATATGACACACACAAGTACCTGGCAGCCGTGCAGCCGCACAACAGTGCGTCAAACAAAGGGCAGTCCTGGCCTGACGGAAGCCCATTTCCTGGGGAGCTTTCAGTAACCGGGGGCTTGGGGAAGGACAACATTGTTCCTCTGAAAGAGTCAGAGAAACTCCCAGGCGCTTCTTTTTTTACTTCTGTATTCGTATCCTTCCGCCTCCGGGTGGTTCATTGTAAAAGTGGTGCAGCTACTGCTGCACCAGTGCCTGCCGCTTCCCTTCCCACGAGGTCCGACTCCGGCAGAGCCTGGGGGAGATCACTACCCTTGCAATCCTGCACTGCACAGACGGGCACCCTCGGGTCTGAACTGGCAGAAACCAGTACCCAGATCTACCCAGTCTGGCGACCCTATCCAACTCTGGTCATTTGACTCTTTTTAAATCATTAGTTTGAACAAAGACTTAAAATTAATGAACCTCTGACGACTGGGTAAAGAAAACGTGGCATATATACACAAAGGAATACCACTCACCCATAAAAAAAGGAAATCCTGTCATTTGCAACAAAATGGGCGGAACTGGAGCTCATTACCCTAAGTGAAATGATCCAGACCCAGAAAGACAAATGTCACATGTTTCCTATTGTGGAAGTTAATATATACAAAGAGCATAAAAACTGTGTGGGTGTCATATTATTTGATATTTAGTTATAAATATTGCTTCCTGGAATCATGCCAAATAAATAACAATATATTCTTTCCCCATGTTATGATCATTGTCATGAATCCCTTACGCTGTGATATTAATGTTTTTAAGAAAAAATAGTACATATGTGTATGCATATGTCTACATTTGAAGTGAATGTGGCAAAATGTTTAAAAGTATAAAATAACTTTTAAATTTATGAGTTTCATATCTCAAAATAGCTAACAGGAACAATTCTGAATATTCCAGACACAAAGAAATGACAAATGCTTAAGGTGATAGATATACTAGTCTGATCATTATACATTATGTACATACATTCAAATATCACACTGTACCTCATAAATATGTACAATTATTTGCCCACTGCAAGTAAAAACACATATTACATTTTCTTTAAACACTGAAAAACATAAAATAAAATTAAATAATCAATGAGTTTGGTAATCATTCAGTGCTTTTTAAAGTCAAGTAATCTGACATTATACTACTAATAATTAGGGGATATGCAGTGAATAAAATGCTAACTTGTGTCTCCATAAAAATCCAAAGAAAGTTTCTGAAACTTCTGAAAGCTATAGGATCCCTCCTTGGAAGCGTTTTCCGTTGTCTTTGTTGCTTTAAATCAGAGTTCACTAGCGTGCAGGGGGTGGGGCAGGATGAGACCAGCGCACCCTCCCACAGGGACTGCAGGGAACTGTAACTCCGCAATCCTCAAGTTCAGGTCTTCAACAGCACAGTGATTACAATGCGGATGGCCTCAAGGCCACAGATGGGAGACACTGACCTAGTCAGTGGTTTTCTTGTACTATTTCTCCCTACTGAAGAAAGAAAAGAGGACGCAGGGTAAGAGAGAATCCAAAAGCCACACCTACCACCCAGACAGTCAGACAGACATGGTGTTACTCTCCGTGCATGTGGAAAAGTCACTTTCCTGGCGTAGCATTCCCCAACTCTGGCCTCACAAATCATGCCCCAGCCACAGCCGAGAGGTTTTAAAGCTGACTCAGAGCAGCCACGAGCTGGCACCCAGCAAACAGGTGAAATGGAGTCACAGAGCTGCCCGGGCTCCGGCAGAGTTCAGGCCCTCAAGAGCCACTAATGGAATTAACAAGCAACTCCAGCTCAAGCTGGAAACCCAGGGAACCACAGAAGTGAGATCATAATTAAGACCCGTGTGTCTGTTTCCCCGGGGCATCTTTATCGGCTGAATTGGAAATGCAACCCTGAGAGCTATAATAACATTTGTTGGAAAGCTCATCGCGTGTTTTAGTAGTTCTCTGTACATTCACAGAGATCACTTTATTAATTCTTCTCAGACTTTCTCAAAGAAACCTGAACTCCCCAAGATTGCATACGTTATCCACCTAAAACCTAGCAGTATTTGCAAGAAAAACCTCCTACTAGCAAGCACAGGTAGGAAAAAAGGAAAGGAGAAGACAGGAGGTACAATTACTATAGAACAAAATCAAGGGTGAAGAAGTCGGGAATTAAATGTGCACTTAGTATATGCCAATTTAAAAATACATTAAAAAATACAAATTACTACTACCAAGTCCAGATACTGTGACAAAAGTGTACTTCAAAAAGTCTGTGGAAAATAGAATAAAAGATAAATTTATTTTGGGGAAAAAATGTTGAAATGTATGCATGGAGGAGTATTCAAACAAGTAAAACGCATGCTATGAAGACTACGTAGGGATTGCAAAATGTTTTGGGACCAAAATAAGCTCATCTTCTTTCAGCTTTTTATTTATCTGAGACAGAGACAGAGAGACACCAACCTCCCATCTGCTAGTTCACTCCCCAAGTGTAGGACTGAGCTAAGGCCAAAGCCAGGAGCCGGGAACTCAAACCAGGTTTCCCACATGGGGGACAGAATGAGTCATTAGCACTGCCCCCCTGGGTCTGTATCAGCAGGAGGCTGGAGTCCTGTGCTGAACCCAAGCACTCTGATACCGGATGTGGTGTCTTGACCGCTATGCTAAATACCTATTCCTAAACTTATCTTTTCATTCCATTTTCCCACAGACTTTTTAAAGTATTCTCATTTGTCTTTTTTTTTTTTTTTTTTTTTAACAAAGAAGAACAAAAAATCCCCAACAGACTTCAAATGGAAATAGGCAGAGCTCCCGAGCATGGCGGGGGAGGGGTGGCCCTGTGCTCTGTAAGGATCACCAGCCCAGCTTCCTCCATTCCTCACTCACTCATTCATTCATTCAGTTCATTTTCACTTCAGGATAACACACAGCAGTGCTTTATTTAAAAGAAAACCCTCACATTACATTAGGGAAAAAAACCTTGTATTTGCAAATTAATGTCTGCCGTGAGGCTGATAGCTTTCCCTCGCAGAACAACGGGCCAAGTGTGTAGAAAGCTGCTGGGCTTTGAAGCCTGGAAGAAATGGGTTTGGGGGCCAGCGCAGTGGCGTAGCGGGTTAGGCCACAGCCTGCAGTGCTGGCTATCCCATATAGGTGCCAGTTCAAGTCCCAGCTGCTCCACTTCCAATCCAGCTCTCTGCTATGGCCTGGGAAAGCAATTGAAGATAGCCCAACTCCTTGGGCCCCTGCACCCATGTGGGAAGACCTGAAGGAAGCTCCTGGCTCCTGGCTTCAGACAAGCGTAGCTCCGGCCATTGCGGCCAATTGGGGAATGAACCAGCAGATAGACTCCCGACCTCTCTCTGCCTCTCCTTCCCTCTCTGTGTAACTCTGCCTTTCAAATAAATAAATAAATCTTAAAAAAAAAAAAAGAAAAAAGAAAGAAAGGAAAGAAGGGAGGAAGGAAGGGATTGAATCCTGACTCGGTCATTTAGGATTTGCATGGTTCGGAGGCTCACTGTTAAACTTTCTAAGTCAGTTTCCCCCCCTATGAAACAGGGGCGTCACATCCACCTTCTGGACAGAGCAGGAACTAGTCCTGAAGTGTCAGTGAGGACTGCACCTGCTCATCTGGCTGCAGGCTCCACGGTCTCCTGGTGCGAGCAGGTCAGTCTAAAACAAGAGCTGCCCACGTGATTTTAAACTCTGCTCCAGCCTGCACAGATCCTGCACGAAAGCCCCTCTCCAACAACATCTAACACCAGGCCTGTGAAAGCCGACAGGCCTCGGGAGCTGGGACTGCTCCCCGCAGCACAGAGATGAAACAAGCGTCAGTCTCCGTGGCCTTCCAAAGGACGCCATCCGCCCTCGAAGAAGGCCGAGACTATCGCTGAGCTATCGCAAAAGCAGCCAAAGAAATCACCCCCAAAGTTTCCAAGCTAAACCCAAACACCTGGGCGACAGGCTGGGGAGTGGAAGGGGCCCACACAAGACCTAAGGCTGCAAATTTGCTCCTCCACCCCCACCCATTGTCAGCACCCACAACTGCTCTGAGGATGGATGGATCCGCCTTTGGTGTGCACCTGGTCAGGATGTGCCAAGACACAAGACAGACGAGGTGGCCAAGGAAGCTGCCTTTTCTTAATAAATGCCTACAGCCCTTAGAAAACAGCTTTAGACTCCAAAGCCCATTTCCCAGGCAACCCGACCTGTAACAGGTGGAGAGCAACGGGAAAGGACATTGACTCCACCCTCTCCTAGCTGTGTGGCCATGCAGGAGGCACACAGAATTCCACCCAACCTGTGAGACCTGCCTGAGTTATGGTAGGAAAGAGTGCATGATTCTGCTGTTACACACCCCTGCCAGGAATGATGTACAGGTGGCAGGAATGTTTGCTCTTCTCAACAAAGGACTCCCGCATGCCTAAGAGATCAGGCCCAAACTAAAGTGCCGTCAATGGACTCCTATTTTAGACCCATTAAGAAGCCATTCTGGTTTGCTAAAAGCAGTGGCTCTAAGCCACAGCGCTGCCAGGAACATCCGGGAAGCTTCTCCAAAGGGCACTTGCTGCTGGTTTGGAGCCCAGGAGAATGTATGCTTTGACAAAGCAGCGTCCCTGCCAGGCCCACCCGATCGGGGAAACAGCAGCCGAACCAAGTCCCAGTGCTACCAGACAGGCCTTCCCCACGATGGCACGGACAGTCCAGGGTGTCTACAGGGTGCCCACAGCACGCCTCTGCAACCTGCCTGCTGCTGCCTGGAACTCCCTTAGCAAGACCTTTCAAAGGCACAGACCAGAAACACATTTTACTAGGAGAGGAGCTAACGGGCTGAACGTCCACAGCACGCCAGGCCCTTCCTATCTCTGTTCTGATCCTCAAGGTCACTCCACGGCACAGGTACGGTACAAAGGAGGCCACTCAGAGAGGGTGCCTTGCAGAGCCAAGATTCCATCCACACTGCCTCCTGGGCCGCGGCCCGGCTCAGGAGCCCTGGACACAGTTCCAGGTGGAGGACAACGACAGCGGCCTGGAGGAGGAGCTCACACACACCCTGCCCCACACCCTGCTCTTCTCAGGCTGTGCTGAAGCTGGAGGATGCAGTCCCCACTCCCCTGTTGCAGGAGACAAGTTTAGGGCCAGTCGCAAATCCACCGAGCCTTAATGCTACACCTGTACAACAGAACGCCACCAATCTCTCTCTCATAAGCAAAGGACAGAAAGAGCAGGAAAGGAATAGGTGAAGGTATCGAATTAGATAAATATAGAGAAAATGACCTGATCTACCTCAAAAAAGGCAACTTGACTATGAAGTTCAAACAGATCACAATGCATTCAGTAATACTGGCTAAGACTGAATTTAACCGGTGCCAAGAGAAATCATCTCACGACAATCCCCCCACCTGGGTATTCTCAGTTCCCATTCACTGGATGCGAACCCTGAAGTGGAAGAAAGGAAAAACTACTCATTCCAAGACCCACAGTTTGTGAATGGAAAATCAACCCCAGGGCTAAGGCTACCCTTATTAACCCTTGAACCTCATATGTTATCTGTAAAAGGACTATTAACCCTATCCAGTCCTGTAGAGATATTCCTTTTCCCTCTAATAGGAAATTTCCATGAGCTGTAAAGTGTCTCAAAGCTGCAGAAAGAGCCGAGAGATATGGATAATCTATAAACTGGAGTCCAGTTCCTGGAAAAAATAAGAGAAGCTTGTGAATCTATTTTTAGCCTAATGGATACAAAATAAACAGAAGCATCCAGAGAAAATGAAGGCAATCAAAACATAACATTAAGGAAAGCAATGGGCTTAGCAGCAAAAAGAGGAAGAAAAAAAATCACAGGATGCTGGAGAAGCAATAACACTGGGAACCTTCAAGGACAAAACACAAGGCCAGGGAGGTGACTCAGACAGCACAATACGATGACCCAGGGCCCAGAGCAAGCTGGCATAAAGAACGGGAGGGGGCCAGGAAGTGCTGGCCACCTGGACCGGGAGGACAGGGCCTGCGACCCGAAGCCTTGGGGAGGAGAAGACGGAAGCCCTGCTGCCTATTAGGGGATTTGTGAGCTGCTGAGAACCAAAACATAGATGCCCACTGCCCAACCTGCAGGCGCTACAGCACTGCCAGCCCTTCTTGCTCAGCGCTGGGGATGGTCTTGGGAATCTTAACAGCCCAGACAGAAGGAGACGTTTTCTCTCCAGAATGCAGCAATTAGGGTTCCCAGGAGACTCCAGGACGCTGAATTCCACAGCAGAAATATCCCGCGGTGGGGAAGCCTGGGTGCGAGATGTGGCTCCACCGTGAATGCCCTGGCCCAACCACTTGGGCAAATCCCGCAGCAACTCAGACCTGCAGCACCCAGGGGAAGGGCGGGGCAGGACGCACTGGAGGAGGCTGTGTTCTGCTCATCAACTCCCTTCCTCCTGACTCGCTCTCACCCCCGCTCACTGTGGTGAGCCGGCCAGTGCGCTTGAGGGCAGGAGGAAGGAAGAACCGAGGGATGACAAACGCTTAGAAACCTCTTCCAAGAACTGGAAGTCCCAAACACAAACACAATGCAGGCAACCCCTGAAAAGGGCCTCTACCACTGACTGAAGCAGTGCTATGTGCCCGGCACTGTCGGAGCTCTTTGCACGTGGCAGCCCATGGAAGCCCACAGCAACCCTCTCGGGACGGAGCTGGGTTAGGTAACCTGCCCAGGGAACCCGGCTTAAGGTATTACGGAACAATGCCAGTTTCTCTGGGAAAATGAGGCGACGAGTACGGATCTGTGACCTGGCAAACACACTGCTTGACTGAGGCCACGACCATCGCAGACATCACTCCCTGCTTCTGGAGGCGTTCTCCCTAAGCCCAGGCGCACAGTTCCTCGCAGAAGTACGGTGTTCCAGAGCCACCAAGAGGGACAGCTGCATCCCACACTGCAGCGCCAGGGTTCCTGTCCCAGCTCCACACCCAACCCCAGCTGCCTGCAGAGGCACAGCCTGGAAGGCAGCTGATGAAAGCTTCAGGACTTGGGTCCCTGCCATGCACGTAGGCAACCTGCATTGAGCTGGGTCTAGCCCTGGCCACTGCAGGCATTTGGGGCAAAACCAGTGGACGGGAGATCTTTCTCTCCCCACCCTCCATCTCTCAAATCAAAAAAAAAAAAAAAAAAAAAAAAGGAAGTAAATAGATGTTTTTAGGAGTACAGCATTCCTGATGACTACTGGCAACAAGACCCCACCCAGCCAACTCCTCTACTCACAGCAGCCCACAAACTGAGTGAGTGGCTTCAGGTCACCCAAGGACATAGAGAAAGAACCAAGAGTGGAATCTGAGTGTCCCAAATGCCAGTCTAAAGTTCCTTCTTAAAACAAGACCTATCTCCTATCCTTTACTTTATTGGTTCCTTTTCATTACAGAAATGTTCAAGCACAAGTCAAAGTTTGTTTTGTTTTGTTTTGTTTTGTTTTGTTTTTAGAAAATGAACTCCCGGGGCCAGCGCTGTGGCTCAGCGGGTTAATGCCGCAGCATGAAGCACTGGCATCCCATATGGGTGCCAGTTCGAGACCCGCCTGCTCCACTTCCAATCCAGCTCTCTGCTATGGCCAGGGAAAGCAGTAGAGGATGGCCCAAGTCCTTGGGCCCCTGCACTGTGTGGGAGACGACCCGGAGAAAGCTCCTGGCTCCTGGCTTCAGATCAGCGCAGCTCCAATCGTTGTAGCCAATTGGGGAGTGAACTAGTGGATGGAAGACCTCTCTCTCTCTGCCTCTCCTTTCTCTGTGTAACTCTGACTTTCAAATAAATAAATAAATCTTAAAAAAAATTTATCGAATTAGTAGAATTCCGTTATCAGCACAAAGACAAAATGTAACATAATAAAAAAAAAGTAAAAGAAAATGAACTCCCTGCACACCTACATATCATCCCCATCCCAGTTCCCCCAGATTATTTTGGAGCAAATCCTAGACTTCACATCCTTTTACCTGCAGATATTTCAGTATTTATCTCCTAACTAGAGATAATCTTAATAAGGACACGCAAAAGCATAACCACACTAGCATCACCACAACGAGGAAAATGTGTGAGTTTCTTAACTTCAATTGTCTGCTCATGGCTCAAACTTCCCTAATTGTCTTTTTTTTACAGCTTATTGAATGAGAATCTATATAAAGTCTAATACCCTGCTACTGGCTAATATATTTCTTTAATCTCCAGGTCCCCTATTCATCTAATAATTTATTCATTGACGAAAGCAGGTCAATTGTCCTGCAGGACCTCCCACGGCCTGGACTTGGCTGAGCTTTCCTTTTATCTCCCCACAATGCTCTGTAGTGGACCTTGCATAGCGGACATGAGCTTGAGCTCACCCATATGCCTTCTTTCTCTTTCTTGCTGTCTCCCCTACCCTCCACGTACACACTCGTAAAAGAATCAGTAATAAATACCACTAACTGTTGATTAAACTCAATGAATATCTGAGGATCAAGAAGGGCAGGTTCACGGAATACTGAGGTGAAGAGGACAGGACCCAGCTCTGGGCAGGCACCACCCAGAGAGGGGGTGAGCTCTGCAATGCTGGCTGGCGTGAGACAAATGGGATCTGAGAAGGCGCTAGAAGTGCTTCATGGATACCTTCTGTGATAAGTCCCTTTAGAAACAAACAAGGGGCAGGCATTTGGGCAGCGGGGAAGTGTCTGCTCGGGACATCTGCATCCCTTGTCCGAGTCCCTGTGCTCGGAGCCCTGGCTGCTCCGCTTTCAATTCAGCTTCCTTCCTGCTCGTGAGCATTCTGGGAGGCAGCAGATGATGGCCCAAGGACTTGGCTTCCTGCCAACCAAATGGGAGACCCGGATGGAGTTCTGGGCTCCTGGCTTCAGCTTGGCCCAGCCCTAGCTGTTACTGGCATTTGGGGAGTAAAACAGCAGGTGGAAGATCGATCAATCTCTCTCGCTCTCTCTCCCGTGTGTGTGTTTGTGTTTTGTGTTCCCCTTCCACCCTCCCTCTTTCAAATAAAATGGAAAAAACCTGTAGTTTATAGATTGCCTGAGAAAGCAAAATACTATCCTTTCTCCTTAAATGTTAACCTTTAAATAAATTACAAGACAGCTATCCTCTACTTCAAATCCTCTGTCACATAAACTGTAACATATTTTAAGAATAAATTCTACAAGTTTTTAGAATAGTAGTAAGTTATAACTTAGAAGCAGCTTCTTTTTAACTTAGGAGAACTCTTAAGCGATATCTTAAACACGTGGCTATGTTTCTTTTTTTAAAAAATCTATTTATTTATTTGAAAGACAGAGTTACAGAGGCAGAGGTAGAGACAGAGAAAGAGCGGTCTTCCATCTGTTGGTTCGCTCCTCAAATGGCCGCAATGGCCAGAGCTGGGCCGATCCAAAGCCAGAAGCCAGGAGCCTCTTCTGGGTCTCCTATGCAGGTGCAGGGACCCAAGGAATTAGACCATCTTCCACAGCTTTCCCAGGCCACAGCAGAGAGCTGGATCAGAAGAGGAGCAGCTAGGACTCAAACCAGCACCCAAATGGGATGCTGGCATTGCAGGCAGCAGCTTTACCCACTACACCACAGCGCTGGCCCCAGTGGCTATATTTTACAAGGACAGGTCAAACCCAGGTGTCCATGTACAGATAAGGTTACATAATTGCCACCTTCAGGGAATATTTCTGGATTTCCATTTGCCTCGTTAACTTCCATTCTACAAAGGATTTTAAATAAGGACACAAGTATTTTTCCTTCAGCCCCATTTGCAGAGTGTCTGTTCTACAGCCCGTTTCATACTTTATTTGCTCATTTCAGGTGTCTGCAAGACACACATGCAGAGGAGAACACCGAAGATGTGGAAGGCAAAGAACCCCAGGGTGCCATTTTCAGCTGTTCAAGCCTGGCGAGTCGCCCACCTGTCTCCGCCCTGCACACCAGCGTCCTAGGAGGGACCACCAGGACGTCCTGCCCAAGGACTTCCTCTCCTACTCTGATCCACCAGCACCTATGGGGTGGTGTCGTCCAATCGCATCCCGACACTCACTGCCTAGAATAACGAGAGTCAGAGGCCACGGATTGCAGGGCTCAGTCGGAAGCACCAGGTCCCCAGGTACCCACACTTCTGGCAGACTTGGTTCAACCCCCAGGTGCAGTAAGCCACTGCACCGGCTCACAGAACTCAGGAGAACACTGTACCTACACACCGTGGTTTTTCCTAAAGGACACAACTCAGGAACAGACACAAGGAAGCAGCGCACGGGACAAGGGGTGGGGGTAGGGGTGCATGGCTTCCGGATGCTTGCAGGCCGGCCCCCTTCCAGTACCCCCTCACCCCTCACCCCAGCCCACACTACACAGGCACAGCTGACCAAATCACAAAACCCCATGCCTCCCTGGTAGGAGCTGGGAGCTGGCCCCAAAGTCCCACCCTTCTAATCGTCACCACTCAAGGGTTCCCAGGCTTTTGGAAGCTCTGTGCAAGGAACCTGGGATGAAGAATGGACATTTATTTTTTCTGATACCACAGACAAAAACATCAAGTCCAATGTGCCACACAAGTGGCAGCTGCTGGTGTTTGCAAAGTATACAGCAGGCGTCAGTAATGCGGGTGCTTCTCTCCCATCCTGCCCCATCTCCATCCCCAGGGCCATGTTCCCTCTAGCAGCTGGAATTTCAGGAACAAACGCCTAATCTGAATATTCCCCCTGATCTGAGTGATGGGCTTTGAGTTAGTCCAACGAGGATGAGGCTCATCACTCTGAAACAATGCTTAGGAAAATCCTTCTCCTACTTGTGAACAAAGGTACGGAACATTCCGGAAGCTACCGCCAGCCACTGTGCCACCCTGCACAAAAGCTGGCAGAAGAGGCCAGTGGCGGTGCAGCGCTTCCCAACTGCCCATAACAAGATGAAGACAGAACCTGGGAATAAGCACATGCTATGGTTTCAATGCGACCAGGCCCCCAAGGGTTCACGGGCTGAAGGCTTGGTCCCCACTGTAGCAGTGCTAAGGTGGTGAAACCCTTAAGGGGCAGAGCCTAGTGGAAGGAATGGGGCACTGCTCTCAACTAGGGGTGCGCCCTTGCAAGCAATCAGTATCATTCTCTTGGGGAACCAGTTAGTACCTGCAAGAGCAAATTATTTTACAAACAGCAAGCCTGGTCCCTGTCTCCCGAGGTGGTCTCCCTCTCCCTCCCTCTCCCTTCTACCCTGATGTCACCCACCAAGGCTCTGCTGTAGCCATAAGACCCTCACTGGAACCACACCGATACCATGCCCTTGAAGTTCCTAGTAGCTAAATAGACCTCTTTCCTTTATAAAGTACTTACTCCAGCAAGGGAAAATACACTAACAGAGCAATTTGACAGAATAATCTTCTATCTGTTGAACTCCTTAATTTAAAATGCTAGATTTGGGACCGGCACCATGGTGTAGCAGGTGGAGCTGCTGCCTGCAGTGCTGGCATCCCCTATGGGCACTGGTTTGAGTCCTGGCTGTTCCACTTCCTATCCAGCTCCCTGCTAATGCACCTGGAAAAGAAGCAGCAGATGGCCCAAATCCTTGGGCCCCTGCACCCATATGGGAGACCCGGATAAACTACTTCAGCCGGGCCCTGTGTGCTGCTTTTTCTAGATGTTCCTTCCTTCACACAGCTGGAAAGGACTGGCCTACAGGTCTTGAAGCACATGGGGCCCAGCCCTGCTCAAACCTAAGGCTAACTCCTAACCTCTACTATGTTTCTGTTTCTTTTTAATTTCTTTTAAAAGGTATTTCTTTATCTGGAAGGCAGAGCTACAGAGAAAACAGACGGGGCAGAGAGAGAGAGAAATCGCTCTTCCACCCGCTGGCTCACACTCCAAACTTCCTTAATAGCCAGGGCTGGGCTGATCAGAAACCAGGAGCCAGGAGCTTCTTCCGGATCTTTCACGCGGGTTCAGGGGCCCAAGGACTTCGGCCATCCTCCACTGCTCTCCCAGGCCACAGCAGAGAGCTGGGCGAGAAGTGGAGCAGCATACGGGACGCCAGTCTGGCTTTACCCTCTATGCCACAACACCGGCCCCGACCCCTCCTCTTGGTCCGGTGAGCCAAGGGACAGCCTTGCTGCCTAGGCCAGGCCGAGCAGAATCTTCTGCCATTTACAACGGAAGCCACTCTACCTGATAGCGGAAATGAACTTACTCCCAGCCCAGGGGAGGGTAAGCCTGAGGGTCAGACACAGCAGAGCACAGGCCGAGGGACAGCGTCCCAGCCACTACATAAAACTCTCCACGTGGCCGGCGCCGCGGCTCACTAGGCTAATCCTCCGCCTAGCGGCGCCGGCACACCGGGTTCTAGTCCCGGTCGGGGCGCCGGATTCTGTCCCGGTTGCCCCTCTTCCAGGCCAGCCCTCTGCTGTGGCCAGGGAGTGCAGTGGAGGATGGCCCAGGTGCTTGGGCCCTGCACACCATGGGAGACCAGGATAAGCACCTGGCTCCTGGCTCCTGCCATCGGATCAGCGCGGTGTGCCGGCCGCAGCGCGCCGGCCGCGGCGGCCATTGGAGGGTGAACCAACGGCAAAGGAAGACCTTTCTCTCTGTCTCTCTCTCTCACTGTCCACTCTGCCTGTCAAAAAAAAAAAAAAAAAAAAAAAAAAAAAAAAAAAACTCTCCACGTGCGCAGAGATGCACACCCAGATAAAGGCCCTTGGCAGCCCTGCGCTGCACCGGCCACCTCGAAGGGCTTTCTTCCTCAAAACAATGAAGCCAAGCAAGCGCTTCGTCGTGGGACCCATTTCAGCAACTGCCCATTTCGAGCCAAATCTTTACACAATGTCAGATACCATGGGCGGTGACGTCACTTCTCTCCAATTGTCAACGCTCTGCATTCCAAAGCGTGCAAAAGGGAGCTCTGGAAATGCGACCACGTAGAGGTAGGAAAGCAACAGGAGTCATCTCCAAGTGGCAGCCGAAATCCGGCAGAATCGCCCCCCGCCAGGCTCCATCGACCGGGTGCCAAAGGGTAATCACCTCGGCCTCCGGCTTTCACTGTGTTTCTGCGAAAATCCAGCTGATTTGTTTTTGTGGTATTTTACCAGGGGAAGAGGCAAAAGGGAACAGGAAAAATGAGAAGAAAATACCAGTGTCGTTTTTTTAGGTACAGATAAGAAGCAGAAGCAGGAAGAGTTAGGAAAAGAATGAACAACTGACTGTGTTTTTAACAAAGGACTAGTTTTATTGTTTCTGTTCTATTATCCTCAGGCAACTCTAAAACAGATTGAGCTTTCTGTAAATTAAAACTCCCTGTAAGCTGGGTGGGATGAGTAAGCCACGGGGGAAGTTCCCACCCTAAATAAAAATTCAAGACAGAGAACTCCCCAACCCCTTTATCAGCGCTCAGGGCCTCTCGTAAGTGAGCCATTCAGGATGCGTGGAGGCATTCAAAGTCCTCCTAACCCGGGTCCAGGGACACGCTCCTCTGGGATCCACCTGCAACTTCCACGTTTTCATTTCCGTTTTTATGATGATTGAGCAAATTAATTTATAATAACCTAAGAATTATCACAGGCCACTCAGACATCAACCTTATTGCAGTCATGTAATCCCAATCTCTAAATTTGCATTTATAAGCATGCTGGCACCAAGAGCTCCTAAAATAAGAGCAACTCTCACTTTCATGTTCCTCAAGTCCCTCCAGGTCCAGTCTCAGAGGTCAACATCATCTCAAGTTTGAGAAACTGGAGTCTACTTAACTGGATCACATCCATTGGGAAGGAAGGACAAGAAAATTACGTCTACAAGCATACAAAGGAAATAGACCTGAAAAGCACATCACTTGCATAGTCTCTTTATCTCTCTCTCTCTCTCTCTTACTTGAAGGCAGAGAGATAGAGACAGAAACAGAGATGGCTGGCACCACAGCTCACTAGGCTAATCCTCCACCTGCGGCGCTGGCACCCTGGGTTCTAGTCCCAGTTGGGGCGCCGGATTCTGTCCCGGTTGCTCCTCTTCCAGTCCAGCTCTCTGCTGTGGCCCGGGAAGCAGTGGAGGATGGCCCAGATCCTTGGGCCCTGCACACCAGCAGAAGGCGGCACCTGGCTGGCTCCTGGATCGGCGCAATGCGCCGGCTGTCACAGCCATTTGGGGGGTGAACCAATGGAAGGAAGACCTTTCTTTCTGTCTCTCTCTCTCTAACTCTGCCTGTCAAAAAAAGAAAAAAGAAAGAAACAGAGATTTCCCATCCACTGGTCCGCTCCTCAGATGTCCGCAACAATTAGGGCTGGACCACGCTGAAGACAGGTGTCATTAACTCAATCCTGGCCTCCATATGGGTGGCAGGGACCCAAGTCCCTGAGCCAATCATCTGCTGCCTCCCAGGGTGCCCACAAGTAGGAAGCTAGAACGGAGCGCAGAGCCAGGACTCGAGCCCAAGTGCTGAGAAACAGGATGCAAGCATCCCAAGTGGCGACTTATCTGCTGTGCCACATACCTACCCTACTACCCTACTTGTGTAATATTCTTTTTTTTTTGGACAGGCAGAGTAGACAGTGAGAGAGAGAGACAGAGAGAAAGGTCTTCCTTTGCCGTTGGTTCACCCTCCAATGGCCACCATGCTGCAGCCGGCGCACCGTGCTGATCCGAAGCCAGGAGCCAGGTGCTTCTTCTGGTCTCCCATGCGGGTGCAGGGCCCAAGAACTTGGACCATCCTCCACTGCAGAGAGCTGGACTGGAAGAGGAGCAACCGGGACAGGCAGAGGATTAGCCTATTGAGCCGCGGCGCCGGCCAGTGTAATATTCTTAACAGAAACACACAGCCTGCATTCACTCACAAGGAAAGAAAAAAACAAAACAAACTGAGGGGCATCCTACAAAGTAGTTGGCCAGTACTATTTAGAAGTGAAAGGTTATGAAGACTGAGTGAGACCTTGTTCTGTATTAAGGAAACAAATAAATACCAACAGATAAGCCAGAATAGGATCCTAGGCCAGAAAAAGAACATACATGGAACACTTGGGGAAGGCCTACAGATTACAGCATTACATCAATGGCAATTATATGATGGCAATCACATATTGCAATGACAATGGCAATGTTAATATTTACAAAAAGTGGATAAACACAGTGTAATACTTTATACTATTTTTGCTTTTTTGAAAGCTTGAAATTATTTCAAAAGGAAAAGCTAAAAACAAATAAGCAAAAAATAAGGAAGACGGTACAGACCCACAAAAAGGAATCTCAAAGAGCTAGACTGTATTACCTGTACGGTATCTGTAACATCCAGCCCACTGAAGCACCCAGCCCCTCACAGGTCTATAGAGACGGCCCCTCGAAGACCTGACCAGCTCACCATGCTGGACTCCCACTGCCTCCAGAACTCATGTCCACACTCCTTCGCAGCGCCAATCTTCCCTCCCACCTTTGCCATCCAACACTGTTGTTTCCATGAGATGCTGGTGCTCTGAGTTAACAAGCACCTATACCCCAGAGTCCAAACACTTTAAGGAGGTGCTGAGCAAAGTCCTGACTGTCCAGGTTATCAAAGCTGAGATGCACACCCTGGACAGCGGTGATAATGACCTACTTGGCCAGCAGGCCCAGCCCAAAGACCATTTTGCAAGCCTGGATTGCCCATCAATGGTTCTGCTCTGCAGACTCTTACCAAGATAACAGGGAGCTCCCACACCAACAACAAAATGTAGTCCAGGTACACAGTTTGCTTGTTAGGCAGGGGAAGGTGTCAGCAGCACATTCGGAATCCACAGGATGATGGAAGACAAAGTGAGGGCCGCAAGCCAACTTACACACAAGTCAGCAAAGGTCGCGTAGATTGAGTCTGAGTGGAGTGGCTGTTTTGTAAGGCTCCTAAGAACCTGTATCCACAGTGACCTGCAGTGGGCCTTCTAAAGCATGAATCCACCCATGGATTAGAGGGCCTGCCTGGAGTCTCAGCTAATCCACTTGCAACCCAGCTTCCTGCTAATGTGCACCCCTGGAGGTAGCAGGTGATGGCTCCCTCCAACAGCTGGGTCCCTGCCATCCCCTTGGGCCCCCGCCTTCAGCCTCATCTAGCCCTGGCTGCTGCAGGAAGTTGGGGGAGTGAACCAGCAGATGGAAGATCTCTCTCTACCTGTTTCTCAAATAAAATGAAAACAAATCAATAATTAAAAACAAAAATACAGACCAAAATGCTGGTCACGGCCTGGAGTCCCGGGCCCTGCCTGCTGCTCCGACACCTCCCCCGACACCCAGCCACCTGCACACTACAGTGCTTGAGCCAGCCTGAGACTGGATGCAAACCGCACCCTCTCTCCAGGACGTCAACCACCCTTCCCCTCCAAGGCCCTGCACATGGACTCCAGCCCGGCCCACTTCATCTTCAGTGATTACTCAAGTTCAGTTAAATCTCACCTCATCTGGAAAGGCTTCCGCGATGGTACAGACCCACAAGCACCTGTTCCCCAGAGTGCTGCCACGGGGAAGAGACGGGCGCCCTCTCGCCACAGATCCTTGATTACGTACCTGGAGGGCCCTCGGTCTGCCTCACTGGATCCCTGCTTGCCGCCATCACATCCCAACACCAAACACAGGACTTTCCCCTTCCCTGAGTGGGCAGGGGTGATCCTGCCCACAACCCAGGCCGGATGTGAAGGGCGCCAAGCAAACACACAGACACGACAGCGACTAGAATTCTGTCCAAATGGCTTCCCTCTAAATATGACTGAAATTTACCACCGCTCATGCTCCACCTGATTGGGGGCAGGGCGGGAGGGGGGGTCAGCTTGGCAAAAGATGCTAAGTTGTCAGTTTCTCAATGACACTTTTTGACTGTTAGATCAGCTCATTTTAAGACACTGAAAAACTTCAAATTACAAAGTATAACATCGAGAAAGGAAATGCTTCTAAAATTAACACACAACATGTTTTTTACCCTGAGATAAATCTATACTCGCCACCAGGACATTTCACTTCAACCTTCAACGTTGCCTCTTTCAAAATCTTGATTATCACCATTACAAGGACATCTGGTCCCTTTTTCAAACACCAAAGACTCGACCAGCGACTTCCGTGAGAATCAGTCTCAAGCATGGCTAAAATTTTATTTGAGTTAAAAGCTTGAAAACCTTGCTTCTCTCTCCACTATGAGCTTAAAATGGTAAAGCAAATCACAGTTACCCCAGGTGGTCATAGCAGAATTATCATTTAAAGGCCTAAAGTTGGAAGTTAAGTTCTTTGAAATCTTAAAAAAAAAAAAATTAACAGTTAGTGAAAACGATGAAAAACTAATGAAACAATGGGAGAATGAAATACACCACTGTTTATTTTTCTGGGGTAGGTTTCACTCTGACAACAGCTAAATCCTGTGTGCCCAGGTGAAGGAGGAAGGAACCAAATGCCGAGACGTCCTCAGGGCTAACTGGACAGATTCCTACTGACCACCGGACACACTTGAGAACAGCAGAGCACACAGGCTCCTCAGCAGGAATCTCCACCTTAGAGAACCGGGCTCCAGAAAACTCTGCAATGCAAGGTCCACATTCCAGAGAGGATTTGAGATGCGGCTCCATGCAAAGCCTGGTAGGTAACTCAAAGACAGGAAGCCTGGTCCCCAATCTCAATCACGGGATAAGTGAACAGCAACAGACATAGCACACGCACATGCACGCGTGCACACACACACACCTCTGACACCGTGTCCTAATCCTTTTTAAGTCTCAGAATTTCATGAAAGCTAGGGACCGATTAAACATGCTGATATTAAAGAGTCTCTCCTGTCCATTGATCTCTGCCAGCACGTCCGACTCCCTCCACAGAGCTAACGACCGGGGCTGGCGCACACCAGCAGTCACACCAGTGAGATGCTCTTCCAGAACACAGGACTCCTCCCAGCCCAGCCCACAGGCAGCTGCCCGTCTGCACACTGTGTGGTACCCAGTGGCCCAGGAGGTCAGCAGAGACATGGAGAACGGGATGGAGGGAGCCATTAGACAAGGGTACAATACGTTACTCTCCATTCTGGAGAAATTGCTTTAAAATGTCTTTTTTCATTCTCATTAATATCCCTATGAGTGTTATCAAAATAAACAGTTTGGATATACACCATACATTATGCTTGAGCCCTGAGATGAGCCATCACCAACCCTGCTTACAGAGAGGTTAACAAACAAAAGTTAGTTTGTGACTTCAGAAACTTTAAATATTGATAAAAATGGAGTCTGTTCAACATGGAAGAGAATCATCATGTCACTCATAATGTTCTGTATAGGAATAATTAGAATTTAAATATTTACAGAAGAGGGGCAGGTATTTAGCTAAGGAATTAAGAAGCCCACATCCCACATCAAAGGGCCTGGGGTTCAACTCTCAGCCACAGTTCCTCATTCCTTGAATCATGGGTTAAGTTTATGTGCAGAAAATGCAACACGAAAACCACTTCTCAGGCCTGGTCCTACAACAGAAATTGATAAACATATGTTTTAACTGAAATACAGTGTTTCAGATACGAATGTAATCATTTGTACATTTCCACTGACCAGCTGCTGTCATGGTAATCCCAGACTCACAAGACTGCGCTGCAGACATAAAATGCTACATAGAATATTCAAGAGATTCTGGCCTCCTGGCTCTCTTTCTGAGATATAGCTGGTAGGTGACAGAACAGGAACAACAGCAATATACCGCCAGACTCACGCCAGTTACAGAAAGCATACGGCATCCCAAGAGAGACTCTACCCAAACACAGAAAGTGAAATCATTTAAGAACTTGCAACTTTTTGCCTCTTTCTTAGAAACATTGGACCCACACCCAACCTCTGTGGAGAACGCAGTCCTTAGCAGTTAGCAGCATCAACCAAATTCCAGCAGAGCCCTGCTGGAAAGACACAGTACACCACAGACAGAAGCATCATTGCTCCTGGCAGAGCCCAAAGGTAGAGAAACAAACACAGAATCCAAAAGTAACAGAGCAAGTTTCTCATTGCGATGCGGCAAAAACATTTTCCCTATCACTACAAAAACTGTCAGTGATCCTGAGCCATAAACCATGCAAACCCCAAGCCACATGCCTAGCTGAAATCTGAGTTAGGCTTTTTGTAGCTTATTCACATTGGCCTATCGTTCAGTATTAGAGGTTTAATCTTGCGCTAGAGGCCAACATGAGGGCACAGGGGGCTCAGGCTCCACTTGCGATGCCCGCATCTCAGATCAGAGCACATGTTCGAGTTCCATCTGCCCTGCTTCCCAACCAGCTCCCGCCTAATGAGCCTGGGAAAGCAGGAGATGGCCCAAGTACTAAGGTCCCTGCCACCCACATGGGAGCCTGCAGTGAGTTCCAGGCTCCTGGCTTCGGCCTAGCCCAGCCCTGGCAGTTGCAGGCATTTTGGGAATGGACCAGCAGATGGGAGGTTGATACAAGTCAAAATTGGGGGAGGAGGGGGGGGGGCAGACAGGGAAATGTGCACGGTTGGCAGAGGCCACTGTGCAGAGAACACGGGGCTAACGGCCCAGGTCCTGCCTTCCTGCCCTGGGTCTGGCAGTAGCTAGCACCACAGCCATACGGAACTGGTTCCATTCATTGGGGGTCCTCAGGTGTGAACTCCAGGAGTCAATTTAGGAACACACCAGGGATGCCACCCACTCTCGGATTCTCTGCCCTTAAACTCAGTCCACAGTGGCTACTAAACTGACGCTTTTCTCGACAGTGACAGAGAAGATCCATCACTGTGGACAGATCTGGGCACTTGGTGACTCTGCTGACAAGTCATGCTGGTTACAAAGCACAGGGAGCGAGCGGGAGCATGCAGCTCAGACAGCGATGACAAGGACTATCAAGCTTCTATAATTCTTCACTGCAAAATCCTGCACTATAACCTTAAAAAACATTTTACCTTGATGCCAGCACTGTGGCCTAGCAGACAAAGCCACCGCCTGTGACACCAGCAATCCATATGGGCACGGGTTCCTTCCCGGCTGCTCCTCTATATGATCTAGCTCCCTGCTAGTGCATCTGGGAAAAGCGGCAAAGGATGGCCCAAGTGCTTGGCAACTGCACCTATGTGGGAGTCCTGGATGAAGCTCCTGCCTTCAGCCTGCCCAGCCCTGGCCATTGAGGCCATCTGGGGAGTGAACCAGTAGATGGAAGATCTAAAATAAATTTTTAAAAAGAAATATTTTGCCTAGGAGCAGGCGTTTAGCCAAGTGGTTAATATGCTCACGTCCCATATTAAGTACCTGGGCTTGATTCCTGCCCTTGCTCCTGACCAATTTCTGCCAAAGAGAACCCAGGGAGGCAGTGGTAATCGCACAAGTAATTGGGTTCCTGCCGCCCATGTGGGAGACCGGGGTTGAGTTCCCAGCTCCCAGATTCAGCCTTGGCCCAGCACCAGCCAATTCAGGCATCTGGGGAGTGAACCAGTGGATTGGGGCTCTCTGTTTGCCTCTCTCCCTTGCTGGCTCATTCGCTCTCGCCACCCCTCAATGAATAAATAATTTTAAGTGTAATTTGCCTTAAATAGGCTTTTGTCCCTAATTTTGTAATTAACAAAAATTTATTTTTAAAACAGGAGGAAGGTAACACTGAGAGAGTCTCAGTGGGTTTTGAAAGATACTGGCCTTGCTGGCGCCGCGGCTTAATAGGCTAATCCTCAGCCTGCGGCGCCGGCACACCGGGTTCTAGTCCCGGTCAGGGCGCCGGATTCTGTCCCAGTTGCCCCTCTTCCAGGCCAGCTCTCTGCTGTGGCCAGGGAGTGCAGTGGAGGATGGCCCAAGTGCTTGGGCCCTGCACCCATATGGGAGACCTGGAGAAGCACCTGGCTCCCGGCTTTGGATCAGCGTGGTGCGCCGGCCACACAGCGGCCATTGGAGGGTGAACCAACGGTAAAGGAAGATCTTTCTGTCTCTCTCTCACTGTCCACTCTGCCTGTCAAAAAAAGAAAAAAAGAAAAAAAGAAAGATACTGGCCTCTGCTCACGGAATGTTAAGTTCTTGGTCTTCTGACACTGCAGGATGGACCACACACACCTACAGCTAGCTGGCCTTGGTCCAAGGCCCCCTTAGCAGCTGTATTGCCTGACAAGTTTCAATTCCTCATCTGTAAAATGAAGAACAGGGTCTCAATATCTCATAGGGTTTTTTTTTTTTTTTTTTTTTTTTTTTTTTTTTTTTTGACAGGCAGAGTGGACAGTGAGAGAGAGAGAGACAGAGAGAGAAAGGTCTTCCTTTTGCCGCTGGTTCACCCTCCAATGGCCGCCGCTGCAGCCGGCGCACCGCGCTGATCCTGGCAGGAGCCAGGAGCCAGGTGCTTTTCCTGGTCTCCCATGGGGTGCAGGGCCCAAGCACCTGGGCCATCCTCCACTGCACTCCCTGGCCATAGCAGAGAGCTGGCCTGGAAGAGGGGCAACCGGGACAGAATCCGGCACCCCAACCGGGACTAGAACCCGGTGTGCCGGCGCCGCAAGGTGGAGGATTAGCCTATTGAGCCACGGCGCCGGCTATCTCATAGGGTTTTGAAAGTTAACATGAATCCGCGTATATAAAGCACTAAGTACAAGGTGTTTCCCGCACACAGAACATACATGAGATGTTTGCTAAAATGTTAACTTCATGTTTAACTAAAAATAGATGTGCACTGGGCTGTGGCTCACTTGGTTAATCCTCCGCCTGCAGCACCAGGTTCTGGTCCCGGTTGCTCCTCTTCCAGTCCAGCTCTCTGCTGTGGCTGGTGCCGTGGCTCACTAGGCTAATCCTCCGCCTGCAGCGCCGGCACACCGGGTTCTAGTCCTGGTTGGGGTGCCGGATTCTGTCCCGGTTGCCCCTCTTCCAGGCCAGCACTCTGCTGTGGCCCGAGAGTGCAGTGGAGGATGGCCCAGGTGCTTGGGTCCTGCACCTGCATGGGAGACCAGGAAGAAGCACCTGGCTCCTGGCTTCGGATAGGCGCAGGTGTGGTGGCCATTTGGGGAGTGAACCAACGGAAAGAATGACCTTTCTGTCTCTCTCTCTCTCTCTCTCTCACTGTCTATAACTCTGCCTGTCAAATAAATAAATAAATAAATAAAATGTAGTAATCAAGATAAACATTAAAAAAAAGATGTGCACTAACATTCCAAATGAAGACCAAATAAATATCAAGATCCCAAAAAACTTCACAGAAAAGCAACATTAAATAAACATTAAAGCAATCCCGCTTTACATAAATACATATTCATGATCATTAAATGAAGTTATTGTCCTACATTCATTTAACTATAATGAAGTATTCTCCCGGACTCCAAGCCTTCATCAGTTTATCCTAATATTAACCATAGGTTATGTCCCTCCCTAGCCCAGGAACCCTCAAAGACGCTACACAGTCTTGAGGACAAACCTCAGCACCAGAGCTGAGCTCCAGCCCTACTCAGGCTAAATGAGCCCCCTTCACCCTGTCCCTTCACAGTGCCTGTCTATAATTCTACACTCGCCCTCAGCAGAGGGAAGGCCAGGAGGGAAGGTCTGTGTTCAGCCCGTCCACCGCAGTGCCCGGCCTGCTGCAGGTGCACCGGAAACACCCGCAGGGTGAACAGACCTCATCTCCCGTCAAAGCTCACACCAGCACCTAATGACCCCTCACGTCTGTGAAACACTCAGTGCAGTGTTCCCATCTCAGCCTCATGCTAAGCGCTTTGGGAAGGGGACAGCAGAAGAGAAAACCAAGGCCCCAAAGTTCACTGAGTCACCCAGGGTCACGTTCCCAGGCAAAGAGCCAAGTGTGCTAACTCCCAGTCTGGGTTCCTTCCAGAACAGTCTGCTGCCTGAGTGGACTCCAACATCAGCACTCGGGCCTTGGCTTTGTCCAGTGCTTCTCAGCCTCTGCAGTTTCCACTCTGGCCTTCCACCTACCTAGTCCAGCCTCCTTCTGACCGCATCTGCCACTTTCCATTCATTAGACAAATACATGGTAAGGACTGTGAATGATGGGCAAACCCTCCTTCTCCCTTCAGGGTCCACCACTGTGTCTTGTATGTGCCACTTCCACTGCATGGACATGCACTTACTCATGCAGCAAAAAGGAATCCAGAGATGTATTTGCTCAGTCAACACAACAGAGAACACCTGCTAAGTGCCATAGTGTGTGAGGTTCCACTGGGGATGCTAGTGTCCTAGAAGGCTGAGAAACACCACAGAAGTTTCTAGAAAAGCATAACAATGTCAATTATTCACCTTGAAGAAAAACCACACAGAAGCTGTACTCACATGGCCAGAGATGTCCTAGGTACCTCCTTTGAGAATAAATACAAATACTAATACTCACCAAAAGAATATGAGCTACATGAATTTTTAAAAAGAATACAGAGCCAAGTTATCTACCACCACTTAAAAATAATACAGAGGCTGGCATAGTGGAGTAGCAGGTAAAGAAGTGGCCTGCAACATGGCATCCCCTATGGATGCTGGTTCAAGTCCTGGCTGCTCCACTTCCCATCCAGCTCCCTGCTAACGCGCCTGGAAAAGCAGTGGAAGATGGCCCACGTGCTTGGGGTCCTGAATTCATGTGGGAGACCCAAAAGAAGCTCCTGGTTCCTGACTTCAGACCAGCCCAGCTCTGGCCATTGAGGCCATCTGGGGAATGAACCAGAGCAAGATCTCTCTTGCTCGCTCAGCTCTCTCTCTCTTTCTCTCTCTCCTTCTTTCTCTCTCTGTAAAGTCTGACTTTCAAATAAATTAAAAAAAAATCTTAAAAAAAAAATAGATTCAAAAATATCCAGGGCCAATTTCCTACTACTTCCCAACTGGCTTTTATCCATCAGGTCTATTAAACGGTTAACAGCTCTTCAGTTCAGAAGCACACACAATTAAAATGGAAACAGACTGGGGATTTCATGCCTTCGGGTCACCAGCACAGAACCAAACTGTAAGTACAACAGCAGTAAACCTGCAATAATCCTTGTGAAATACAGTACCAATTAGGTGCTGGTGCAAGAAATGAAAGGCAGAGTTACAGCCATATTAACACTCCATGAAGATAAATCACCAAAGACTTTAAACAAGTGAAAAGCAATTCTATGAATACTTAATACAGCTGGCTTTATTTACAATGTCCCATAACGGATATTATACACGAGGATAAAAACGAACAACAAAGGGTTAATGCCATTTGATTATGTCAGAATTCCAAGTTAGGAAGCCAGGGGTTCTTCCCTGTTCGGGAGATGACAGTACTTCAATCCTGGAGAATAGCACACACAAGGACAAGATTTACCCGAAACAATACCCCAACTAACCCTCTGCTTTCTTTCGTGCCCAAATTTCTGTGCTGAAATTAAGAGGCGGATGTCACACAAGACAAAAAGGGAAGCTCCGAGAATGGAACACCTCTTGGAATGGACAGAAACCTGAGAAGTCACTTGTCTCAGTGGGCAAAGGTTTGGGTGGGGGAAGAAGTCCGAGTGTGCGAGGCGTGGTCGGCTCTCACTGGACTCTGTCCCACGGGGACGCCACTGCTGGCAAACGACAGGTGCCGTGGCTCCTGGGCTGAGCCTAAGGAAACCTAAAAGACTGGAGGTTTGTGTATGTTGGCTTTTGGGGTCTTGAAGCATTATTTCATTTTTAATTGAATAGCACATGGGGTGCATGGGGGTTGGGAGAGAGAGAGAACATGAGAATCTCACTCATGGCTCACTCTCCAAATGCCCACAGCAGCTGGGCCTGGGTCAGACTGAAGCCAGGTCTCCCACGTGAGTGGTAGGGACCTGGTACGGCAGCCATCATCTGCTCCTCCCGGGATGTGACTAAGCAGGGCTGGAATCAGGAGTGGGTCCTGAGCCCAGGCGCGCGGTATGGGCCATGGGCACACCAGCAGCAGCTCAGGTCCTGCGTCCAATGCCCAGCCCTCACTGTAGAGCTAAACCTGCCCAAATGTTTCCTCGTGTCTCCCAGTGCAGCAGATCGACTTCCCAGGGCCTTCCCGTCCCGGCCTTGACCACCTGCAGGGCCAAGCTTTGTAAACCCTTCAGGAAAGCCCGAGCACCCTGCGGGAGCCTAGTCAGGAGAGCTGTGCAGTCTAATTCCACCGCCTTTTCTCCAGTTTCCTCTGTGAACTCAGGAGGCAGATGCACCCTTAAGACGAAGAGTTCCTTTCCTCTCCCGGAATCACATTTGGGCAGGTGAATTCGTGTGCGTGCTCTTCAAAAGAGGAGGGACATCCAGGACCGCATTTAACTCCATCACTTCCATTTCTAAAAACGTTTGCAGATCTAAGATGGCCTCATAGAAACAAAGGATTTAGTACCTCCTTTGTGAAGCCGCACCTCTCTCTTGCGACATTTAATTTCATGCCTGCACCTATATTCAGTTCCAGCACAGAGAACGTCTCAACGGAGCCATCGAGGGGGTGAGGCCACAGTGCAAGGGCCCTTGCACTCACGCCACCCTTCCACTGGCCTTTTCATGCCTTTCGGCCCCCTCACCTTGAAGACTGGGATAATGAGAGGAGATGAAATGCAAGTGTATTAATTATACTTTACTCATAACTCTTGATCTTAAGACACAGGAAGAAGGAAATTGAAATACAGCTAAAATTGTTTTTGGATGTAAATGATCCTAAGAGTTAATTATGTATAATTTCTCCATTTGCTTTATCCACGCAAGTGAATCCCAGAGAAATTCCCCTTTAGGTCAAATATTTCCTCCCTGCTGACTTTGTGACTAATCCCACAGAACCCTACCCCTCCCTTACTCAGCGCCCGAGATCTCAGCCTGCCTAGGCTATCCGGCTAGGAGGAAAGGAGCTAACACTTGCAGCAAAGGGACTAGCATTACATACGCTGCCATGGAGTGACCATTTCCGGTCAGCGTTAACAGTCAAATAACCCTGTGCCTGAGAAGCACCCGACCTCCATTCGAAGAAGGTTACTTAGAATTTCCCCAGAGCATTTTCCATCTCTCTCTTCCTACTGACTTCGGATGCTTGGGATGAACGTGGGACCACACCCCAGCAAGCAGAGTTCAGCAAGCAGTCAGGCAATAGCCATGGACAGTCACAGCCCCCACCACTGTCCTCCCACTGAGGCCCCTCTAGTCAGCCTTCCATTTCTACCATCCTGTCCAAGCTGCCTGTCGAGGTCACCAAGGATCTCCAAGCTGGCTGAGCCCACAGTCAGTGGGACTCTCATCCTACCGGGTGTTTCCTCTGCCTTGACACACACCTGTCACATGAGTTCTCTTCAGATTCTCCTCCTACCCGGCTGGCCCCTTCACATCTCCTCACTGGGCTCAGTTCTTACACCTGTTTTCTATCGATACTCTCTACCGGGCAATCTCAACCAACCTTCTGGCTTCAGACATTCTACATACTCATGATCCCCAAATTACATCTCCAGTCAGATTCCAGAATCTCTCAGATATATCTAACTACCTACTCAAAATCTTTACACGAATGTCTAACAAGCATCATAAACTCAGGTCGGAAATCAAATCCCCATTGTTACCTGGGGCTTCTCGCAAAACCCTGTCCATCTCAGTAAATAGCCACCACTCTCCCAGCCGCCCAGGAGCCAAATCAAGCCATCATCTTTCTCTCTCTCTCTTTCTCTCTCTCTCTCTCCCCCCACCTCGTGTGTGTGTGTGTGTGTGTGTGTACGCACGCCCACATCTGATTGATAAGGAAAACGCAGCAGCTCTACCCTATATCCACAACCTGTCCATTCAGCCCTCCCACCACTAGCGCCCTGGCTACCATCACGGCTGGCCTAGCTTGCTACCCCACTTCAATCCACTTTCTACAAAGTAGCGGTCCTTTTTAAAATTGGAATCAGTATTCTATAGAGTACATATCCCATAATTTCTTTATCTAGTCTTCTGTTGATGGGCATTTGCAAATTAATGGTAAAAAATAGTCTTCAAACAGTACTTTATACCTTGTGTGTCTGTGTGGGTGAAATCTGTTGAAATCTTTATTTAGTGTAAACTAAGATGATCTTCTGTATATAAAGATAATTAAAAATGAATCTTAATGAAGAATGGGATGGGAGAGGGAGTAGGAGATGGGATGGTTTGCAGGTGGGAGGGTGGTTATGGGGGAGAAAACCGCTGTAATCCAAAAGCTGTACTTTTGAAATTTATATTTATTAAATAAAAGTTTTCTAAAAAAAAATCTGAATCAGACCATAGCGGTCCTTTTTAAAACCTAAATCAGATCATATTATCCCTCTACTCCAACCCCATTAATGGCTTCGTACTTATGCTGAGTTGAACTATGCCCCGCCCCCCAAAATATGCTTAGGTCTTCAGCCCAGTGCCTCAGAATGTGCCTTTATTAGGAAACAGGGTCATTGCTAAGATGAGGTCATCGAGGTGGTCTCTAATCCAATACCAATGTCTTGTGAAGGGAACTAAGGGCACACAGACACACACACAGAGGGGACATGGAGGTGAAGAGTAGGACATATAAGCCAAGGAATGCCAAATATTGCCAGCACAGCACCAAAGGAAGAGCAAGGAGGATGGGACAGACTCTCTCACAGTCCTTAGGAGGAAGTGACCCCAGCAGCAGCCCGACCTCAAAAGGCTAGCCTCCAGAACTGTGAAAAAATACACTTCTATTGTCAAAGCCACCTAGTTTGTGGCCCCTTGTCACAGCAGCCCCAGCAAACTGACAAGCCGCCTGCTACAGAATAAAAGACCAACTCACAAAGCTCAAAGACCCGCCATGATCGCACTCCGCCTCCTTGACGTTCCTCTGACACACAGGCTTTGCACCAGCTCTGCCCTGGGTCTGTGACATCAAATATCTCCCTTCAGCCTTCTCCTCCCTCTACGCCTCTGTACCCCCCACGCCCCAGCCAGTTCTGCTTCTCTCCATCGTGTGTCACCACCTGATCGTGCAGGCGCTACTGTGGAAGACTAGGAGATGCATTGCCAGGTCCCTCCCGCAGGTAGGCGCCCTCCAGCTCAGCCTCTGAGACACCTGACAACGGAGGGAGGCTACGCTTCAGCGTAGTCACCCTGACAGCTGATGCTCACTGCATAGCTCTCCAGGGAGTTGACAGAGATTGTGTCAAACCTGCATCACAGTTCAGCCTCCTCTGTCCAACCCTGCTTCTGTCTCTCTGTTCACACGTATTGATCCCAACCAAACATTTTCTGTTGTAGACTTTATCTTGACATCCACTTCTGTAGACCCCAACCAGGGGCACTTATCCGACTTCTCTACTAGAATGTAATCCTATTGAGAGCAGTGGCTTTGTTTCATTGTATTCTCAAAGCCTAAAATAGGGCCAGGTAGGAAAAAGAAAATAACTGAATGGAAATACTGCAAGGGAGGGAGAGAAGGAGGGAGGGGACATGGACAGGGTAGCAAGGCACTGACTATTTGGATAGATCTGGACAGATAAAAATGGTCAATATCAAGGTCATTATCTAAAAATGGTCATTATGTGGCAGAGTGAGTAAAGCTGCCACCTGCAGTACCATCCCATATGGGTGCCAGCCCAAGTCTGGCTGCTCCACTTCCAATCCAGCTCCCTGCTAATGAGCCTGGGAAAGCTGGGGAAGATGGTCCAAATCCTTGGGCCCCTGCACCTACATGCAGACCAGAAGACGCTCCTGCATCCTAGCTTGGATCAGTCCAGCTCCAGCCATTGCAGCATTTGGGAGTGAACCAACGGAAGGAAAACCTCTCTCTCTCTCTCTCTCTCTCTGCCTCTGCCTTGCTTTGACTCTGCCTTTCATATAAATAAATATTAATATTAAGTGAAATCATATAAAAATTGGTCATTATCTTTGGGGTGGTGAGCCAGCAGAGAGGAACCCGCATGCCCTCCACTTCATCAAGTGGTTCTCATCTGTCACAGAGTAAAAGGAATGCACATCACCACGATGCATCCACGTGTGAGCATTCTAAAGCCTATTTTGCTGTTAATCCTAGAGAACCTTAATAGCAACATGCACAAAGTTCCTAGGGTCACTTGTTCTCTTAATACCCACAACCCACCCTCCCCACTAAGATTTTAAGCTTTAGAACCTCAAATACGACCATAAAGAGGGTTTCAGGACACAAACATTTAAGGTAGGAAGATACTATAAAATTATATCATCCAATCACTTTTTTTTTTTTTTTGGCAGAGTGGAGAGTGAGAGAGACAGAGAGAAAGGTCTTCCTTTTTCCGTTGGTTCACCCTGCAATGGCTGCTGCAGCTGGCACGCTGCGCTGATCCGAAGCCAGGAGCCAGGTGCCTCTCCTGGTCTCCCATGTGGGTACAGGGCCCAAGCACTTGGGCCATCTTCCACTGCCTTCCCGGGCCACAGCAGAGAGCTGGACCGGAAGAGGAAAACCGAGACAGAATCTGGCACCCCGACCGCGACTAGAACTCGGGGTGCTGGCACCGCAGGTGGAGGATTAGCCTATTGGGCCACAGTTTTCTGATGTCTAATGTGGTCATTCTTGACTTCCATGAAAGAAAAACCCATCATAAACAGTGTATCATAGTGTTTCTCTTTACTGTCTTCTTTCAAGTCTCATTCAACATGTTACTTTCTTCTTTCTCAGAGAATTGTCGTTCACTTTACTGCAGGCTTTAATCACATTCAGCTTCGGCAAGCGATTTAAAATGTATTTCCAGTGCCCTATAGCTGGCTCCTCATTTATTCCCAAATAAACCTGATTTTGATGTGGTCACGTCCCTCACACCAACTCAATCAGGCATGTGTGAAGTCTGACTATCACGTAATAAAGCTGGGGGGCATGGAGGGAGGAGGGTTGTGTTTGGTTTCTAGAATCGCTTGCATCTCTTTACACATCACTGCATGATGAGATTCTAAGTGAAAAATGTAAAGTCATATTTAACACCAAAAAAAACAACAAGAAAATTCCTCTCCAGCTGGGGCCACGCCTGCCTTTCTGGTCTGTAACCACCTACGACACTGTGAGACAAGTGGATTCAGAACAGTGTGTATTTCAACTCAGGCATGTCTTATATAGATGTACTCAGAATATTTTATCACCATAAATATGAGTAACAGAGTCTTCCCAGCCAGACCTATCTAATTTCATCAGCCTTCTGAAATTACATCTTCCCCTAAAGCAGCCTCAGGGCACAAATGCAATAAGATAACATTAATTAAAATACACAAAACCATCCAGGAGTAGCCAAGAGTAGACTGCAATTTTTTGAAGGGCAGAAACTGAACTAAAAATAGTAACCAAGATTTTGCCAGCTTTAAAAGCTAGGTCTCTCGTAGCGCCTGAAGCTACCATTCTACCAGACTTTCTCCAAGGTAGGATAACAGTGAGTAGGCTACTCATTCGTCTGGAATGCACTTCAGCTTGCAGTGCTGTGTGCACACGCTCACTCAGCAAACACACGCTTCTCTTCTCTGCTACCAGGTTGCCATTAAGCAGAATCCAGTAAATTCCAAAGTGCAACGTGTCAGCCCCAACCACTATGCCAACAACTGCACCCTTTAAACAGATGAAGATCCTGCACAACCCTAACGAGACTCTCATTACTCTCACGGTGGAAGTTCAAATGTCCACTTCGTCTGGAAATGCAGGACTGCCAACCAGAAACAATGCACCGCTAACCACACGGCCTCATGTCGACATGACCTCACTGGTTCTTCACAGAACCCGAGGGAGGCATTCACTGGGAAACATGCTCAAGGCCACACAACCAGGAAATTAGGAAGCCAGCACTGGAACCCAGACCTCCTGGATTCCCAACCCCATGCACGTGACTGTACCATATATTCCTTTGAAAATTATTACAAATATAAGCAACTACGTAAGGTCCATAGAAGTAAAGAATCTGATGTTATCACTAAAATGTACCACCTGTGCACACACAATGTGTGAGAGTGTGAGAATTCTATTTGTTTTTGCCTTTTCACTTAAAATTATTTCAAGTATTAGCATCCAAATAACCACAGCACAGAAATGAAATCAGGTCAGAGATGAGCTTCAACTAGCATTTTCCTTCTTGAAGAAATGAAGACGCGACCGGACAAAGCAGGCTCTCGAGGAATGAAGGGCTGCAGTTCTTCCTTTTCCAAACATTGAAAGGTAACACCTATCAAAACAGTGGGGCTTCAGATGACGTTTTATTTGTTTTATACTTTGTTACATACCGTGTGTCTTCCACTAATAGTATACTGTTTCTACAACATGAGAAAAGACACTAAGGGTTTTTTAATTTGAGAAGTATAAACAACAACAATAATCAAAACGTGCAATTGTACCCATAGGCTAATACTATATATAAGATGCACATACAAACTGCTGATTCTTAAGTCCAGAGCCTGTCTAGAGACATCACATACAGACAGGATATAATGGAACTTATGGGTCACATGCTCTCAAGTCAGAAGCTTGGTGACATGGACCAAACCTTTAGGAAATGTCCATGTGACCCTGGAGGAGTTACTCAGCTCCTCAGAGACCCCATTTCCTTACTTGTGCAAACAATATACTATATGCTACATACTATATACTCTTTCTTACGTAGCATAGTCATTGTAAAACTAAAAGAGACACATGCATTTACATACATACATATTCATAAACCACAAAGTGCCATCCAAGAGTTATCATTGACAACCAAGAGTTTTAAAATAGAAACTGAAAGATTCTTCAATAAATAGTACTCTCATCCATTTCCATGACATGAAATTATCTTTTTTGATCATCCAAATCTTACTGCAAAGGACAAAAGTATCCATCAAGTATATATATACACATCTGTCTGTTTTTGCCAAATCATATCCCTAAAAGAATGAAAACTCATTACTCTTTAACTCTTTCCAATACATACTTTATGCAAAGGTGTTTAGACGTCACCTTACAGTCAGTTCTACATTATATTTCTTTCCATTCCCAATAAAGTACCTATAAGTTGTGACAGGTGCATTTAACTATCCACCTGTATTTTCTAGGGAAATACTTGGAGGTTGGCTTGTTGAAAAGAAAATCTGGAGACAGAATACCCAGTGACAGCCAACTGGCAGCTCTTGTCATCATTAAGCGAGGAAAAAAAAAATGAAGACTGTTGAGAGTAAGATGAGAGAGTTTGGAAGATAGGCCATTCTGCTTCACAATCTACCTGGACAAAGTCCAAAAAAAGGAATCTTAAAGTGGCAGAGGTGTAGGCTTCGGGGTGATCAGGGCACGAGGGTAACTCCCTCCTGCAAGCAATCAGTGCCCTTAGAAAAGGTACTCGGAGCACTTGCGCACCCTCTCCTGCCAGTGAGAAGAGAGCCCGCCACGAACCAGGAGGCAGGGCCTTCGTCCGCCAGTGCCTTCATCTCGAGCTGCCCAGAACCGCGAGAAACATAAGTTGGTTGTTGAAGTCACCCAGCCTATGCTATTTGTGTGCCAGCAGCCTGAGTAGACCAAGACAGTGCCTATAAAGAAGGCGGTGCGTATATTAACCACAGGGGCACACTGGCAGGCCCACCAAGGTTTAGAGAGGGGGCGACACACACAGCTGGCAGGCATGTAAATTGGAACAACCACTGCAGAAGGTCTGAATAAAGCTAAGCTACCAGTGTACACCTTACAAATTCAGCATTGCCACTCCTGGACCTAACAGAATGCATGGTTGGGTGGCCACCAAGACACACACAACAATGTTCACAGCATTCTCTATATCCCACAACATCATGTTGTATGCCTTAAATATACATCATGAATTGTGTTTTTTAATGCAAATTTAAAAAAAAAAAAAGAAGAAGAAGAAAAGTTGGTTCTTGCTAATGCAAGTAGCTCACCAAGGGGGATGGCCAGTCTGAGAACCACGGGCGAGGAGCCAACTGATTGTGCCTCTGGTGAGCTGGGTGGTGCTGGCTCAGTCACATCCCCCAGTGCAGAGGCCAAGACATCGCGGGAACATTTGGGCAGCACCAAACATCTGCAGGACTCACTGTTTGTCAGCACCAATAAAATAACCAAGCCATTTTCCCCACTTGTTCCTTTCTTAAGTTCACTTATACATATCTGTTCATTTATCTAAAAGGCAGAGTGACAGACAGGGAGAGGAAGAGACAAAGATCCATCTTCCATGGCTAGCTCACGCCCCTAAATGGCTGCAACAGCCAGGGCTAGGCCTGCTGAAGTCAGCAGCCTGGGATCCATCTGGGTCTCCCACGTAGGGACCAAGGAACCCACGTATTTGAGCCATCTTCCAACACCCTCCCAGGTGTGTTAGCAGGAAGCTGGACTGGAAGCAAAGCAGCTGGGACTTGAACCCAACCTTGAATTCAAAGCAATTACTTAATAGCAGCACCACAACACCAACTCCTGTTCATTCTTAAAATCATTTTATTTGTCTTGCTTTATTTGTTTGAAAGGCAGAGAGAAATAGAGACAAACAGACCTCGCAGCTGCTGGCTCACTCCTTAAATGCTCACAACAGGGTGACTAATGTGGGTGTCAGGGACCCAGCGATTTGAGCCATCCCTGCTGCCTCCCAAGACATACATCAGCAGGAAGATGAAAGTGGGAGCAGACGTGGGACTGGAACCAGGAACTCCAATATAGATGTTGGCATCAGCATCTTAATCACTATTGCAAATGCTTGCCTCTCGCATTGTTTATTTTTAACCCCTTCATTCCCCCCACCACAATTAAGAACCCGTTCACACAAGCCACAGCTGATGGCACCTGGTGGAATCTTGGGTCTGACCACTGAGACAGCACCAGCTGATGCAGGGACGGGCCTTTTGCAGTGCTGTTCTCCCCCGAGGCAGGAGCATGGAGAGACAGGGCAATAGCAGTCCCAAGAGAAGCCCGGTGTTAGCTACCCCTCTCCAACAAACCATCACAACCTGGTGGTGAACTTAACAGTGAACCTTAAAGCTAAGGAAGTTAAGAAACTGGATTTGAAATGTAAAAACAAAAGGAAGCCAGGTTGAGTTCTAGTCTCCAGCAACTTTATGTACTAAGATTATTTAGCTTCACTCTCCCTTTCTAGACCACCAGAGTATACTGATTTCAACAATGCACCTGCCAGTCTTTGTTGGCCCACCAACTAACTTGACAGTGAAACTGGAAAAAAATGACAAAGCCGTGGAGATATACTACCTGATAGGCCCCTGGAGGTAATTTCTGTGTGTTTCCTCCTACAAGCCTCACACCAGCCTTTCAAGGTGAGAGCAGCTGTCCCCAGTCTGCAGATAAGCAAATCTAGGTGTGTGAAGCTTAGCAGACTTGCCCATGGTCATAGCTGGTGACAGAGTTAGCATTTGCAGAACTGGGGACAGTCCTTCCCCTACAATACCCCATCGGCCTTCCTAAGCTCTCCAATGGAAAGCTGCAGCTCCCCAAGGTTACCTGCAGCAGAGAGCTTACGGCGTGCCTTCTGGAGGTGCTATTTTCTGCAACAATACTTCTGCAGGTCTCCCAAGACCAGCTGCCTACAGGTGCACTGGTGCTGCTATTACAGCAATGGTCAGAAAAATACATACAGCCCCAGGCAGGGCAGCCACGCCTGCAGAGGGAGACAGAAGGAGCGAGAGAACACAGCCATGCATGCACACCAGTGAGACAGTGTGCCTGTGTGTACGCTAATGACACAAACAGAAACCGGAGAACTTGTCGCTCCCCCTCTTCGTGGAGGAACGACACAGGACCCTGCGCTGTTCTTTCATCTGCTCGGCCCTCCCCGGGTTTGCTGCTGGTTCTTCCCGGGTTGGCTACTGTCCCTTCCCGGGTTGGCTGCTGGTCCTTCCCGGGTTGGCTACCGTCCCTTCCACCTCCGTGGAAGGGCGGTTCCCCCTGCCACATTCCCCACTTCCGCGGGGGAGCGGCACACCGCCGGCCGGCTCTCTCGGGGGCTGCACAGGTGTTCCCTTTAGATGGATGTTCCTGGTGCATGTTGTCTCTCTCCTCCTTTATAGTCCTCTTCCACCAATCCCAACTCTGCTACCCACACGCCGAGTACGCTGCCCTCCTCCAATCAGGAGCAGGTCCTGCTGTTTATTAGTTGAACTGGAGGCAGCTGTGTAGAAGCTGTTTCCCTTCTCAGCGCCATATTGTGGGAAAGCAGATGCATAGAATAAGTCTTAATTCCAGTAACTTAGTCTAGTCCGGGTTGCTCCCCGCAAGAACTAACTGCAATCAATGGAGAATGGACAGCAAATTTCAAAATATCCAGAACAACTGATGACACTCTTTTCCTGATGGGTAGTGGTTACCTCAGGAGCTACAACACTAGTCACTGCTTTCTGGAATATTTGGAATGTTCTTTACAAGACAAAAGTTGTAGATCCAGACAGAGATATCAATATAAATATACAAATTTGTATGTACACTTCTCAAAGAGTACCCAGATTACTAACCATGAGAACCCTAGGAAGCAGGAAGAGAGGATGGGGGCATCCGTATTTGATACTTACAGTAACTATACATGTTGAGAAATACGTAAACTAAAACTTAAGGAGCACTCATAAGTTTTCCACGGTAATTACTATGGTTTTACATAGAGATGCCAGTTATTTTTAGAACTTACTCAGCTGAGCACACATTTGGCTCCTAAGACCTTCGACAACCACCTCAGTGGCCACTGCTTCTCCAGCCCCTTTTGCTGGTTCCTTCTTATCTCCCAAAGCCAAGCTGGCAGATGCCTCCCCCTTCTCCAGGCCTCCCTGAGACAGACATCCTTACACTCCCAAACCCAGAGCTCCGGCTCAGCCTTCAACCCCAAGCTCCAGACAGCGATCCACCTGCCCAGGATGTCAGTTACCAACTCAAATGATCACTCCCCACCAAAGCCTGCTCCACTCCACCTTAACCCAGAGCAGCCTCCCACTTCCAGCTGCTCTGACTAAAACCCTCGGCATCCTCCTCGACCCCTTTCTGTCACACCCAGCATTCAACCCATTGCCAATCCCCTCGGCTCCACTTTGAAAGCACAGTCAGCACCCAGTCATGTCCACTGCTACCGCTACCACATCCCGTCAGCTCTCAATCCTGACGTGCATGGAGTCTCCTCCCAGCTGCTCTCTCTGCTTCCCTCACCCCTGCTGCCCGATGACCCTTGAAAGACATCAGCGCATCACCCTGGGCCGAAGCCCCCCCCCTCCCCTGCCCAGCCCCGGCAGCTTCCGCTCCTCCCTGGTGCCAAAGACCCCGGCAATGCCCTAAGCAGCGCCGTGGGCTCTTCCACCGCCTTCAGCCTCATCCTGTGACATTCTGCCTCCATCTACTATCCCTGCCTTCACTCACTCCCCCCCAACCATGCCAATATCCTGCAACCCCTCAAACCCATCAGGCTGCAATGCCACCCTTTCCCCAGAGATGCAGGGCACACGGCGGCCTCCCTGCCCTCTTCCAAGTCTTAGCTCCACAAAACAGCAGCAGCAATAGGCCCTTCCCCAGGAGAGCAGCACTCAAGGCCACACCAGAGCCAGGGCAGGCTGGGCTCCTTCAGCCCACAAAGGCCCACGCACTGCTTCCCACGTGGGAGGAGGCTTAGCAGGCCCTGCCCAGAACGCTAGCCACACTGTCTCCAAGCGGGGACACCGCTAGTGGTGTTTACTTTTGATGTTCTTTTTGCCTGAGTCTTGTCACACTGAGCACCAAAGGAAACTACCATTAGAAATGACCTCCTCCTTCAAAGATAAGAACAGTGGCTGGGGCCGTGGCTGAAAGTAGGCATTCGCCCTCCTGGTGGAGACGGGCGCCCCTGGGCGAGGCACCACCTCCAGAGGGCTGTACTCACTCCTGCTGTGGTTTGGAAAGTTACCTGGGTACCAAACACTGACCGGTGTCACCAGGTCATCCGGAGACAATTAAGAGCAAACCCAAACCTTCTGCAAACGGATCGCTTAAAAATACAGGTGGTTCACCAGATTTAAACACGAAATCGTGTTGGCTCAACAGACTAGCTTGTTTTTTTTATTTTGCCTAATCAGCAATCTGCACACTGCTTTGTGCCAATGTCTGGCCTACTTTAATATGTTTTTTCTTCTTTAAATAATGCACTCAATATCTTTTTCACCTCCTAACACCAATACTTGAAAGTTGTTTTCAAGAAAGGATCATGGATTCAAGGGTGCAGCATTCACCCAAGCCCACAGGAACCACTAAACTCAACTAAGAATATCAAGTGCGGGCCAGCGCCGCGGCTCACCAGGCTAATCCTCCACCTGCGGCGCCAGCACTACAGGTTCTAGTCCCAGATGGGACGCCGGTTCTGTCCCGGTTGCTCCTCTTCCAGTCCAGCTCTCTGCTGTGGCCCGGGAGTGCAGTGGAGGATGGCCCAGATCCCTGGGCCCTGCACCTGCCTGGGAGACCAGGAGGAAGCACCTGGCTCCTGGCTTCGGATCAGTGCAGTGCGCCAGCCGTAACAGCCATTTGGGGAGTGAACCAACAGAAGGAAGACCTTTTTCTCTGTCTCTCTCTCACTGTCTAACTCTGCCTGTCAAAAAAAAAAAAAAAAAAAAAAGAATATCAAGTGTGTGCTCTAAGCTCTGTCTTCGAACAGCAAGTACACGCGAACAGGGGCGCACATTTAGTGCAGCGGTCAGGATACCACTCGGGATGCCTGCATCCCATCTCACAGTGCTGGGGTTCAAGTTCCGGCCCTGCTTCAGATCCCAGCTCCCTACTAATGCACACCTTGGGAGGCAGCAGGTACTTGGGTCCTGCCACCCACGTGGGAGATCTGCATGGAGGTTCAGGGTCCTGAACTTGCCCTGGCTTAGTCCCAGCTATTGTAGGCTTTGGGGGCATTCAACAGGAAACAGAAGATATTCTCTCTCTCTCTCACTCCTTCTCCCTATTTGTCTCTCTGCCTTTCAAACAGACAAATATTTTTAAATAAAAAAAATTTTTTTTAAAAAAAAAAGGAATACAATGTTAATCAGAGCCAATATTTTTTGAGCACTTATTTTGGTCATCTACGCACTTCACATTAATCTATTCATTTTATTTTCCCAAAGTCTTTTATCCTTAACTAAAAGGTGAAAACACAAACGAGCAGAGGGCTCGAGAAAGCAGCTCAGGGCTACACAGCAGTAAGTGGCAGGATATGAACCCTGCCCCAGGAACCGCATCCTTGTATCGCTGTGAGTGGCCGCTGGGTGTCTGCTGTGCTTGTCACAGTGCTCAGACTCAAGCCTTCTGACAGGCTGCTCCCACTTCCCAGGGCTCCCACTTCTCTGTTGCTGCCTGGCAAACTCCTACTGGATCTTCAAAGCCCATCTTCGGGAAAGCTCTCCTGGCCCTCCCCTGAGAATCAGCCATGCTTGGTTCACCTGTTACTTCACCAGCACGTGAGACGTCTCCCCTGATGTGATCACGGGTTCTCTGTGGTAGGAAGCTGCGCGTGACTCGTGCCTGAACTCCACCCCTACCAGATAGCAAAAGAACGAGCTGACACACTGGACACCTTTCTGGGTTCCTCTTACAATGCAACAATATTAAGTGTTTGCTATCTAGGCACTTAAAGTATTTCAACATTCACCTAATGAGGAAGGTGCCAGTATCATCCCCATTTAGAGTATGTGCAGGCAGAGAAAGTTAAGATGTCCCTCACTGCACAAGGTCAAAGTTGGAACCAGGATTTGAACCCAGGCATTGTGGCCCCACGCTCACTGCCTCCTCAACACACGGCTCTGAGTGCCAGAAGACAGGTGTCTCTCTCACAGTCTATAACTCTACCTGTCAAATAAAAATAAATAAATAAATAAATAAAAGACACTAGCATCTGGCACTGCTGAAAGCACTGTGCATATATTATTTTAATCCCGAAAAATACAACATGAGGAAGGTGTCCTTTTCAGCCCTACTTGACAGACGAGTAAACTGAGGCCCGTAATCTCAGACAGTGTGAAGCCTGGTGGCCTGACTTCCACGAGTGTGCATCAGTCTCTACGCTGCTCTAACAACAGATGGCTAACAACAGCAGAGACGGCTTCTCCCACAGCTCCAGAGGCCAGAGTACAAAATCGAGGTGGTGGCAGAGCCCTGCGCTCTCCAGAGCCTTGGGGTGCAGGAGTCCAGTTTTGCACACCCCAGGCTCTCCTTGATCTGTGGCAGCACAGCCCCTCACCGGGCTCCTTCCCTCCCCACACCCAGCGGCGTCTGTGTCCTTGCATGGCATTCCCCGTGTGTCTGTGGCCACACTTCTCTTTTCTTATAAGAACACCAGTTGTCCCGAAGGAGGGCTCAGCCTACTCCAGCATGACTTTCCCTTAGCTTCATTCTGTCTGCAGAAACCCTTCTGAGGGGCTGGTGCTCTGGCATAGCAGGTAAAGCCACTGTCTTTGGCACCGGCATCCCATATGGGCACAGTCAAGTCCCAGCTGCTCCACTTGCCATCCAGCTGCCTGCTAATATACCTGGGAAAGCAGTAGAAGATGCCCCAAGTGCTTAGACCCCTGCTACTCACATGGGAAGCTGGGAAGAAGCTCCTGGCTCCTGGCTTTGTCCTGGCCCAGCTCTGGTCACTGCAGCCAGCTGGGGCGTGAACCAGGAGACTGAAGATCTCTCTCTCCCTCTCTCTCTCTGGCTTTCAAATAAATAAATGAATCTTTGAAGAAAAAAAAAACCACTTATTTTCAAATAAGGTCACGTGCACAGATTTTGGAGATTAGGACTTCAAGGTATCTCCTTTGGGGGAGACAGACTCACCCCATAGCAGACACCCTGGACAGAACGGACTCCAGGGGTGCAGGGAAAGCACCCCATGTCTCTAACAGCAACAGCCTAGCCAGCTCCCAGACCTCTCCTGTGAGCTTACGCTGCTTCTCTCCATAGTCAGGAAACAGAGCACAACCAAACGGTAAACACACTCCAAAAGTGGGAAACAGGTCCACCTTAGAAAACAAGTATTTCCCTAGAAGGAAAGGCAGTTAACATGATAAAAAATCCACCAGGAAATACTCAATCTTCTTACCTCCTCATGCTGCTAATGTATCATGTACCTCCCATGTCTTCTTTAAAAGCAACACCTCCGAATTTCAACCAAAGAACCACAGTTAAATAATACATTGTAACGGCAACCTATAATCCCTGAGAGCTGATTTTTGAAACTTTCCATCGAAGCGCCACTGCGTGTGAAAGCTAACGATTCTCGGCAGCTAACCGCTTCTCGGCAGCTAACCGCTTCAAGCTCCGAGCCACTTGCACCTTGTTCCCCGCCTCCTAGGAAACACATAAAAAGCAGCGCACCAGCACACTGCCACCTGAGTGAAAGAGGAGGGGTCCAAGGCCTCCCACTGAGAGCACCGCTCTCTTCCTCAAGGCTGGTGTCAAGGGTGTGCCATCACCCTCCATCAACCGTACTGTGCCCACGTGTTCATCACGAGAACCACTCTCACCGGGCACCAGCCACCTGAGAAGCAGCCAGCAAGGCCCACACCAGGCTAACTCCAAGTGGCCCTGGAAACAAGAGTTGGGGAATCCCCTGGCATGGATGATGGATGGCTAACCCACCCCCCTGTTCAAGAATCCTTTGAACTGACGTTGTGGGATGACTTCATACATAACTCACTGAGTGAAACTATAACACAGGCACAAAGCACACAGAAGGGCCTCACCTCACCGTTAAGTATCAAAATCCAGCACTGAAGCCAGGGTGCACCATAGGGCAAGGCTGTCCATGGCAAACACCATGGGGAGAATGGCTATTTCCTAAAATTCACAATCTGGACCTGAAATTCAATCCGAGTTCTCAGATTCCATCACTACCTGACTCAGACAGCAGTGGAAGTACTAACAGGTTATTCCAAAGAATAATCCAATTATTTTAGAAGAAAACTAATGACCTATTTTTTTAACTGAATAATAAAGTTACAGCTTCCCCCTGGACAGAGACCACTATTAACAAGGAATCATTTAGCCGAAAAATTCTTTTGCTAGCGTAACACATTAGATGGCAATTACGAGATGAATAGATGTATAGAACGCTTTGTGGCCGCCAGTTGCTCTCTCCTGGCGCCCAGAGCTCATCCTCTGTATTTACACTGAGCACACTCAGGACAAATGCTCCATGGTTATTTCTTCCTAAAGAAAGCATCACAACACCCATTACCTCCTTTAGAAGTATGTTTCACCCTCCAGAGGGTGGAGAAATTTTCTTTGTTTAAAAAGGCAATTAGAAAAAAAAAAAAATACAAAGCAGCTACAATTACATCCAAATATGGTTAGTGCCTGTGACATAATCTGTTTCACACTGGCTGGTGCTTAGATATTCTCTGCTCTCCAAGGGGGACTCTCAGCTCTGCAATCTGGTAGTCCTTGTGTCTTGGGAAAATATGAAGGGTGTGTGCCTGTGTGTGTGTGTGTCTGTGTGTGTACATCCTCATTTACTGAGTGCTTCCCCCAGTGAGATCTGCCCCCATAATCGTCATCCGGTCCAGCCCTATCCCTGTTCCAGCTACGTGCCCTGGGCAACCTGTGCAGCCTCCGCTTCCCCACCTGCACACGAGGATTACGACTGTGTCCACCTCAGCGGAGTACTGGGCCACGCCGAATAATCCACGCAGCGCACTTATCATGGCGACAGTCGTCTCGCACTAAGTGCTCACCGCCCCTTAGAATTCCTTCCAGATCCTCTCACAGGTGAGGAAAAGGCATCTCCTGTCTAGTTTCCTACAAAAATCTAAACTGACCCGGCATCAAATCCTAACCCAAAAGCCTTCCAAGCCTATGCAATGACAACATGAGGGTATCACAGTGAGAGCCTACTGTCCCCATTCTCTGAAGGTCCTAAAAGGGAGGGGGTACAGAGGTAACAGCAAAAAGCAAGACTATGGGGCCAACAGGAAGCATTCTGAACCCACTATGTACTACAAGTATCTCTCCATCACTCCTTTTTCCATGTTTTGATCCTAATACATTAAGTTGCTATAACGGATTATCTTCTGTGCACAATAAGAAATGTGAATTAATTAAGAATACCTGGTCAAGTTAATGACTATTTCAATAGCAGGAATCAAGAAAGTAGATATGTTGACGATTTATAGCAAGTATTCTCTCAATGTTAACAAAGCAAACCTTCCTACCTGATTGGCCAAGTAAGGATCATTGTTGATATTTTACAGCTAGAGAGACTGCAGCTCAGGGAGAAAAAGCCACACACCCCAGGGCTCCCACCTACATCCCCTATGCCAGAGGAAGGCCGGACCTAAATCCCAGCTCTGTCTGATCTCTACAGGAAAGCATGGTCAAGACAAACAGTTAGGCCACCTCCGTGGCTTGGCTTTGAGGGCAGAATTGACAGAGTAAATGGGAGACGTGTCACAGTCTTGGAGGACGTCCCAACGAACGTCCACTTCCGCCAACTTAATTCATCTCCTGAGTGGCGGTCAGCCATGCACACAGCTAAAAACACGCCCCACACAGATCATACCCAACTCACAATTTCAAACTTGTCTAGATGAATCTTAGCTTTGCGCTAAGAGAGCTTATGAAAAGGCAGGAACACGTGTCAAGTTCAGCCGAGTGACAACCCACGCCTTCCCACTTCTCAGAACTTCGGACCCACCAACAGCTTGCTCTGGGGTTAGAAGACACCGCCAGGAGCTTTGGCCCAGGGCTCCTTAGAATAATAACCGTCTTCACCATTTCGTACATCCACACTGTCACGCAACCATCACCACCATCCTTAATCAGAACATCTTCATCTGCCCCAGCTGAGACCCTGTCCCCATCACACAGTAACGCCCCACTCCCCTACAGCACCCACCACTGCGTCTCCAGGAATCTGGCCACCCTGGGAGCTGTGCGTAAGTGGAAAAATACAGTATTTATCCTCTGGGGACTCGCTTCCTTCGCCAGGCATAGTTCCAGCTCTATTTTGTTCCCAGTCTTCTTGAAGAAACACCCTGGAGATGCACATCCTTTCAATGAACCAAAAGTGAACCAGTGAGAATTATTTCTTTCCCTTTTACTCACTGCTAAAAGGACAGAAAAACATGTTCGGGGAGGAAGGAAACTAGACAGTCAACAAAACCTTCCACGTTCTGAGCAAGGAACCGTTCCATTGTCATTTCTGTTCTCGCTCTAGTAATCTTTTGTTTTACGCAGACAACTGGTTACACTTACGTCACACTGTAACATTCACATGGTAACTACATCACATTTCATACCTTAACCATCTATCAAAATGATGTCTCGGCAGGCATTTCAAAAATTAACTTTCAAGGTCAATGCGAAGGAAAAATAACTGCGCTTTAATGAAAACCTGTACCCACAGGCTCCCTGATGGTAGAAATACGTGAAAACTCTCTTTCATTTCACTCACAAAAATAAATGTGGAACAAAAATGTACATAAACTCCAAATGTAGTCATTCATCCTGCTATTACTTCTCTTCATGGAAAACTGCACCATGGTATCAAAGGAAAATACTGTTTCTTCACCAGAAAAGATAATAATGCCACAAATCAACATTCTCCTAAGGGTATTTTTTTATTGGTTTTTCTTGCAAACCATGTGTTCACAGAAATCAGAGGAAGAGGAGTAAAACTCCATTCTTACTTATTTTTAATTGTCTGAAAGGCAGAGAGACACAGTGAGACAGACACAGAGAGCTCTTCCATCTGCTGGTTCACTCCCCAAATGCCCAAGACAGGGAGGCTGGGCCAGGCCAAAGCCAGGAGCTCAGAACTCAATCCCAATCTCCCATGTGCATGGCAGGGACCAGGGTTCTTGGGCCATCACCTGCTGCCTCCCAGCATGCACATTAGCAGGAAGCTGGGATCAGGATTGGAACTGGAACCCAAACCCAGGCGCTCCACTATGGCAAACAGGTATCTGAAGTAGTGTCTTACCACTGCACCAAGTGTGCACTCCCATTTCTTACTTGTACTTACAGCTTGTGAAAAAACAAATAGATCCTGACAGCAAGATCTACTACTAGCACAGGAAAATGATTTAAACTGAAATCAAACTTAAATCATCAGAAGATGACTTTGATCCTGAGAAATGGATACATCAGCTGATGGAATGCAAGATTTCCTTGATTGATTTCGGTAGAAACAACCTCACCTCCTGAGAAAAGGGCATGTTTAGCAAATGGCACTGACCCAACCGCCGAGTCTGAACAAGGGCCGTGAGCTCTGGCTGTCCTGCCCCGCTGCTCGTGTATTTTCTGCTCAGATCACCGCGCTACACTGCAGGGCGTGGAGCACCCAACACAGTCACCGTGCATGCTGGATGGCCTGCTCCCACACATCAGCAGGAGGGGACCCCAAGGTGTCAATCACTCCGTTCGCGAGATCTAGCTCCCGGAACCAGAGGGACCCTCCGGGGGCTTCAAGCCCCACCTCGCGGCAGCGGCGGCACTCCAGGCCTGGTTCCCTGCTTGCTGGACTCTGTCCGTGTCTCCAGCTCTGTTCAGCCTCTTAGTCAAGCACCACTGCATCTCTCTGGAAACCGTGCCTAGCATAAACAGTCAGTACACAGGACCGGCAGCTAAGCCAAATGGGCTCTCTCTCCAATGAAGACTGTCGATGGGGTGCCTGCACCATATCCCTTTCCTGACTCCCTGTGCCAGACAAGCAAGAGGGAACATGGTGCATGTGAGGGACAGACCCCGTGCACCCAAGTCACTGGGATGGATCAACGGAGCACAAGGCCAGGGAGGCCTCCAGGAAGAGCAGAGTGTGGCTGAAGGCGAGTGCAAGGTAGCGCAGGGATAAGACTGCTTGTGGGAAACACTCTCTCAGGTTGCACAAAGCAAGACCTCACAGCTAGTTCTCCAAATGAGCTCCAAAAAACACCAGCTCAGAGGGCACTCTGCAAAACGGACCTCAGGCCAAGCGCTGGCTTAAACGCATTTACGTTTCTTTTCACCAAGACTTCTTGAATATGTTCACGGGCAAAGAGGATGCGATTTTCTAACTCAGGGGCAGATATTTTTATTCACAATGTATTTCCAGTAAGTTGGGTTCCACTGAAAATACTTAAAACGTCACGGAAGCAAGGTCAGAGCCAACGCCTAGAAGAGTGGGCGTAACAATAGGGCGACATCAACTCAGTCTCGCGGACAGAGAGAGCAGCAGGGCTTCTTGAAGAGACGCTGCCAAGTGAGCGAGGACCCGGCACCCCTCTCTTGTCTGCACTGCTGCTTCTCTCCATGTCCTATTGTAACACGGCCATCAGTTCCTGTCACTCAGGATGCAGCATGCCAGTCACCTACTCGGACCACTCGAGCTGAAGGAGCCCCTAGGCACTCCGCCTCACACACTCCTGCCCATCTGTCTCAAAGCATCTCCCACCGAGACAGCAGAGGGAGCTGACCTCCCTGCCACAGCCCTAGGACCCACCGGCAACAGAACAGGTATCCAGATGAGTAAGTGAAGGAAGCAGCCCGGTGTCCCGCCCTCTGGCCAACAGAAATGGTCACTCAAATACCCGGGTACCTCATTCCACATCCATATCATCTTTTTTTTTTCCAAATAAGGAGGCCCTGCTCACCCTACGGTAGCTCAGTTCACTGGCATCTGCATTTCCTTTCAATGCAGACTTGGTCATCCGGAGCCACTACAGGAAAATGGGCCTTTTTGAGTCATTCCAGAAACAGTGCTGGGTTGCTGTGAGCTCCTCCCCTCTGCCCTTTTGGAATTTGGAACCAAAACCACCAAGTTAACTGGCTCTGATGTTGACCAGTGCTGACCTCATGAAGACCCTGCTGGAGGCCTAGGTCATCCTAACTGGGGCTAAACTCTAAGAAAAAAAAAAAAGATACTAGAAAAGTTCTGGGGCATCTTTATCAAAGCCCCCCAAAGGTAAGAGTCGTTTTCCACTCCGTACTCACCTACCACACTTACTGAGCACCAACGCCGGGGACAGAGGGATGGAGCAGCCCCGTGCCATCCCTTCAGGGGCGGGCAGCTCAGAAGAGGCCAGGGATCTGAAGAACCAGTGGCCCTGTCCTGAGTGATCACGCACACCAGCAGCCTCCCAGGCGTGGGATCCTAGCACGGCAGCTGCAGCATCCCCTGGGCAATCATGAGACATGCCAGCTTCCATCAGATGACGCACGGAACCAGAACCTGAAGGAGGACTGCCAGGCAGGCAGGTGGAGAATGACAGACAGCAGAGGTGGCTGCAGGTGTTGAGGACCAAAACTGAAACGCCAGGGAAAGCTCGGCCTGTCCTAAGAACCGTGTGGCTCCAGCCTAGAGCGTGAGCTGGAGAGCAGATCGGGAAGACTGTCAAGGCCTTGGCAGCGCCAAGGATGCGGGACTTCATTCCAAGGCAACCAGGGCCCCTGATGGGGTGTCCCAGAAGGGCTGGCGTAGACACGCCCAGATCTACAGAAGATCCCATCTTGGATACAGTATAGAGAAGAAACAAGAAGAGGCCACCGAGAAGCAAGTGTGGCCTCCGAGGTGCCGGTGGTGGGAAGGGAAGTAGGGGCAGGCTGTTGGAAACAGTGGGGTCTCCAGCAGGTGCACAGAGGGAGGGGCCAGGCATGCCGAGGAGCGGCCTGAGCATCACTACCCCTTGGCTGCCTTGCCAGACGCACCCCCCACACTGGGGCAAGGCAGGTGCTGGCCTGGGAGGCACCGAGTACTTCTCTTCCTGATCACACACATCTCCCTGCATGGTGATCCCTCTTCAGCTGCCAGCCTTTCTCTACGGACCGAGAGCTCTGAGTAGGCAGAGGCAGCGGGCATCCTGACCAGTTTCCGGGTGTGGCATTTGGAGCTGTGCCCAGCACTCTGGGAGCCAAACACAATGAATGGAGCTGGACAGGCCAGGAGGCCACCGTGAGGCCACTGCCCTCATTCCGGGGAGAGAGGACCAAGCTATGGGCGAGGTATTGAAAGATACAACCACTAAACATCTTCATTTCTCTCTAGCCTGTTGATAGCACTCCAAGAAACACTGAATGAAACTCTTTCCAAGTGAAATACATTAGGAAAACGCAAGAGTAAGTTTGATCTGCTGTATGGAATGCACAAAAGTGCGTCTCCCATGGGAAGTCAGAAAAGACCACGGTTTGAGCACCTGGCCGACGAAACACAAGATGCGGGTCCAGGCGCAGAGAGGCTGCCGCCCGTCTGAGACGAAGAGCCGGCTTCCTTTGCTGCCAGGAAAACCCTGCAAAGCCTCAAAGCACAGGCGGAGACGTTTCAGGTCGCGTTGACACAGTTTGTATCTTTGCTTGGATTTTTAGAACTGACGCCAACCTGGCAGATAATGTTGTGACCCAATTCCGGGGTGTGTTAGAAAGAGTAGGCACCCAACCGGGGGGCGCCGTGGGGAGGCCGAGGGAAGAGTTCCTGAGCAGGCAGGACCACCTGCCTCTTCACCCTGCACTTTATGGCGAAGGGAACCAGGCCAATCAGGAAATAAGGCAACTTCTCCCCCGACCCGCTTCCCACTTTCTCACCGTTCCCAAAATAGACAGAGCGAAGAAAACCATAAATATAGTTCTCAGCTCTCGAGGGGAAGGCTCATTAAAGACGTAAATGTGTGTCCCTGGGATAAAAAAGGATGAAAGTCTCGAATCGAGAGGTGAAAACTGCAGAAAATGGAACCAAAGCAGCAGACACCAAAAAGGAAGCAGAGAAACCCAAAAACAATGGCCAATTCTTGCCCCAAAGTGAACTCAGAAGTGGTGCCACAGCTCAGCTGCCCTGGATTCTCCAAACCGACTCTTTAGGGTCAAAAGGTAAAGTTTCTATTTAAAAATAAAAATAGGGGCAGGGACCATTGAGATGCCTGCATCCCATAGCACCAGGCTGGGATCCCATACCACCTCCATCTCTGCTTCTGATACAGCGCCTTGCTAACGCACCTGGAAGGCAGCAGAGGATGGCCCAAGGACCTGGGTCCCTGTCATCCCCATGGAGTTCCTGGCTCCTGGCTTTGGCCTGGCCCAGCCCTGTCTGTTGAGGGCATTTAGGGAATCAACAAGCAGATATGGAAGATCTTTTCCTCTGTCATTCTGTCGTTCAAAATTTATTTTTTTAAAAAACCTGAATAAACTAACATTTTTTAAGAAAATAAAACTAATAATAACAGTTAAGATCCAACTCCATGGCTCTAAGCCCTTACCCCACGCTCACTCCTGGAATCCTCGTAACCACCAATTCCACGGCTGCCTTTAGCATTCCCACCTGCAGAGCAGGAAACAGAGGCACTGTGCAGTTCTGTTGCCCGCATGGAGCTCTGTGGCCTGGGCTTTACGGCTATGCGACTGCAGGGATCGGAAGCCCGAGACTCTGGCTCCTGACCCTCAAGCCCCAGTACCTCCCCAGAGGGCCACCCTGAGCAGCCAGGACAGGACGGGCAGCAGCGCCCTTGGCCTCTGCCTGCCAGATGCCAGTGTCCATGCCCCAGAGTCACCACAACCAAAAGGTCTCCAGGCATGGCCAAACGTTCCCTGGAGGGCAAACCTGCCCCCTCGAAGCACCGCTGCTAACGAGATACGAAAGGTCACATCTGTAGTCCCCTAAAGAGGGGATGGCAAACGCCTGTCCTGGGGAGAAGATGCGGGCCGAGAGCCCCACCAAGTCCATGGAAGACAGGAAGGGAGATGGCTGAAGGGTTTTCCACGGCAGGGAATTCATGCCAGGGGTCACTTTTGTGGCTCCTGATCCACGAGGCCTCCCCACTCCTGGAGGCGGGGACAATCTTCCCCCCTTGCCACACCTGCGCCTCGCCTGCAGCTCCTTCTAATCAACACTCCAGGATACTCCTCTGTCTTCCTGAACTGGGCACAGCGCCTGGCACTAAGTATGTCCTCAATAAACACTTGCTGAACAAGGAAAAAACAAATAAAGCTACAGTGTCTGGGTGCCACCAAGTGCCCCTCTCTCTTCCCCAGCGGCCTGGAAACAGTATAAATAAAAACTTGGTCGTTGGGCAGGATAACATTTCTGATAAGGTAACTTAGGACCCTGAGGCTGAATCCAGGTAGCTGCACCCTCTGGGTTTGCGGAGTGCACAGAACATGCCTTGGCAACATTCAAAAAGTGAACCACATTAGCTCACCCCTGAATGAATCCACTCAAGATACCCACCCCCTGCCAAGGAAATTCTCCCGCACTCGCCTCCATTCACAAACAGTACTGGCCAGCCCACAGGGATGCTCAGGGTGGCAGGTGGACAGACTCCCACCTGGGACAAATGTCTCTTTAGAGAAACTGAAAGCAGACAAGAGCAGAAGAACCTGCAGCAAAGGGCAAGCAGGGAGCTCAAGGAGAGGCTCCACCAGCTGATGCGCCGGGGTCTCTCTCCAGCCCAACTCCAGCGCCCAGAGGTCCCACATGAGCCACAGGGCTGCCAGGGAAGCCCTGAGATCCTCATCAGAGGCCTCGGTCATCCCCACACCACAGCACAAGGGGCGCATGACAACAACTCGGGTTCCAACATAGTTTACAGCAGAACCTTTCTAGACAGGAGCCAGCCCAGGGAGATTCAACAGAGCAAGGCCGAGCATCAGAGATACTTACAAATTATATGAGAGTTTGGATCCGAAGGCTCAACCTGTGGCCAGAGGAAAGAAATGCACATAGGGCCACATCTGGCGGAAGTGGCTCCACTCCTCAGCAGGCAGATTCAGCTCAACTGTCCATTTCAAACACGGACAAAACATGAAGGTCTAACCTTTTCCCCATGCGCTGAATGCAGGAGGCCTCACGGAGTGGCAGAAAGAACAAGGCGAATGCACGCTTGGTTTAGGGCCTGGGCAGATCCTTTAACTTGTCCCGAGCCCTACAGCTCCCTGACCTGCAAACAGGGAAACACAAAGGAGGGACCCCAAAGCACGCAAGGAAAGGCTTCCCGCATAGCGCCAGGCACGCACAGTCGGCCCTAAATTAATAAGCGTCAGTTCTTCATGCTGTCGGTTGCTTGGCAACTCCTATGTATTGGTGACAGTTCCAGGGCAAGCATCACTGTTCCCCGTGCAGCCTTCAGTCAAAAGGACCTCGGTTTTCTCATCTCTGAAACAGGTAGAGCACCACACTGTTCTTGCAGGATTCAGCAGGATGATGGCTATGACGCTCTTAGCATGAAGAACGTCCCAGCAACCTGAATGCTCTTATCATGACGGGTGAGATCCAGCTATGACAAGGAACAGATTTTAAAAGCACCACCTAAAAACACATTATGTGCTTCCTAACTCACAACAAAGAAGGTGAGAAACAGCAAATTCCACAAGCTTTTGGCATTTTCTGGCACTTTCTGGAGCCATTCAAAGCTCACCCCGGAGGGCACGGTACTGCCGAGGTCTACACTCAGCCAGCATGCACACAATTCTTGGTTGTGGAACTTTGATTCCATTAGCTTTTCCTAGAATCCCCAGCTCCGCACTGCTAAGGCATGTTGTTTTGGCAGGAAGAGCCTGTATGCAAAGCAACAAATGCCAAGACACAGCCCGAGGCCCGCCTGCCTGCTGGGGTTCACATTTCAGCCGCTCATCCTTTCTGCACTCCCAGACCCTCATCTCGGCACTCACTCTGTCATTCTTGGGTTAGAATTCAAAAACACTCAACTGGTTCCCAGGGTGCTTTCCAAATTAGCTTTGCTGCTCCCCCACCCCGGGGACCCAGAATTCCTGGCGGGCCCAGGGACCCCTCTCAGCCCACCCACCAGCTCCAGACATTGGCCTGGCCTCCACTACTCAACTCAGCGCGAAGGCAGGGCGCTCTGCATCGCAGGCTTAGCAATTTCATACGCCATTAAGCTGCCAAATAAAAATATTCCCATCCATTCACAGGAGAATCTTACCCAAAAGTTGGAATGCTATCCTCTCAGGGAAAAGGACACATGTTCTCATTTGAACACTCAGGAAATATTTACATCATCATCATCCTCACTGCAATAAGAACAGTAAAAATTTTACTAACGGGGCCAGTATTGTGGCGCAGCAGGTTAAACCGTCACTTGCAATGCCAGCATCTCATACGGATGCTAGTTCGAGTCCTGGCAGCTCCACTTCTGATCTAGCTCCCTGCTAAGGCACCTGGGAAGGCAACAGAAAGATGGCCCAGAGTAGTAGGGTCATATATACTTAGGTCAGCCAAAGTATTTGTTACTGATGCTGCAAAGATCTTACTTCACCAATAAGTGTAAAGATTACAAAGGTTAGGACTTTTTTTAAGCCAGCGTAGAGCTGCTTATTTAAGACAGAAACAGGGGCCACTGTTGTGGCATAGTGGGTAAAGCCCCCACCTATAATGCCAACATCCCATACAGGTACCAGTCCCTGTCCCTGCTGCTCTACTTCTGACCCAGGTCTCTGCTAATGGCCTGGGGAAAACAGCAGAAGATGGCCCAAGTGCTTGGGCCCCTGCCACCTACATGGGAGACCCAGAGGAAGGTCCTAGCTCCTGGCTTCAGCCTGGCCAGCCCTGGTTGTTGTGGCTATTTGGACAGTGAACCAGAACATGGAAGTTCTCTCCTTCTCTCTTTCTCTCTCAGCCCCCAATTCTGCCTTTCAAATAAAATAAATCTTTAACACACACACACACACACACACACACACACTACAGCCCTCTTCCTCCCTCTCCTAGTATCCCTGACAAACACCCGCTGATCCAATGACTCTTCAGAAACTTCAGGTACTACCTAGCAGAAAAAACCGTTTAAGATTTCCCCAAAAGCAAACAATGGCCAAGTCATCAACAAACAAGAAAGAAAAATATCCACCCACACTTCCTCACCACTCACCGCTGTCCATGCTGACTCCCCATCTTTGTCCACAGGAATCCGTGCATCTTATCTACCAATCATTTCTATACTGGGATTTTCTTCCTGATCATAAAACAATGCACTGCAGAAGGTGAGACTAAGAGTCATGCATTATGAAAACACATTATATGGGGAGCAGACGTCTCCCCTCACTGCATACCTAAAGACCCCCAGAACCTTTCCACTTACCCAGCCTTCCAACTGCACCAAGTTCTGACAAGTGACAGCTTCTCCCCTCAAGGCCCTTCCTCTCTGACAGCCGTCATCCAGAGTGTGGGGTCGCTGCCCTCTCCTAAAGCAGCCAGGACTGCCCCTCCCCCCAGGCCTGGTTCTAATCAGAGGCACTGGAGTCCCCACCCATTTCTTATCAAGCATTTAAGGGGGATGACAACTCCAGCCATTCCTCACTGCCTCACTTGCAGGTTCATGAGGCAGTTTTGTGAGCCTCTTCAACACACAGTGCACTAAAAACACCAAAACAGCTGGGCTCCCTTTGCTCTCTGCCCCATCTGCACAGCTTGCCAGGCCTGGGGCTGGGGAGGGGAGCGTGGTGTGGTTCACAACCCCGCTGAGGACACCCAGAAGGCACATTCCACAGTCACTCCTGCTACTGCGGCAGCGACAGCAGGCACCTGCCCAGTGCAGCTATGGTGCTCACAATCACACAATGGCAATCTTATTCCAGAAACCAAGGGAGATGGCATGTGGGAATGGCTGGCCAAAATTTCACATGGGTGGGCCTAGGAAGCCAGGTGCTCTCAAACCAGCTGTAACCTCTTGTTTCTCGGATTACCTACAAGTACAAAAGCAGGAAGTCTCCACTCAGAAGGTGCTGTGAAACCATTTCAAGTCTCTACTGCATACTGCCCGAGTTTAATCATTGCCTTATCACCTACCTAGACTGGCAGAGCCACAGAGTTCATTTTCTTTTTTTTTCTTTTTTCTTTTTTTTTTTTACAGGCAGAGTGAGAAAGTGAGAGAGAGACAGAGACAGAAAGGTCTTCCTTCCATTGATTCACTCCCCAAATGGCCACTAGAGCTGGCGCGCTGCGCCGATCCGAAGCCAGGAGCCAGGTGCTTCCTCCTGGTCTCCCATGTGGGTGCAGGGCCCAAGAACTTGGGCCATCCTCCACTGCCTTCCCGGGCCACAGCACAGAGCTGGACTGGAAGAGGAGCAACCGAGACTAGAACCCGGGGTGCCGGCGCTGTAGGTGGAGGATTAGCCTAGTGAGCCACGGCACCAGCCACCAAGTGAGGTTTCAATACAGAGGTCCGTTGTGTAGTATCCAATGTGGGGAAATTTATCTTCAGAAACATTTATCACTTCTTTATAGTGAAAATATTCAAAATCCTTTATTCTGGCCATTTTAAAAAATGCAGTACATTATTATAATCTGTAGAACGCCAGAACTACGAACACCTCCCTAAATGTAAATTGGTATCCATTTGTGGGCGATTCTGTGCCTGGCTTGGAGACTGCCAGCCTAGCCCATGCAGGAGGTAAGGAGGGTGCAGCACCCCACGCTTCCCAGGATGGCCTGACTGCTGGCAGGCGGCAGTAGCCTCAAGCGTGTTTCCCCACACCCACTCCCTCCCTGTTGAAGGGCCTTGTAATTGTCAATCAGGTAAATGGCTCCTGGGTGTGTGGCCCAGACCCATGAGGGCCATCTGGGAGGCTACCTTTGGCTACATGACCTTCAAGCTGATTGGAGAAGCATAGCGACACCAACATCAACTCTATCCTATAGAATTAGTGTTGCCCGGAATTAGCTATGCTCCCTCTGCCTGCCCTTTAAAAGGTGTGCTTGATTGTTAATAAACAGACATGTTCACCGAAACTTGTCCCAATGCTTCTTGTCTAAGAACAGCATTGCCCCACCATCCCGACAGTGTGTGGGCCTCCTAGGACGAGCCCGCCACAAAGAGTTTATGCCAACCGTTTAATAACAAATTAAAGTTGAAAGACAGCAAGCTGGGCTGGCCTTGTGGGGTTAAGCCACCACCTGCAATACCAGCATCCCATCCCAGCACCGGTTCAAGTCCGGGTCGCTCCACTTCTGATCCAGCTCTCTGCTAATGTATCTGGAGAAAGAGAGAAGATGGCCCAAGTGCTTGGGCCCCTGCACCCACGTGGAAGAACTAGATGGAGTTCAGGCTCCTGGCTTCACTCTGCCCAGCCCTAGCTGTTGTGGCTATTTGGGTAGTGAACCAGCAAATGGAAGATATTTTCTCTTTCTTTCTCTTTCTCTCTCTCTACCTTCCTCCCTTCCTCCCCGATCTCCTTGTAACTCTGCCTTTCAAAAGATAAATAAATCTAAAAAAATAAATAAAAAGAAAGAAAGAAAAGATGGGTATGAAATGACCAAAAAAATGAAAGTCATTGATTAGGCCAAGTATGGATAGCCAGGCTCAGGGAAACATAAAATCAGCTTCATCTAAGGCCCTAAAGGAATCCTCTGTCTTCAAAAGGTTGTGTCACGACCCCAGACTGCGACAAGAAGGTCCCCATAGCATACCCGGGGTGGGGGATTCTACTGCAGCCTCCTCACTTTCCAGACGGAACCACCGAGGTCTAGAGGAGGAAACAGACTTGTCCCAGGTCCCATATGAATTAAAGTAACTGACACGACTCAGGAGCGAAGTCTCTGGAGACGCCGCTGAGCGGCCTTCCCACCAAATCTCACCAGGTCCTTTATTAGAGGGGCTGTCACTCTGCCACCGACAGCCACTGCAGCCCAGAGAAAGGCCACCAACGCCCATCAATGTGCAGGACACGCAATAGTAACACATTCAGATTAAAATGGGAAAGCTGCATTTATCTCCCTTACACTTAATTGTGCTTGTTGGTAGGACAACATTGTTGCAAGTAAATGAACACAAACCAACTCCAAAATATGGATAGAAGCGTCTTTAAGATACTCAAGTCATTTTGAAAACATGCTGTTCCAATCAAATCTAATCCTAAATAACAAATCAAAGATGTTTTGCAAGAGAATGCTTATTGAATAATAATGAAACCCATCGAAGACATTCTCATAAGAGCTCAAACTTTATGGAGTGTGGAGTAATCAAAACAGCATCTACCGCCCAGAGGGGTTTTCTGGGATAGTGGACATTTGTGCAAAGATGCTAACAGCATAAAATAGTATACGTCAAGACCATAATGTCAGTCTTGGCACATAATAAGCACTGAACAAAGGATATTTTCCTATCTTGTGTTAAGGAAACTAAGAATCAAACACATAATTAGTAACTACTTATCACAACACTTTCCTCAAAGTCTGTCCTAGAGCCCTGAAAATCTTAGGGTACTACACCGGAATGCAACTGGGTAAACAGTGTGACTGAAGAACCCACAGAGACATAAATTTCCACTTAAAGATACATTCAGAGGCAGGTGTACAAAAGAGCAGTTTAGCTACAGCCACTGCTAGGGACACAGCATCACACATGCCACAGCAGAGTGCCGGGGTTCCAGTGCTGGCTCCACTGTCCATTCCAGGTTCCTGCTACTGCACCCCCTGGGAGGCAGCAAGTGATGGGCTCCAATAGCTGGGTCTATGCCACCACCCACACGAGATATCCAGATGGAGTTCCAGGCTCCTGGCTTTGGCCTGGCCCAGCTCTGACTGTTGCAATCATCTGAGAACTAAACCAAGGGATATATCTTTCTGTCTCTGTCTTGTCTTGTCTTCTGTCTGTCTGTCTCTCTGCCTTTCAAGTATATAAAATTTTTAAAAAATTTTAAAGACACATTTAGAAAATCCAGTAATCACCACTTTACTATTCTAATATTTTGGCAAGGCTTTCAACGTCAATTCCTGCTGTAAAAGAAAAATAGAAGAACTCAACGCTGCTGTGATCTGGTGGCAAGAAAAACTTGTAAAAAAATAAATAAATAAAAGAAACCTCAGACATTGAACAGTTAAAACATGACAAAAAGAGTAACAGCTTCAAAATATTTTGTCTGTACATGTGCATTCTTGGAATATTTTGTAGTCAAATGATTTTGTAGCCAGTATCCACCTTACACCTCCCCACCACCAAATGTAAATGCGACCCTTTGACACATTAGCTCCTCAGCTTGTCTACGGTAAGGAAGTTTCAGAAAGCAAGCTCATGCTGGCTCCTGGGAGGTGAACTGTTGGAAAGCATCCACTCTGAGATGGTGACACAGAAGACACAAGCCCCTCCCCTGGAAAAGGACCTCAGCAGTGGAGTCCTTTCCCAAAGGCCCTGGGCAAATATAGATAAAGACACAATCGCATTCCTGTCTCCAGAGTCCCTGGGCGACATCTGGGGTCAACAGGACACCCCTGTGGACATCCTGTATGTTTCTGTTCCTGCCCCTGCCATCAGCCCAGGGTGTTCTGCCGCCACCTGTGTTCTCCCAGCGTTGTCCCCTCCACCCCCCGCAAGGTGGCCCCTGTCCTCCTGACAAACGTCACTCTTCCCAGAACCATGCCGTATTTCTAGTACTCTGGAAGTTCTGATACACCCCTGTTGAACAGACACGGCTTCCAAGCTGCGAAACGAAAACAAGGCTGCTCCCGCTGGTCAGAAGGAAATCCTCCTCCCAGGGTTCTGTCTGTTCCTGAAAGGCTGGCTCCACAAATTCAGACATTCCTAGTGATCATTTGAGGACCACATGGGAAACATAAATCTGTTATGGGGGGCGGGATCAAAGATTTAAGATAGCAAAATCCAGAAATGACAGATCAGGATGCCACTGCTTCTTTCTATTAAAACAAATGACAAAACAATGCCAGCCTCGCAAAGTTTCCTCATTTCTTGGCATTCCATCGCAACTGCTGGCATCGTTTTGTGATAATTCTATAGGTATCTGGCTTAAGTCATCGAGCCCAGCATCAAGCTGGGGACTGAGCAACTTCACCAAAACCGTGCGTCCTAGCGCCGGCCTTATCTGAGCTTCTCGGACTGGCCTTACCCCCCCCCCCTCAACTCAGCCTCCCCATCCACCCACGGACCAGTGTGCCAGTCGCAGCTCTAAACCTGCACCCCGCTCGTCCACACCACACTCACAACTCGAAACCTGACTTCTGCAGGCATCGCTGTGTGAATTCGAGTCCCAGGATCCCTATCAGGGCCCTCTGCCCTGACCCCGGGGTTCTAGGTCACGTCTCTGAGGCCGAACCCACCTTGCATTGTTTCCACGGGATCCCGCTTCCTCCCTCCGACCAGCTCAGTTTGCACGGCATGGATGTCATTTCTGGCGTTCAACCCTCCATTCCGCCCGGCGGGCAGCGGAGGGGCTGGGAGGACCCAGTGGCCAGCATCCCTGCCTGGGTGCCCCCGCACAGCCATTTTCTACTTCAATGTTCTCTCTGCCTCCGAGGGGGAAAAAAAGAACTTTTCCCCCCTTTTACCTCTCAGCGGCTGATCTCTGAGCCCCCACCCCGAGAAACCAGCCGCGCCTCCAACTCCCCGGCAGGAGCGCGCCGCCGCACCGCGGAGGCCGGCGCCCGGGCCAGGGGGTGTGCGCGCTTCCCCGTCGGCGCTCGCCCTCACTTTGCCCCTCCGCAGTCCCCGAACGGCGCAGCCCTCTCCCCGGTCTCCCCCGCCGCGGGCCCTGCCGAGCCCGAGCTGCCGAGTCTACGAGGGCGCTGGGAAGCAGGAGGGATGGAAGTCGAGGAGCCCGCAGCCGCCGTGCCACCACCGGCCCTGCAGCGCGGGCGCAGGGCGCACGGGACTCCGCAGCGGGCGCCCGCTGCAGATGCGGGGGCAGCTGCTGCAGCTGTGGCTGTGGCTGTGGCCGCGCAGCCCTGGGGCCGGGAGCAGAGCGGCAGCCGCAGGGGAACGCGCAGCTCCCTTCGCCGCTGCCGCTGCCCGGCTCGCCCCTCAGCACTCCCGGGCCGCACGGGGGTTCGGGGCCAAAGGCAAGGAAGAAAGCGGAGCTCACCAGCAGTGCGCGCGGCGCTCGCCTCGGCTCCGACGCCCGGCGGCTCTGCTCCAGTCTCGCCCTCCCGGGAGCGCCCGGATCAGCTGCGGGTGCAGCGCGCGAGCTTCCTACTTGAGACCAGCACGGGCTCCGGCGACTGAGCATGCCCAGTGCGGCTCCGCGAGTCCCGCGCAGGGAGCGGCGCCGGCCAGATTCCACTTCTCCAGGCTTTGGTGGCGGCTGCGCGAGGAGCGGCGGCGGGGGGCGGGGGGCTCGGGGAGGGGGAGCGGCGGGGCGGGGGCGGGGCCGGGGGCGGAGGCCGCGGCGGAAGGGGGCGGGCCGCGCTCCCAGGGCGACCCCTGCGGGTGGAGGCAAGCTCCCGCAGTCGCCTGGGAAGACCGCACCGAGGCCACGCGTGCCCGGAGGGTGAGCCCCAAAGGCTGGCCGGTAGCGGTGCAGCCTGGCCATTCCCTGTTGCCTAGAGCGCGCCCCAGGGCAGCAGAGAAGCCTTTGCCCCAGGTCTTTTTTCCCACGTCTGCATCCCCGTTCCAGGAGGAACATGTCCCCTGGGGAGAGCTGCCCACACCCACCCTGGCTGGCCCCAAGTTATGCGACAGACTTTCTCCTGCCTGTGCCTCCTGTGGCCACCCCAGAGCTGGCTCTCCCTCTCTCTCTCTTTCATTCTTCGATGCAAAAATCACAGTAAGATGAACCAGGGACAAAACACACCTGCAGGTCAGGAAAAGCCTAACTTCCCCTTTCACCCCCAGTGACACCTATAATTCGATTTGTAACCCGGCCAGCAAGACCCTAGGAGGCATGGACACTCCCTAAGTGGAGAACGGGGTAGTGCCCTCCGAGACGCGGCGAATGACATCCCCCCAGCACCTGCAAGAGGAGGCCCTGGTGGTCAGAGCCACCTGCCAGCGACTCTGAGCCCCCGAATGGGCGGGGCCCAGGTATCTGCGACGCTCGCCCCTTCCCAGGTGGGCTGGTGCGGCCACTCGGGGAACAGTGAGAACGCCAGACACGCCCGGATCCCCGCAGGCAGGAGGAGGACCCCGCAGACACAGCAATGGCTCTCCGTACACGTGACTTTAAAAGCCGGGGACTCTGCCTCCGTGCAGTTGGCAGCCCAGCGCGGTGACAGCCGGCCATCGAATAATCACTCAAAGCCCCCACGTCAAGCCGGGTGGAAGGGACTCTGACAGGGACGCGGGGGCGGCGCCGCCTTCCGGAAGATGGGGTTCCGGCGTCTGCGCTCCCGTAACCTCTCCCGCGAACGGCGGCTTCGCTCGGACCCGGCTGGACACGAACACTGCGTCGCCCCCTCCTGCGGCAGACAAACATTGCTGCCACCGAGCGATCCCTCGGAAGCCACGGAAGCGGCCGCCCTTGCGGCTGAGTCTCCGAGCCCCAAATCTGCTTCAGGGGCTTGTGGACCGTGGGCAGTGGCTGGCCGCCGCTCAGCCCCCTTGGGGACAGCGCAGGAGAGCCGGGCAGTTGCAGTACGCGACCTTCGGGCCCGGGGATCGCCCGCCTCCAGCCATCCGGCTCCAGTCCCTCGGACCGCACCGCGCCCAGCGGATCCCCGGAGCCCCCGCCCTGCCGCCCTTCTCTCCCGAGGGTCCCGGGCCGGTGAGCGCCCGCCCCTCCCGGCTCCGGCCCTGTCCGAGCCGGAGGAAAACCCGCGGTGGAGTCCTCGGCGGCGGGGCGGGGCGACCTGCGCAGGCGCGGTGGCCGCCAGGTTGGGCCCAGGAGGCGCCCGGCTCCACACCTGATGCAATCAGCCTCCCGGAAACGGGCGCGGCCGCCGCGCTCACCCAGGAAACGCTTCCGCGCCCGGCTCCGGCCGCCGCGCCGCACGCCGGACCCGTTCTGCACCCCGCAGGGGATCGGCTGCATACGTGGGGAAGTCACCCTCTGGACAAGCAGAAAACCCTTGGACGCTCCGAACAGCACCGTGGAAACGGCGCCCGAGCGCTCGCAGGCTGCGGGAGCAAATTCCCGTCATGCTGTCTTTGCAGAGGGGCGGCCACCTCTGACACTGGGGTTCCGTCTCTGGCGCGCACCGGCACACCGACAGCGCGGTGTCCCGGCACCGCCGAGCCGACTCCCGCAGACCCTCGCTCCCGGCGCACCGAGCCTCGCCCCGCGCGCTATTACAAACAAGCCACCGCTTTCTCTAAAGCGCGTCATTGCAGTTTGCAAAGAAAATCAACCACCTCATGCAGTTTTGATATCTGTCGTGAGTGGGTGTTGGCCTCCGTGCTGACTCACCCACGCACTGTTTTCCAAGGAAATGAAATATTCCAAGAGCGTGCTGGTTAACGCAGGGAAGCCAGCGCTGTGAGCAGGATAGAAAAATCACCTGCGTCCTTTAAGGCCAAACACCCTCCTCCTCGGGCGCACGGGCAAGGAGGGACTCGAGCAATTGTAGTGGGAGGGATGCTTAACACGCCATTAGAATGAGTCTGGATCAACGCTTAGAGTTTAAACATTACCTCCCTGTGGCCCAGAGGCCGAAACGACTTTTCCTTGCTTAGACAGATCAGGGGCAGCTCGACATTTGAACGCAGCTTAATGGAAATTCCAGTCTGATGAATGTGTGTATAGCACGAGTCTACATATACTTGGACAAACGCAATAGGGAGTCTGTGACAACGCTGTTTTCTTTCCAAAGGTTACAAAGTATAAAATTGGTGGCAGCAAAAGGGATACTTTTCCTACTTCTGAAGTCATTAGCCTTTAAACCCAGGGAGTTATCCTGCCCGAATGCCGCGTCTTAAGTCTTGGTGCTGCTTCCTGCTGACCCACCTGGGAGGCAGCAGGTAATAGCTCAAGTGTTCCGGACCCTGCCGCCCACGCCCACGGGGGAGACACACATGGAGTTCCTGGCTCCTGGCTTCCTCCTGGTTCAGGCTTGCTATTGCAAACATAGGGAAGCTCTCTCACTTTCTTGCTCTCTGCCTTTGAAGTAGGTAAAAATAAATTTTAAAAACAAATATTTAAGTAGTCTTGGATCCACAACCTATCCTACCACTTCTAAGATAGCCAAAGACTAGACATTTAATATTTCATTTAAAGTGCTATAAAATCTTTCAAGCCAACTTGTGTGTGTGTGTGTGTGTGTGTGTGTGTGTGTGACTTCACTTGGAAAAAGAGAGAGAGAATGGTTCACAACAACAGTCAGGGCTGGGCCAAGCTGAAGCCAGGAGCCAGGAACTCCACCCAGGTCTTGTACATGGAGGGCAAGGACCCCAGTATTTGGGCCATCATCTGCTACTCCCAGGGTGTGCATTAGCAGGAACCTGGGAGTGGAACCCAGGCATTCTGATAGGAGATGAAACAAGTGACATTTGACTTCAGTCTTTTTTTTTTTTTTTTTTTTTTTTGACAGGCAGAGTGGACAGTGAGAGAGAGAGACAGAGAGAAAGGTCTTCCTTTGCCGTTGGTTCACCCTCCAATGGCCGCCGCGGCCGGCGCACTGCGGCCCGCTGATCCGATGGCAGGAGCCAGGAGCCAGGTGCTTTTCCTGGTCTCCCATGGGGTGCAGGGCCCAAGCACCTGGGCCATCCTCCACTGCACTCCCTGGCCACAGCAGAGAGCTGGCCTGGAAGAGGGGCAACCAGGACAGAATCCAGCGCCCCAACCGGGACTAGAACCCGGTGTGCCGGCGCCGCTAGGCGGAGGATTAGCCTAGTGAGCTGCGGCGCCGGCCCTGACTTCAGTCTTAACCTCTATGCCAACCGAACTCCCAACCCCAGGCCAAAACGTAGACCCTCCAATATTTTTATTTCATCATTTAATGTATGAACTATTTGAGGTTAAACCAAAGGAATTACAATGATCACAACAAAGTCTCAGGGTCATGATTTACTTCTGTAAAGATTTAAAAGACTTCAATATAGAAATCAAAATGAAATACAAGAATAACTACGAAACTTGTGCCTGCAGTTGCATACGTATATATAACTCTTCAGAACTCTATCACCTTTTTATCTTGGTGAATGTGTATTTCTTTTTAGAATGTTCTGACATTTGGAGATCTGGGAAAATACCTTCTACTTGTGCAAAAATAGAGTCAAGTAAATGTCAAAATAGAGAGGTCCAAAGCATAAACTCATTACCGTGTGCTGGTTATAGAGTAGCTAACTTTCCCCGTGTTCCCCACGTGCCACACGCTGGCTGAGTGTTTGACACAGGTTATTCTACTTAAGCCTCACAGCTACCCCTGGGACACAGGTTCAGTGTCATCCCCATCTTACCGCCAGGGAAAGGGAGGATTGACAATATGAAATAACTCACCGCACAGCATGTTCAGTGGCAGACCCTGGGATCTGAACCCAGTATTAACAATACTCCACCTGCAGCACCGGCATCCCATATGGGCACCGGGTTCTAGTCCCGGTTCCTCCTCTTCCAGGCCAGCTCTCTGCTGTGGCCTGGGATAGTGGTGGAGGATGGCCCAGGTGCCCTGCACCCCCATGGGAGACCAGGAGGAGGCACCTGGCTCCTGGCTTCAGATCGGCCCAGCTCTGGCCGTTGCGGCCATTTAGGGAGTGAACCAACAGAGGGAAGACCTTTTTCTCTGTCTCTCCCTCTCACTGTAATTCTACCTCTCAAATAAATAAATACAATCTTTTAAAAAAAATCTATTCCTGCAGAAAATGTATTGGACAGAGCTGCTCAGGCCTCTGTCTCCTCAGCGTAGGGCCTTATCTGTCTTCTTGCTGCACTGTTTCTCATAGGACTGTTTCCATGGCCCACCTCCCCCTAGCTTCAGTCCTATTTTTCCAAATTAAAATTATTATCAGAGTATAGAATGCCATCATGGAAAAACTAAGGGGTTTTGGATTAAGACCGTGGCAAGTTACTTAACTTCAGCGAAACTCAATTTTCTTATCTGTCAAATGGGCATCCTAATCATGGGTTTATTTAGGACTAAGCAAGATGACACGTGTAAAGCTTCCAGTAGGCATCACGTGGGATGGCTTCCTTCCTTCCCTCCTGTCTCAGCTGTGACATCACCAACTAGTCAGGTTTCTCAGAAATCTCAGTCATCTTCAGTTCTTCCTTCCCCTTCACCACCCACATCAAATTAATCATCAAGCCCTGCTGCTCCCACCTCTGGGGCGCCTCTCCCATCTGAGCCCTGCTCACCGTCGCGGCTCCCATGGCCCTCGTGGGCTTGGCATGCACTTTCAGCATCCGGGCACCTGCTCCAGCACGCCCCGCCCCAGCCCCTCCTCCACACTGCTGCCAGGTGATTTTCTAAAATTAGATGCTGATGATGTCACTCTCCTCCTGAGACTTCCAGGTGCTAAAGGATAAAACCTCAGCTACTGAACCAAAGGCCTCACGTGACAAGCTGCTCACATCCCCGGAAACCGCATCTGGGTGATGCCGCTAGCTGCCCGTGCTCTGAGCTATCCCGGAACCCTCGCCGACCTCATCTCCGCCCTGGTACACACTCAGGCTGCAGCAGCCGATTCACTTCATCATCTGGCAACATCCTGCTTGCTCTTTGAGATCCGGTTCAGACACTCCTTCTCTATCAAAGCTCCTCCAGTTCTGGTAGGCAAAGATCTCAGTGTCACCGCCTGTCGACCCAGGGTTGAAATCCTGGCTGCACCACTCTCCCTCTGGTGGACACTTTGGGCAAATGAACTCGCCTGACACCAGTCTTCTTGGAAACTGGAGATAAGCATTGTGCTGTTCCTAAAACACATATGCACAAACCATGCACACACAGAAAGCCCAGGACGATACGGGCACTCAGTGTTTATTACCTTCAAATGACTGCTCGGACAAATTATCCATCTCACCCCTTTGTGTCTCTGGGTCTTTTTTCTTCTTTACATTTTAAATAATTTTTAATTTAAAATGTATATTTCACAATTACATTTGATTTTACAGTAAATAAAAAAATGCCTTGTTACTGACATATTTGTATCCTTTGAACAAAATTTTAGGAAAACAGGTGTTAAACTCCAAAGATTACATTCTCTATTATTTGAGACACTTGTTACTTACAAGCAAAAGGAACTAACACTTGTTAATGTACTCAGATAAAAGCTTAGGAGAGGGTTTCAGGCCGCTCCCTACATCAACACAAAGGTGACCAGCCAGGTTCAAAATAGGGTCAGGATCAATGGAATATGGACAACAAACTCCACAGACAAGACCGTGGCGCCTCCCCACTGGTCACTTGCTGCAGCCACTGTACCTGAGCCTTTGCACCCTCTCCCTGTTTAAGGTCATAGGTCAAAGCATCAGAATGGCTGAGTCAAGGTCACATGTCCAGGCTCATGCATTCAGAACATGAGAGCAGGAATGTGTACCTCCCTTCAGATTCCATACTGGAAGGTGTGGGGCCATCCCCCAATGCAAACTCACACACGGGCGTGTTCACCAGAAACAGAAAGAGGGTCTTATCCCCCTCCCCCTTATGCCCGCAATACTTGGTGTTTTCCTGTCTGGCAAACACACCAGGCACTTCCCAGCTCTGTGCCTTTGCTCACGCTGTTCCCTTTGCCTGCACGTCCCCTTGCTGTGCACATTACTCACTCCTACGCCCCTCACCTTGTCCATGTTTCAAGGTCACACTCATTCTTCAGAGACCAAGACACTTGTGCCACGGTGAGCCAGAGAGTGCCACGGGCCCTGGTAGCACTCCATCCATACAGCCGGGGGCCTTCTCATCCTTAGTTCTGTATGCTCAGCTCCTTTCCATCCTCATCACACAGAAGACACTGGATGAATAATCCATGTAGGGGCCAGCGCTGTGGTGCAGCAGGTTAAAGCTCCAGCCTGCACTGCCGGCATCCCATATGGGCACCAGTTCAAGTCTCGGCTGCTCCACTTCCAATCCAGTTCCCTGCTAATGCACCTGGGAAAGCAGTAGAAGATGGCCCCAGTGCTTGGGTCCCTGCACCCATGTGGGAGACCTGGGAGAAACTCCTGGCTCCTGGCTTCAGATCAGCTCAGCTCTGGCCATTGTGGTCATTTGGGGAGTGAACCAGCAGATGGAAGACCTCTCTTTCTCCCTCTGGCTCTACCTCTCTCTGTAACTCTGTCTTTCAAATAAATAAAATAAATCTTTAAAAAAATCTATGTAATGAATGAAGGCAAGAGAGAAGGAAATGATATTCTAAGGTCCTGTACCAACACTATACAAACACTAACAGTTCAGTATCTACATAGAACTCAAATTTTCTTCAGGTAGACCAAATCACGTTTTATAACAGAGGAAACTGAGGCAGAGAAAGTTACTTTGCGAAGGTCACACAGCTACTAGGGGACAGAGGCAGAACCCGAGGAAGGCGATCTTCCTCCAGCACTTCAGCTCTTACCTCCTGGGCTATTGCACCTCCAGGAAAAGTAGCACAAGGCCCTTTTCTAGGAAATCGTGCTACATTAAAAACAACAACCTTGACAACCTCTTGGTAACAAGAGACAGCTAACTAAAGGTTTTCATACACTTAATGATTGAAAAATACATTTAGTAAATTTCATAAACACTTACTCCTGGGTTCTTGAACAACGGTAATAGGTGGCTCTATACAAGAATTCATAGAAATTCAATTAGAGCACAAAAGCACACAAAATTCATCTCCTTCTTTGTCTCTGCCCTTCCTGTTGGTTACTAGGAGTTGCTCTTGTAGATACTGGCATTTTAGTGAGCTGGCTTAACTACAAAGAATTTATGTCCTTATGTTCAAAGCAATCTCCTTCCCTGGCTATGTGATATCCTCTCACCCCACCTAGAATCCTTGTTTTGCTTATCATCAGACAGCAGAAATTCGAGTCTAGAATACCAGTGTGCCCGGGTCTCACAATTCATCCTCTGTACTGATAAGGGCAAGAATTTAAATCTTGTGACTGGAGGAAAACCATCACCTTCATGTTTCAAGCCTGCCACATAAATAACACCAGTCAACCTGCAAAAATACTCAATTTTAAATTCACATCAACAAAGCTAAATAGGAAGGAGGGATCTGAAACAAAGAACACTGAGAGAAAAGATACTGAAAAAGACCTGGAAATAATTTAAGAGAGAAAAATGCTTCACTTATACCAACATAGGCAGGAAATACATGGCTAATTTGCAAAAGAATTAATAGACTCCTTGGGCACATAGGAAATACATAGTCTCCTTTCTCTATTTGTTCCTACCAAGTTATCTACAACTTTGAAGTGCCTCATTACAAGGTCTGCAAGTAAAGACGGAGAAAAGTCCTAAAGATCTCTTTGATTTTTAAGAGATCATTGTAAGTGAGCATGCGTCATTAAGGTAAATGAAAGCTATGCCCTCACAAATACCTTAGATGGAGCCTGGAGGAGGGTGATGTTAGCACAGGAAAAAGATGTGTGATTAAAAGTAATCATACACAATTAATCCCCAACATGGAGGTTAGGGATTAGCAAAAGGGTTTGGGGTAAGGTCAATTAGATAAAAGGAAAGACTTCACAGAAATGTAACAAGTGCTCCATCCCTTGAGATACTTAAAGTGAACACGGACAAAGATCTAGAATATATTTTGTGGAAAGCAATCCTTTCCGACAAGCCGGCAGATTAGCTCTAATTGATTTTTTCCACATTTAATTTCGTTGACTCCCTGAAATGCTATTCTTAGAAGACAAATGAATTTTCCTGGAGGTTGGGTTTTCTCCCTTTGATTTAATCACATGAGATATGATTTCTCATAAAAATAGATCCGAGTCAATGACTTTACAAGCAACAATTCAACTCTTATTTAGACCTGTAAAAACTTTACACTGAAGGTACAGCATTAGGAAATACAATAAAGCACAGTATATTTTCTTCCATTATGCACTAGCAGTACAAAAATGGCACAAAAACAAGAAAAGTGGAGCAAGATCATAAGACAGAGGGTTTACTTTTGTTCCAGGCTCATGTATTGTTTAGCAAGTTATCACTAAGAGAAGACTCTTAATTCAGTAATGTTAAGGTTTATATTCTTGGATCAGTTAATAGTTTCAAGGACATACGGCACAATATCACATGCATGTTATTTATTGAAATAGAGCTAAGTTATATACGGACTAGAGAACACTTTGCCGGATATCTTCGAATTTTCTTTGAAGACATTTTGTTTGGAGAAAGAAGAGGAAATGCTAGGTGAAACTAGTACATCTCTTTCTCCTTATGTAGACTGTGGTTTTCAAAGCAGTTCCTACATACTTTGGTAAGTGTTACTGTTTTTCCATGAATGAAGATCGAACTGGAAAATATATTCTTGACAAAGAAAACCTACTGGACCCCTTAGAAATAAAGATATTTCCCCCTATTGCATCCTGACAGGTTTCAAGTTTTATGTATTTTACTTTGTTTTTACATTTAAGTCAATTTATTTTCTAATACACTGTGAGATCGGGACATACTTTTACAACTAGAAAACCAACTGTTCTAATGCAATAGAGCAAACAATGCTTCCACTTCCTACCTCTCTATACTGCTTCTTCTATCACATACCCAGTTTTCTTTGGTCTGTTCCTAAGCTCTATTCTCTTTTAAGGACCGATTTTACTTAATTAGTGTGCTAATACTGCTCTACTTTACTTTCTATACCTTGCTCTATATTGTGCTGTCTGAAAGTGTGTCTCTCTTCTTTGTGGAAAATTTTTAGACTTTTTATTAATATTACATTTAATAAATGTTAAAATGAGAACTTACACTTTTACTGCATTGAATCATTCCATACTTAAGTGTACTATATTCTATTTATTCAAATCTCTTTATTTAAACAAATATTCTCTATATATTTTAAAATCTATGCTCATGAAAACCTATATATCCATATAACTTTCCAAGTTTGAAAATGGTATTAGTGAGAGAACTTGGTCTTTAATAAGAAAGCTTCAAAAAGTTAATGGAAAGCCCACATTACCTTTTAATCCCATTTTCCATAAAGTTTTTGAGGCCCCCTTGAATACAGTCCAAAATATTCTTTGGCGGACAGAAGGCCTGTACCATATTTGGTAAAGACAAAGGCCTTTACCTTTACCAAAAATTTACCATATTTGGCCTTTGAAAAAGTCAGGAAGATGTTGGAGTCACTCAAGCGCAATACATTCATCAAAGTGACTGGTGTTTATGTATAAACTCAGTACGATTTGTAATATTACCCTCAATTTTTAACAGGTTCAAGTTTACAGTGCCTCATTATCAGCTCAGTCCTGGCTGTTCCTCTTCCTATCCAGCTCTCTGCTATGGCCTGGGAAAGCAGTGGAAGATGGCCCAAGTCCTTGGGCCCCTGCACCCACGTGGGAGACCAGGAAGAATCACCTCGCTCCTAGCTTTGGATTGGCCCAGCTCCAGCCATTGCAGCCATCTGGGGACAACCAACGGACAGAAGGCCTTCCTCTCTGTCTCTCCCTCTCACTGTCTGTAACTCTACCTCTCAAATAAATAAAATCTTAAAAAAAAATAAAATCTTAAAAAAAAAAAACTAGCATGGTCAGGTGATATACATTTTAATAATCCCTATAGCAAGCACTAAAGAGAGAAATAACAAAAAAGCACAATAAATATACAAAGTGAAATAGAATACTGAAAAGTATCTAAATAATGCAAAAGAATATAGAAAGGGGGAGAAGAACAAAAACTCAAGAAGCAAACAGAAAATAATAACATTACAGACTTAAGCCCAACCATATTAATGATTACATTAAATTTAAATGGTCTAAACAAGAATTAAAAGAGATTCTAAAGGGACCACCCAAGATGGCTGAACAGGGAAAAGCCACTGTGACTTCATCTAAATCAGAATACAAAAAAAAAAATGTTTCCAGGGGTCTGACAGAAATTCTCAGTGGAGAAGTGACAGAGCAAGCACAAAGACTCTGTGGGACAGCAAGGAAAGAGGACAGTCATGCTGCTGAGGCTGGCCAAGTGGCCACATGGCAGAGCTAGCTGACACATGGCACATGCTGGCTGACAGTCTCCATCTTCTCAAGTCAAGGTAAAAAGAAATTTCCATGCACCCCACCATCCACAGCTTTAGCTGAGAGAGAATTCCACAGTCCCCACTGACTTAAACTCCAGCCTAGACAGAGAAAGAAGGGCACTAGGTAATGATTAAGGAATCAATTCAACAGGAAGATGTGACTAGTAAATGTATATGCACTCAATGCCTGGGCACCTGGCTACATAAAACAAATGTTAATGGATCTAAAGGGAGATATATATAGACTCAAACAGAATAATAATGCGGGATTTCAACACCCCACTTTCATCAATGGACAGATCAACGAGACAGAAAAACAACAAAGAAACAATAGTTTATCTATACTTTGGACCAAATGTACCTAACTGATATCTATAGAACATTTCATCCCACAGTTGAAGAATATATATTCTTTTCACCAGTATATGAAACTTTCTCTAGGATACACCATATGCTTGGCCATAAAGCAATTTCAGTGAATTAAAAAAAAAAAAAAACTTAAATCATACCATGTGTCTTTTCTCACCACAATGGAATGAAGCTGGAAATTAACAATTTAAGAATCTCTAGGGGCCCGCACCGTGGCTCACTTGGTTAATCCTCCGCCCACAGCGCCAGCATCCCATATGGGTGCCGAGTTCTAGTCCCAGTTGCTCCTCTTCCAGTCCAGCTCTCTGCTGTGGCCTGGAAAGGCAGTGGAGGATGGCCCAAGTGCTTGGGCTCCTGCACCCGCTTGGGAGACCAGGAGGAGGCACCTGGCTCCTAGCTTCTGATAGGCTTTGGCCGTGGCAGCCATTTGGGAGGTGAACCAATGGAAGGAAGACCTTTCTCTCCGTCTCTTTCTCTCACTGCCTAACTCTGTCAAATAAATAAATAAAATAATCTCCAGAAAATATGCAAACACATGGAGACTTAACAACATGCTCCTGAATGAACAGTGGGTCACAGAATAAATCAAAAGTGAAATCAACGGCAAAGGAAGACCTTCCTCTCTGTCTCTCTCTCTCACTGTCCACTCTGCCTGTCAAAAAAAAAAAAAAAAAAAAAAAAAGAAAGAAAGAAAAAAGAAAAGAAAAGTGAAATTAAAAAAATCCTGGAAATGAATGAATATGACAATATAGTATATCAAAACTTATGGGATACAGCAAAAGCAACATTAACAGGGGAGCAGGGGAGGTTACAGTACTTACTGCCTCATCTAGAAATAGAAAAGGCATCAAATAAATGAGCTATCAATGCAACTCAAGGATCTAGAAAAACAACATCAAATCAAGCCCCAAATTAGTAGGAGGAAAGAAATAATTAAAATTGGAAAATAAACAAAACTGAAACAAAAAATACAAAAGATCAGTGAAATGAATGAGGAACTGGTATTTTGAAAAAATAAACAAAATTAATACACCATTGGCCAAGTAACCAAAAAAAAAAAAAAAAAAAAGGAGGGGGAAGACCCAAATCAATAAAATCAGAGATGAAAAAGTAGATATAACAGCACAGAAATAAAAAGAATCATCAGGAATTACTACCAAGAGCTGAATGCCAACAAATTGGGAAACTTAGAAGAAATGGAGAGATTCCTGGTTGTATGTACAACCTACCAAAATTGAGTCATGCAGACAGAAAAATCTAAGTGTGGTGGAATGAGAAGGCCATGCCAAGATGGCCGCTGGCAAGCAAGCATCAGTTACTCAGGAATGGCTTCGGAACCCACCTGGCAACGGAACCTGCCTGGAAATAGGCTGTGATTGGTTAGGGCATAAACCACCCCTTGACTGGATTGGCTGCCTCTGCTACATAAGCTGCTGTACCAACTGAAATAAATGAGTCTCCAGGCTACTCGCCTCTGGCCCGCTTTCACCCGACTCCTGGTGTCTGTGTGGTGACTCCACACCTCTTGCCCCCACCATGCTCCTCATCTCAGAACGAATCCACAGCAACACCTAAGCAAACCCCTAACCAAGATGGAGACTGAATCAGTAATAAAGACCCTCCCAGCAAAGAAAAGTCCAAGACCAGACAGCTTCACTGAATTCTGAATTCTACCAGACATTTAAAGAACTAATTCTAAATCTTTTCAAACTATTTGAATCAATTGAAAGTGAGAGAATCCTCTCAAACTCATTCTGAGGCCAGCATCACCTTAATTCCAAAACCAGAAAAAGATACAACAGAGAAAGAAAGAGAACTATAGATCAATACCCCTGATGAACATATCAACGAAATACTACCTAATCGAATCCAACAACACATCAGAAAGATCATTCACTTGAACCAAGTGAGAGTTAGCCCTGGTATACAGGGGTAGTTCAATATATGCAAATCAATAAATGTGATACATCACGTTAACAAACTGAACAATAAAAACCATATGATTATCTTAATAGATGCATAAAAAGCATTTGATAAAATACAACATGGTTTCATGATAAAAACCTTAAGCAAATTGGGTATAGAAGGAACATTCCTCAACACAACCAAGGAAATATACAACAAACCCACAGCTAGCATCCTACTGAATGAGGAAAAGTTGGAAGCATTTCCACTAAGATCCAGAACCAGACAAGAATGCCTATTTTTACCACTTTGATTCAACATATTTCTGGAAGTTTTAGGTAAAACCGCTAGGCAAGAAAAAGAACTCAAAGGGATACAAATTGGAAATGAGGAAGTCAAATTTCCCCTGTTTTCAAATGACATGATTCTATCTAGAAGGGGAACCAAAAGACTCCACTAAGAAACTATTGGAACTCCTAAAAGAGCTTGGTAAAGCGGCAGAATATAAAAGTAACACACAAAAATCAATAGCTTTGTGTATACAGACAATGCCATGGCTGAAAAAGAACTTGTAAGATCAGTCTCATTCATAATAGCTATAAAAAATCTGACATGCCCTGCAATAAATCTAATCAAGGAGGTGACAGAGCTCTACAATGAAAATTACAAAACATTTAAGAAAGAAATAAAAGCCACAAAAAATGGAAGTCTTCCATGTTTGTAGATTAGAAGAATATCATCAAATCGTCCATACTTCCGAGAGCAGATTACAGATTCAGTGTGATCCCAATCCAAATACTAATGATATTCTTCTCAGATCTAGAAAAAAATGATGCTAAAATTCATATGGAAGCACAAGAGACCCCAAATAGCTAAAGCAATCTTGAATAACAAAAACAAGGCTGGAGGCATCATGATACCAGATTTCAACACATACCACAGGACAGTAATAATCAAAATAGGGTCATACTGGCACAAAAATAGACATGTAGACTAATGGAACAGAATAGAATGCCAAGAAATCAATCCACACATCTACAACCAACTAATCTTTGACAAAGGAGCTAAAAATCAATCCCTGGAGAAAGGATAGTCTCTTTAACAAATGGTGCTGGGAAAACTGGATCTCCACCTGCAGAAGTAAGAAATAAGACCCCTACCTTACACCTTATACAAAAATCAACTTTAAGTGGATCATGGAGCTAAATCTACGACTGGGTACCTACCATCAAATTACTAGAGGCAAATATTGGGGAAAACTGCAAGGCACTGGCATAGACAAAGACTTCTTGGAAAAGACCCTAGAAGCACAGGCAATCAAAGCCAAAATAGACAAATAGAATTACATCAAGCTGAGACATTTCTGCACTGCAAAGGAAACACTTAACAAAGTAAAGAGGTAACTGACAGAATGGGAAAAAATATTTGCAAATTATGCAACTGATAAAGGGTTAATATTCAGAATATATAAAGAGCTCAAGAAACTCAATAACAAAACAAATAATCCTGTTAAGATATGGGCAAAGGACTTAAAAGGAATTTTTCAAAGAACTTAATTCAAAAGGCCAACAGACACATGAAAAAATGCTCAGGATCACTAGCCATCAGGGAAATGCAAATCAAAACCACACTGAGGTTTCACGTCACCCCAGCTAGAATGACTGCCGTACAGAAATCAACAAACAACAAATGCTGGTGAGGATGTGGGGAAAAGGTACCCTAAACTGGTGTCACCACTGTGGAAGACAGTATGGAGATGCCTCAGAAATCTGAATATAGATGTACCATTTGACCCAGCCATCCCACTTCTGGGAATTTACCCCAAGGAAATGAAATCATCATATGTACCCCTATGTTTATTGTAGCTCAATTCACAGCAGCTAAGATACAGAATCAACCCAGATGCCCATCAACTGATGACTGGTAAAAAAAAATGTGGTATACATACACTATGGAATACTAATCAGCAGTTTAAAAAAATTAAATTGTCTTTTGCAACTGGAAACCATTATACTTAAATAAGCCAGTCACAAAAAGACAAATACCATGTGTTCCCCATGATCTGTGGTAACTAATAGAGTATAAAAATAATGTATATGAGTGTGATTGAAATTGTGAGAGTTGATGATTGTTACAGCCTTTGTCTCTATGGTTGAGGAGCAGTGCTTTTTTTTTCTTCTTACTCTTTGTTGAACTCTTTATTTAGTGGAAGCTTAATCTTATGATTATAAAATAAACTGAAATACATCATTGTAAAAATTACAAGAAAGAATAAGAAAGGTAGGGGGAGGGAGGGTGGAAGTGTGTGGGGCAAATATATATGAAATACATGAAATCTGTTCACCTTATATAAGTTAAAAAAAAAAAATGAAATAGGGGAAGGTGCTATGGTACAGTAGGTTGAAGCCCTGTCCTGAAGCACCAGCATCCCATATGGGCGCCAGTTCTAGTCCCGGCTGCTCCTCTTCCAATCCAGATCTCTGCTGCGGCCTGGGAAAACAGTGGAAGATGGCCCAAGTCCTTGGGCCCCTGCACCCGCATGGGAGACCCGGAGGAGGCTCCTGGCTCCCAGCTCCTGGCTATGGATTGGTGCAGCTCGGGCCGTTGCAGCCATCTGGGGAGTAAACCAGTGGAAGGAACCTCTCTCTCTCTCTGTCTATACCTCTCTCTGTAACTCTTTCAAATAAATAAACTAAATCTTTTTTTAAAAAATGAAATCAATGACTTTCTTGAAATAAATAAAAATGAAAACACAAAATGTCAAAACCTTGATACCAGTGCTGTGGTGTAGCAGGTTAAGCTGCAGCTTACAGCACCAGAATCCTATATGGGTACCAGTTCGTGCCCTGGCTGCTCCAATTCCAATCCATCTCCCTGCTAATCTCCCTGGGAAAGCAGCAGAAGATGGCCAGATGCTTGGGCCTCTGCACTCAAGTGGGAGACCCGGATGAAGCTCCTGGCTTCAACTGGCTTCATTCAGTCCGGCCCCACCATGGTGCTGCAATCATCTGGGGAGAGAAATCAGAGGATGGACGATCTCTCTCTCTCTGTTCTCCCTCTCTCTATAAATGACCTTCAAGTAAATAAATAATTTTTAAAAATAAATAATAAAGATCAGAGCATAAATAAATAAAACTGAAACAAAAAATACAAAAGATTAACAAAATGAAAAGCTCGTTTTTTTTTAGAAGATAAACAAAATGGAGAAACCTTTAGCCAGACTAACAAAGAAAAAAAGAATAAACTCAAGAAAAACAGATGAAAATAGAGACACTATAACTGACAGCAGTGAAATACAAAGGATTACAAGAAACTCCTGTGAAAACTATCTGCTGGCAAACTGGAAACCCTAGAAGAAATGGACAAATTCCCAGACAGATATAACTTCCAAGATGAAATCAAGAAGTTATAGACAATCTAAACAGACCCATAACAAGCAATGAACGAGAGTGAAGCAGGAATTAAAAGTCTGCTATCAGGGCCGGCGCTGTGGCGCAGTGGGTTAACACCCTGGCCTGAAGTGCTGGCATCCCATATGGGCGCCGGTTTGAGCCCCGACTGCTCCACTTCTGATCCAGCTCTCTGCTATGGCCTGGGAAAGCAATAGAAGATGTCCCAAGTCCTTGGGCTCCTGCACCTGCATGGGAGACCCAGAAGAAGCTCCTGGCTCTTGGCTTCAGATTGGCGCAGCTCCAGCCATTGCGGCCATCTGGGGAGTGAGCCAGTGGATGGAAGACCTCTTTGTCTCCATCTCTCTCTCACTCTCTCTACCTCTCCTCTCTCTGTGTAACTCTGACTTTCATATAAATAAATAAATTTTTTTTTTTAATTTTTTGACAGGCAGAGTGGACAGCGAGAGAGAGAGACAGAGAGAAAGGTCTTCCTTTGCCGTTGGTTCACCCTCCAGTGGCCGCCGCGGCCAGCGCGCTGCGGCCGGCGCACCGCGCTGATCCGATGGCAGGAGCCAGGAGCCAGGTGCTTTTCCTTTTTTTCTCCCATGGGGTGCAGGGCCCAAGCACCTGGGCCATCCTCCACTGCACTCCCTGGCCACAGCAGAGAGCTGGCCCGGAAGAGGGGCAACTGGGACAGAATCTGGCGCCCCGACCGGGACTAGAACCCGGTGTGCCGGCGCCGCTAGGCGGAGGATTAGCCTAGTGAGCCACGGCGCCGGCCAAATAAATAAATCTTTTAAAAAAATTCTGCTATCAAGGAAAACTCCAGAACCTGATGGCTTTACTACTGAATTCTGCAAAACATTTACAAAGGAACCAACTCTAATACTTTCCAAAGTATCTCAAAATGATAAATTTTTTTCTAATATCAAAATAGTGCAATTTATTCAAGATACTGAATATGATCTGTTGATTCTCTCTTGAAACAAGTGAGCTACAAGATACAAGGTGATTTCTTGTTACCCCAAGAGCACGAGGGAGAGTGAGGGGCCAGGGGGCGGGGCAGAATCTGGAGACCGCTGAGAGGAAGCGATGTCTGGTTGCATGACTGATATAGACAATAAGACTGCAGAATCCAGAATCCCAAACATCAGTGAACTCTGCCAAACTCTTTTTAAGAGGCCAGCATCACTCTGACACCAAAACACAACAGAGACACAACATGAACAGAAATCTATGGATGTATATCCTTGATCAACATTGATGCAAAAATTCCCAACAAAATGCTAGTAAACCAAATCAAAAACAACATCAAAAAGATTATGCATCACAATCAAGTGGGATTTATCCGAAAGACGCAAGGGTGGTTCAACAGTCACAAATACATAAATGCCATAAATCACATCAACAGAATGAAGAACAAAAACAATATAGTCATCTTAATAGATGTGGAGAAAGCATTGGGTAAGATTCAATATCAATTTATGATAAAAAACCCTCCACAAATTAGGTACAGAAAAAAGATATCTCAAAATTATAAAGGCTACATATGACAAACCAACAGCCAATATCAGCTGAATGGAGAAAAGCTGAAAGCATTTCCCTTTAGATCTGGAACAAGACAAGCATGCCCATTTTTGCCATTCCTACTCAACATAGCACTGGAAGTATTTGCAAGAGCAATTAGGGAGGAGAAAGAAAAAAAGGGCATCCAAATTGGAAAGGAAGAAGTCAAAATATAAATGCTTGTATGTGAAATGATGTCGTGCATAGAAAAAGCTAAACACTCCACCAAAAAGCTATTAGAGCTGATAAACCAATTTGGTAAAGTTACAGGTTATAAAATAAACATACCTCAAACAGTAGCTTTCTCATATGCTAATAATGAACTCACCAAAAGAGAAATCAAGAAAGAATTCCCATTTATAATAGCCACAAAAAATCAAATATTTAGGAATAAATTTAACCAAACAAGTAAAAGATCTCTACAGTGGAAATTATCAAACATTGATGAGAGAAATCGTCAAGAACACACAAAAAAATGGAAAGATTCCTTATTCATGGATTGGAAGAATCAATATCATTAAAATGTCCATACGGTCTAAAACAATCTATAGATTCAATGCAATCCTTACCAAATATCAGTGACATTCTTCACACAATTAGAGAAAACAATTCTAAAATTCATATAGAATCACAAAACATCCAGAACAGCCATAGCAATCCTAAGTTAAAAAAAAAATCAAGCTGGAGGCATCACAATACCTGACCTCGAAGCATACTACAAAGCATGGTAATGGCATAAAAACCGATACAGAGATCAATCTGGAGACCATATAGAATAGAGAGCCCAGAAATTAATCCAATACAAGTAGCCAATTAAGTTTTTAAAGATTATTTACTTGACAGACAGAGTTATGGGGTGGGAGGAGAGAGAGATCTTCCATCTGCTGTTCCACTAAATGACCTCAATGGTCAGCACTGGACAAGCCCAAAGTCAAGAGCCTGGATCTCCATCGAGGTCTCCCATGTGGGTGGCAGGACCATCTTCTGCTGCCTTTTCAGGCATATTTGCAAGGAGCTGTATCAGAACTGGAACAACTGGGACATGAATCAATGCCTATAAGGGACATTACCATTGCAAAGGGTGGCTTAACCTGCTATGCCATAACACCGGCCCCAAGCCAATCAGTTTATGACAAAAGTACCCAGACCATACAATGGAATAAGGATAATCTCTTCAATAAATGCTGCTGGCAAAACTGGATGTAAATATGTAGAATAATGAACTTAGATCTAAACCTCTCACCATATCCAAAAATCAGCTCAAGATGGATCAAAGACCTAAATTTAAGATCTGAGAAGACTATGAAGTTGCTAGAAGAAAATGTAGGGAAAACACTTCAAGACGTTGTTGTAGATGAGTATTTCTTTGATAAATCTCGCAAAGCACAGGCAACAAAAGCAAATCTAGACAAATTGGATTTTATAGAAAACAGGCAATAGATGAATCCCAGGTGAGCCCCAGAGAAGCAGATGCAAGCGCTGAAGAGGTAGCCCTGGTTGTTGTGCGGTTGAGGGAAGGTTGAGGAGGAAGTAAGTTTCCAGGGGGTAGAGTCGGGCTGGCTGCCTAAACTGTGTTAGTCTTTGTTTTTAGTCCCAGAAACCTGGTTGGGTACAGCGACCTTGAAAGGGACATATTAACCACAGTCACAGATTAGCTATTAGTTTATGGAAAGAACTGTAATGGTCACATCCACAGTGTGGTGTGCTAAGAACCAAATTAAACCTGAGATCACTTGCTAGGTCCAGCGGAATCAGAAAAAGGGCTGAGACTGGGGCCACACAAGAGCGCAGCCCGGAAGGTCGCTGCATCCTGCTCATGGTGGCAGACACTGGAGGCCTCCAGTTCCAGGGCAGCATGATCAGTCAACTCTCCTCGTCTGCGGGTTCCGCGTCCACAGATTCAACCAACTGTGACTTGAAAATAGTTGGGGAAAAAGTTGTGTCTGTAGCAAACATGTGCAGACATAGATCCCTTATCTGTACTCTGTAAATAATAGAGCACAAAAACAGTTTTTTAAGGTTTATTCATTTATTTATTTGAAAGAGAGAAAGACAAGAGAGATCTTCCATCATCTGATTTACTCCCCTAAATGCCCATAACAGCCAGGATTGGACCAGACCAGAGCCAGGAGCTTGGAACTCAATCTTGTTCTCCCACATGGGTAGCAGGGACCCACATTCCTGTGCCATCATCTGCTGCCTCCCAGGGCGCACATTAGCAGGAAGCTGGAAGTGGAGGCAGAGCCAGAGCCAGGACCTGAACCCAGGCACTCCTATATGGAACACAGGCATCTTAACTGTAACCCCGAACTTCCACCTCAGTACAATGATTATTTACACAGGATGAGGCATTTTAAGCAATGTAGAGATGAGGGACTGGCATTGTGGCACAGCATGTTAAACAAGTGGGATGCCAAACAAGTGCTTATCAGAGTCCCAGCTGCTCCTCCACTGGTCCAGCTCCCTGATAATGGGCCTGGGAAAGCAGCAGACAATAGCCCCAGTACCTGGGCTCCTGCCACCCATATGGGAAACCCGAATGGAATTCCAGGCTCCTGGCTTTGGCTTGGCTCAGCTGGAACCTTTGTGACCATTTTGGGAGTGAACCAGAGGATAGAAGATCTCTCCCCACACCCCAACTCTTACTTCCAAACAAATAAAAAGATAAATTTTTGAAAAAATCTAGAGATGATGTGCAAAGATATGCAAATACTATACCATCTTGTATATAAGACTTGAGCACTGGAGGACTTGGGTATCCGCTGGGGTCCTGGAACCAACCCCCAGGGATAGGGAGGGATAATTCAACACATGGGCAGGGATAAGAGGGATCCTGCCAACTTCTGGATCTTGGGGCTTCCTTGTCCATGCTAGGCCATGGGTTCTTGGAGCCACTAAATTAGAATCCCAGGAGCAATTCAACCACAATCCAATTCAAAGTGCCATCTTCATTAGACTTGTGGGTCCCCTAAACTGAGTATTTTTGTATCACTATTCCTCAGTCATACATTTAGATACTATCTTGATTTTCTTTCATCCTATGCTGAATCACATCCACTTTATTGGGATCTTGCTTGTTTAATGATCAGGTAAATTTTTATCTCCAAATCTTTGTAGGGACGGTGAGGAGCTCACTCCCATGTATTATTTATAATATATATAATAAATATAATTATAAAATTAACATATGGCAGGAAAAAATTGAGCATTGATTATTCACAATAAGAGGGCTGAGATCATTCATACTGTCCTGTGCCAATTAACTGGCTAAGAAGGCAGCTTCATTGATTTTGTCAGCATTTACTGATTACCAAAGCATGCTATGGTCACAGCAAGAAAGAGAAACAAGTGACTCTGCTATTGAAACCTCCCATTCCAAGCAGGTAGTTCTAATAGGGAGAGAGACGTGCACAATCGAGGCATCAAATAAGGGTGTGGAAGCACCGTGGACAGGCTGCTCAGAGGTGGCACTATCCTGAAAGAAGAGCAGAAATCTACCAGGGGAGACCAGGAATCACCATCCAGAAACCCTGCAAATGCGCTGCACCTTTAAACAATGGAAGGAGCCCAGTGTTGCTGGACATAGGGGTTGGGAGGAGGCAGGGTGGGGAAGGGAGCCAAGATTTTACCAATCTGCAGTGGAGGGGCATGAGTTAGACTTCATGCTGACTGAACCTGTGGGCAAGCAGGAAGTAGTGACAGCCTAGACATTTTGGAAAGACACTCCAGAGTCAGAAGATGCGACAAACAATACAGAAATTTGGGAGTGAAATCTCCAGGAGTCCAGAGGCCTGGACCACATTAAGATATCGCTTCACAGACAAGCATTTGGCCCAGCAGTTAGGACGCTGGTTGAGACATTCACATCCCATACAAGAGTACCTGAGTTCAATACCTGACTCTGGCTCCTGGTTCTAGCTTCCTGCTTATGTACAGCCTGGGTGGCAGCGATGATTACCCAAGTAATTAAGTGCCCGCCACCCACGTGGTAGACCTGGATTGAATTCCTAGCTTCCAGTGTTGGCCTCAGTCCAGCCCTGGCCATTGTGGGCATTTAAGGAGTGAGCCAGCAGAAGAGATTTCTCTCTCTCTCTCTCTCTCTCTCTCTCTCTCTCTCTGTCTCTCCTTCCATCCCTCTCAAATAAATACATGATATTTAAAACAATACGTACCCATTCATTTCTTCCGCACTCAGTCTTCAAGTGGAGTGCTACGTCAAGTCTGGTCGCACGCAGGTCCTGAAGGCACACCATATCACATGAGCAGGTGCATCAGATCCCTGCGGCTTCGGGTCCTGCTACGATGCTGCTGCTCTCCGCTCGTGCTTGTGGGTAACAGGAAGTAGAAGAAAGGATCCCTCGGTAAGAACAGTACTCATGGTCAGTTTCAGAAACAAGGACGGGTTTATGAAACTATATTTGACAGCCATATGCGTCAGTATTAATCAAATCATTTCTTTCTTCCTGTTCCCTTTCCTTACAATCTAACACACTGTGTTCACGGGGTTAACCTTAAATCTTGGGATTCTAGTTCCAGAATATCAAAGAGGGGCTTAACTCAACTAGAACAGGAATAAGCATAAACAGCTCTAATGTGGACACAGTGGAGTTTTGTGTTTTTAGCGGTTTGGGCAGCAGTACATCCAGTGCAAACATGTTTTGCTCTAGTCTTTATTTGGAAGTAAATATGTTTGGAGGAGCAGCCAAGAGCGGCCCCCTGCCAACTACCGGACACTTGGCTACAAGTTCCCAGAGGCTGCCAGTACGCAGAAGAAACAGACCACCAGAGACCTCGCCGCAAACTCCCCATTCACGGTCCGCCTCAGCGGCCGACGGTTCTTTCCCTGCTCTGCCTCTGTCCGCCTGTGCCAGTGCCCTGAGAGACCTGGCCAATGACCAGCTGATGCTACCAATCCACCATTCCAGACTTTGAATTCCACAATGTGCCCATAGCTGTGGAAGACCTGATTCCTGTAATAAACCCCCTATCCTACAACATTCACTGGCTCTGCTTCCCTGACTGAACAGGACAACCTGAGCAAGGCCTAAAGAAGGTAAGGGAGTGGTCACAAGGCTACCTTGCAAAGCATGTTACAGACAATGGGAACAGCAAGCGCAAAGGCCCAGAGGCATGAGCATAACTGAGGAAGCCAATGTGGCTGAGTGCACTTGGTAAGAGGACAGGGGAAGAGGAGATGAGCGGTAAGAATCAAGCACAATGGGGGGAGTACTGTGGCACAGCAGGTTAACGCCCTGGCCTGAAGCACCAGCATCCCATATGGGCACCGGTTTGAGACCCGGCTGTTCCACTTCCCATCCAGCTCTCTGCTATGGCCTGGGAAAGCAGCAGCAGATGGCCCAAGTTCTTGGACCTCTGACCCGTGTGGGAGACCCGGAAGAAGCTCTTGGCTCCTGGCTTCAGATCAGCTCAGCTCCAGCCATTGCGGCCATCTGAGCAGTGAACCAACAGATGGAAGACCTCTCTTTGTGTTTCTCTCTGCCTCTCTTCTCTCTGTATAACTCTGACTTTCAAATAAATAAATAAATCTTGAAAAAATAAAAAGAGTAAAGCAGGATCATGCAGGACCCTGTAGATAACTAACTGGGAGAGCTCTAACTTTTTCTCTGCCAGACATGGGAAGTCATGGGAGGGAGTGAAATATTCTAATTTTTTAAGATGGGAGGGGCCTGCGCTGTGGCATAGTAGGTTAATCTCCGCCTTCGGTGTCAGCATCCCATTTGGGCGCTGGTTCTAGTCCTGACTGCTCCTCTTCCAATCCAGCTCTCTGCTGTGGCCTGGGAAAGCAGTAGAAGTTGGCCCCTGCACCCACATGGGAGACCCAGAAGAAGTTCCTGGCTCTTGGCTTCGGATTGGCACAGCTCCAGCTGTTGCGGCCATTTGGGGAGGGAACCAATGGAAGGAAGACCTTTCTCTCTGTCTCTCCCTCTCACCGTCTGTAACTCTACCTCTCAAATAAATAAATAAAATCTAGAAAAAGAAATGGGGAAATGATGGTCTACGGGTACTGAGTTACAGTTAGAGAGGAGAAATAAGTTCCATTGGTTTATTGCACATTAGATAACAATGTATTGTATATGTCAAGAAAGGATTTTGAATGTTCTAACACAAAAGAGATGATGAAAGAGGCGATAGATATGCTTATTCTGATTTGACCATTACACAATACATACATATACCAGAACATCATATGGTACCTCTTCAGTATGTTCAATCATTATGTATGAATTAAAAAAAAAGTCTGGGAGCAGTTGCTTGGCTCAGCAGTTAAGATGATGCTTGGGATGCCCACATTCCATGTCAGAGTGCCTGGTTCAAGTCCCAGCTCCTCCACTTCCTATCCAGCTTCCCATTAATGCATACCCTAGAAGGCAGCAGATGATGGAGCAAGGACTTGGGTCCCTGCCACTTATGTGGAAGACCCAGACTGAGCTTTCGGCTCTGCCCTGGCCCAGCCCTGGCTTTGAGGGTATATGGGAAGTGAATCAGTGGATGGTAGCACTCTGTCTCTGTCTCTCCGCCTTTCAAATAAAGCAAAATTAACCAAGAAAGTTTCAAGTCTGATGTACTAATCCAGATGACAGATGTAATTGACATCCCAGGAGCACTAGCAGTTCATCATGATAGAAATAGGCAGGTGAGGCTGGTGCTGTGGCCTATAGGGTGGAGCCACTGCCTGCAGTGCTGGTTCCGGTCCCAGCTGCTCCACTCCACTTCTGATCCAGCTCCCTGCTGTGGCGTGAGAAAGCAGTGGAAGATGGCCCAAGTGCTTGGGCTCCTGCACCCACGTGGGAGTCTCAGAGGAAGCTCCTGGCTCCTGGCCTCAGATCAGCACAGCTCCAGCCGCTGCGGCCAGTTGGGGAGTGAATGCAACCTGGAGCAAGGTGGGGCCCCCAGGGTTCCACCACACCAACCCTAATGTGCGGCCAGCTGTTCCTGGTCTCACCGCACACCCATAAGCTTGGCTGCTTATGGACCAAGCACTGTCCACGCCCGCTGGCTCGTCTCCTCCGCAGCACTCTGTGAGGTGGGGACTCCTGTGGCCTCCTCACACAGAGGAGGATCCGAACGATGAAAGAACTTTGCCCCGGTAACTGGAAAACAGGCGGGCCACCTCATCTACCCCCACATCTATGTCTGTCGTCTCCACCGTGTGCTCATAGACCAGGGAATGTAAGATGGAGACACGCAGGAACTGGGTCCCACTAGAATTAAATGTCCCTGACATCAAAAAGAGCTGAAATCCTGTCTGAATTAGGACATTTCACTCCTATCTCTTGTCTTAATGCTACATATTTTAAGTTATTGTTCCATTGATTTCATGTTTTTCAACTGAATGTTTTATTTATTCATTTTTGTAATTTTTAAAATTTTTATAGAGAGGAGAGAGATAGAGATAGAGATAGAGATAGAGATAGAGATAGAGATAGAGATAGAGGAGGGGGGCGGGGGAGAGAGACTTCCATCCACTGGTTCACTCCACAAATGGCTGCAACAACCAGGGCTGGTCCAGGCCAAAGCCAGGAGCCAGGAGTCTCTTCCAGGTCTCCCACATGGGTGCAGGGCCCCAAGTACTTGGGCCATCCTCCATTGCTTTCCCAGGTGCATTAGCAGAGAGCTGAGTTGGAAGTGGGGCAGCCAGGACTTGAACTGGCACCCATACAGGATGCTGGCACTGCAGGCAGAGGCTCGACATTCTATGCCACAGTGCCAGCCCTTCAATTGAATATTTTAAACAGAAAACATAGATTTCTTTTTATTGCCATCCTATAAGCACTTATCTATCTATCTATCTATCTATCTATCTATCTATCTATCTTACCCACATATATTTTGCTCCCTCTATATATAACCTCTTAGACTTGGCATACTATGTAAAAATAAAGAAAAAAATAAAAGATAATATCAGAGGTACTGAAAATTCCTAGATCAGAACAAGCAGGTTTCACGAGTATGGCAGTCGCAAAGAATCTCTTTGTAAAGGTTACCTTTGTTTATTCATTAAAAACTCTCCAGGCTCCCTGTATGCAGTTCATCTGCTTCTAAAAAAAAATGTCAGTGCTGTTTCAGGTGCTTGTCAGTAGAAGCTGGAATCTGCAAGCTGGAATTGTTCAGGGGAATGGACAGAGGGTGGGTACCCGCCTCTCGTCAATATCTTTGTAAAAACTGCTTAGTCCTTTCCTCCTACTCCGCTGAGTTGCTGGGCACAGACCTGGGATGTAGGCTTATGCTGGGCATAGATCTGGGAATGTGAGGCTTATGCAGCCAGACTCTGAGGACGACTTCTCTTCCTTTCCAGCTTACGTTTTTATAAGCCTGGCTCATGTATCAACTAAAAGTTCCTACTGACATACTCCCCCAGAGGATTTTGGCTTGAATTTGCAATACGGAAACTATCACAGTTTCTTGTATCTCCTTAAATACTTTGCCCCAAAGGAGGCAGAACATTCTATTTTGTAGGTTAGTTATCCAAGATCTTCAGAAACTTTGTCCAAACATATGGTTTCTGACATTTAAAACAACATACAAGTACATGGAGTACAATAGTTGCATACAAAGAAAATCATTTTTTAAGAAGATTTAGAACCCCACTAAAGCCCTTTCCCGGCCTTTCTCACAAGCATTCAGTAAGTCCGATACATTTTCAGGATGCCATTTGGTTGTTTGTGGTATACATTGTTTTCTACCTCTGTAACCTTGTGTTTGAACATGTAAATACCTCCTAACCCATGCATTATACTTTCTAGAGCCTACACAGGCATTTAAGGTAAACCCGAGTGGTCTCTTGGAAAGAAAGGCATCATAGAAGCCCAATCAATATATTAATTACCAATTGAGCTCTAACCACGTGGCCGTTCAGAAACAAGGAAACATTTTTAGTGACATTTGATGCACCCCCTTGGCAGTATAGCGCCTACTATATAAAGCAGTGGTAATGGAGCGATGAGTAGCAATCAATGCCAGTGGTATTTTACACAGGAAAACCGGGGGGGGGGGGGGGAGAAGGGAAAAGAAGGGAAGGGAAAGAAGAACCCAACCAACCCACCAGCGATTCCTCTAACCTTCAGCCAGGTCTTTTTTTTTTTTTTTTTAAATGAGGACAATAATTCAAGGGAAATCAAAGCCAGTTTCTAAAGAAGACTTCTCTATTCTGACAAGCTGAAGGCAATTGTATTTTGCTGAAAGGTACCACATTAGATCCTCTCTCTGAGGCCATCAGCAAGGTCATGGTAAGGTCTGGAACTTCTGAAAATGCAGTTTCAAGTGAAATCTAAAAAGAGTCATATGCTCTTTCTAGTGGCCACATAAATAACCAAGAGGCATGCAGCATGGTGGGTTTTGTCCTACTTTGGCCACTCGCTGGCATTGTAACTTTTGACAATTCATTTAACCATTCAGAACCTCACTTTTAACACATCAAGATGACAAGTAAAGTGGGGTTGGAATTCCAGGTCCACCTTTTATTAGTTATAATATTAGGAAAGTTATGTAACTTCTTTATTTTATTTAATGAACATAAATTTCCAAAGTACAGCTTATGGATTACAATAGCTTACCCCCCCATAACTTCCCTCCCACCCACAACACTCCCCTCTCCCACTCCCTCTCCCCTTCCATTCACATCAAGATTAATTTTCAATTATCTTTATATACAGAAGATCAATTTAGCATATACTAAGTAAAAATTTCAACAGTTTGCACCCACACAGAAACACAAAGTGTAAAATACTATTTGAGTACTAGTTATAGCATTAATTAAACACCTAAGAGTAATTGTGTATTAATTACAGAGTTCAACCAATAGTTTTAAGTGTTATGTAACTTCTATGAACCTATTTCAACAACCAGATGTGGATAAGACATCAAAAGTTTGTTTGGCAGAAGCCAAGCCAAAAAAATTATAAAAGATCTGATTCATATTTATTCAATATAAAATTATAAAATGTAAACTAATCTGTAGTGGCAGAAAATAGATCAGTGGCTTCTATGGAGACCTGGGGAGCAGGAAAGGATGGGAGGAAAGAATTGCAAAGGGGTAACAGCAGACATGTCCCTGTTCCTGATTTGGTGATGGTTTCACAGAGGCATCATATGTACAGACTTACCAAATTATGAATTAAACATTGTAAACATGTATTGCCTATCACTTATGTCTTTTATTTTAATTTTTAAAGTTTTTATTATACTTGAGAGGCAGACAGCCAGCCAGGAGAGACACAGAGAGAGTTCCTATCTACTGGTTCACTTTCCAAGAATCACAACAGCCAAGGTTGAGCCAAGACTAAAACCAGGGGCTGGGAACTCAGTTGAGTCTCCCATGGGGGTGCCAGGAACCCAGTTACTGGAGCCATCACCAGTGCTGCCTCCTGAGTTCTGCATTAACAGGAAGCTGGAATCAGGAGCTAGAGCTGAGAACTGAGCTCAGCCGGCTGACCCTTCTGTCTGGGGCTTCAGTTCCTGCTCGTGAGCGTCAGCAGCAGGTGGGAGCTTAGGGGCTTCTCGTGCCTCCCTGAGCAGGTACATAGCTGCACCTGTGCACATGGCCGTCTAGTTAGGAACACAGCAGAACTCCTCTAGGCCCTGTGGACAGCTACTGCCCATCTTCTCCTTTTAAGCTTTTTGATGAATCTGCTACTTGCCCCAACTGCTACCCACTACCTCAGGCAGCCACAACTTTAAACACTTACCCATAAATATTTTTGAAAAACAACGGACCCCATTCCCATGGGAGAGGATTTTCCCATCAGTCAGTGCAAACACAGACATGCCTTTCAAGTGAGTGAGGGCTTCAGAAAAATGGGTTTTTAAAATGCTTCTATAAAGGGGTGAATTTGGGGAGTTTTAAAGCATTATTATTATTATTATTAATGTATTTGAAAGGCAGAGATAGGCAGATTGTTCCCCTTCTGGGTTCTTCCTCAAATGCCTGTAAGAGTCAGTGTTGTGGCAGGCCAAAGCCAGGAGCCAGGAACTCTGTCTAGGTCTCTCCCATGGGTGGGAGGGACCCACGTCCTGGGGCCATCACCTGCTGCCTCCCAGGGTGTGCATTAGCAGAAAGCTGAAATTAGCAGAGCTGGGATTTGATCCCAGGTACTCTGATGTGGCATGCATGTGTCCCCAGGGGTATCTTAACCACAGTATCAAACTCCAACTTCAAATGGTTTAGAGATTGTTTTACTCTGCTGTCTTCCTGATGTCACTCTTATCTTCTAAAGAAGAGTTTATGTAAGAATCGGATAATCTGTTCCTTGAATGTTTCTTTTTTTTTTTTTTTTTTTTTTTTTTTTTTTTTTTGACAGGCAGAGTGGACAGTGAGAGAGAGAGACAGAGAGAAAGGTCTTCCTTTGCCGCTGGTTCACCCTCCAATGGCCGCCGCTGCAGCCGGCGCACCGCGCTGATCCTGGCAGGAGCCAGGAGCCAGGTGCTTTTCCTGGTCTCCCATGGGGTGCAGGGCCCAAGCACCTGGGCCATCCTCCACTGCACTCCCTGGCCATAGCAGAGAGCTGGCCTGGAAGAGGGGCAACCGGGACAGAATCCGGCGCCCCAACCGGGACTAGAACCCGGTGTGCCGGCGCCGCAAGGTGGAGGATTAGCCTATTGAGCCACGGCGCCGGCTCCTTGAATGTTTCTTAAGATTGCCATAACAGCATCTAAGTCAGGGACCTTCTGACTGGAAAGATTTCTGATATTGTTTCTACAGTGTAGCTTTTCTATTTTTTTTTTCTAGATACTTGAAATGTTTCTCTAAGTTCAAAGTGTTTTTTTTTTTAACTTTTATTTAATGAATATAGATTTCCAAAGTACAGCTTATGGATTACAATGGCTTCCCCCACATAACGTCCCTCCCACCCGCAACCCTCCCCTTTCCCACTCTCTCTCCCCTTCCATTCATATCAAGATTCATTTTCAATTTTCTATATATACAGAAGATCAGTTTAGTATAC